>NW_004443983.1:1054974-1082726 GCF_000243295.1 Trichechus manatus latirostris | reverse complement strand
CGGTTGAGTTCTTTATCTCTTCATTTGATGTTCTAGGGTTTCAGGATTGTTGATTCTCTGTTTGGCTTAGTTTTTTGGATCTTTGTTGTGGAGGGACGGCGTGGTGTTTCTGCCTAGAGCGCCATCTTGCCGGGAGTCTGACACTAGTAACTTTTGAAGAGGAACACATTTCTGGTTTCTACCTTAGGAATTGATGTGGATGATCACATTTGTTAGCAGCTTTTAACACACTTTTGGAGCTCACTATGTATTCTTTGCTTACCTGCATGATAGTAACATCTCCCTTGAGAATACTTGCGGAGAGAATGAGGAATATTTTTCTTTCAAAGATTTGTAGCTATAGTACATATTTTCAGAAAATTGGCTGAAATTTTGTAGTGTGATATATTTCATCATTCATAAGAAGCACACTTCTTTTTATATTTTAACATCTGTGAAATCAGAATATGTTGTAAAGTTACTGTCATCTAGGCAATACTTGTAGTATAGTTATTACTACCTGCATGTGAGCAAAGAAACTTATAAATATATATATATATGTGTGTGTATACATATATATATATATATATAATGTGTGTGTATAGTTGGTTGGGCTGTAGTCTGCCCTGTGATTGGTCTATTTTACTCACCTTGCAGGGATTGTTTGGTTTACTAGTTGGAAATGTTGTATGTAAAATCACTCAATAGGATTGAGCGATTTGTGGTCCATTTCAGAGATTGATTGGTTCATGTTCCTGCTGGGAGGTCCACCCCTTGAAACTGACAAGGAGTTTGCTTATGTAAGTGGCTAACCCCACAGAGGATTTTAGGAGACAGAGGTGAGGAGGGAAACTCAAGACTGAGACGGTCCGGAAGCAGAAAGATTTGGACCCGGGGTTCCTGTGGGAAGAACCTCCTAAAAGAGCTATAATATGGGTCAAAGGTTGTAACACTGAAAATGCAAGAAAACTGGAAGGGGCCTGGCAGCAGAGCCGGTGGTGAGAGGCCCAGGAGGGGCCCAGTGACTTAGCCGGCCATGACAGTAGAAAGCTGCTGCTAAGAGAACATCAGCTGAGCAAGCTGCTACATTGGCTCTGAGCTAAGTCAGTTGGCAGTGGAGAGGCTGATGGCTGGGAGACTGAAGGAAGAGAGGCCTGCACAGCCAAAAGGAGGCCTGCACAACCAACAGGGAGTTGGCAAGACCAAAAGTGGGCCTGAATTCAGAGAGGCCTGCATGGCTGAGAGGGCCTGCTAGTGACTGAGAGATCTACTAGTGGCAGAGAGCCCTGATTGTGGAGAGTGGCTGAGAGAGCCATCCTGATCTGAAGAAAGGAAGGATGCCCTCCACTTCAGGGCAGCCTTTCTAACCTTGCACGTATGCTGCCTGATCCTGATCTGAGTTGTTCCTGTTACTTCCAAATTGATCCTGATCCTGAGTTGTAACCTATCACTGCCTTAATAAACCACATAATTGTGAGTATGGTTTGTGAGCTCTGTGTGGCCATTGCAACAAGTTATTGAATCCAGCAGAGAAGTAGAGAGTGCAGTGGAAAGAACACCTGGTGTTAGAGATGGTGAAGAAGTTGGAGAGTGGAGGTATGTCTGACCTCCACCTCATAGGAACCACCTTTGTGCTGATTCTGAATGTTATTCCTCGTGACTTTAGACAATTCCTTTCGCCGTAAGATATTTTGTCTCTTTTCTTCTTATAAGGATGCCATTGTAATTTAACTAGACCTCATCTTAACTAATCACATCTGCAAAGACCCTGTTTTCAAATAAGATTACATTTATGGGTACTGGGGGTTAGGACTTCGACACATATTTTGGGAGGACACAAATCAACCCACAACAAGTCCCTTCCTAGGAGTGTATACCTTCGGTAAGGCAAAGAATGTGTACACCCTTCCCATACCTGCCTCCCCTCTCCTATTTTGTGTAAGGAAAAACAGTTTGAATAGAGATGACAGCACCTCAATGGTGGTTTTTTTGTCTTTTTATGAAACACTATACTTTTTTTCTGAATACTATGAACTAGGGAGATTACAAAGTCAGTAGAAGACACCACTGACATAATAATATTAGTTAAATGAGGAACAACGACTGACATTTATTGAGTGATTACTATGTGCCAGGCACTTTTCTAAACTCTTTACATTTATTATTTAATCCCCAGAGAGATATTTTGCATATTATTATTTTTACCTGCACACCAGTGATATGTTAAAAAAAATTCTGTCTAAATAAGTCTAAAGGAGCTTGTACAGTAATATAAAATAAAAAATTGCAAGTGATAAAAAGTATTGTGACATAATTTAATTGAGAGTAGTTTTTTTCAATCTTAGTGGTACATACTCCACGCATCTGTCAGTTTGTCGTACTGTGGTGGCTTGCATGTTGCTATGATGCTGGAAGCTATGCCACCACTATTTCAAATACCAGCAGGGTCACCCATGGTGGACAGGTTTCAGCTGAGCTTCCAGAATAAGACAAGCTAGAAAGAAGAACCTGGCGCTATACTTCTGAAAAAAATTAGCCTGTGAAAACTTTCTGAATATCAGTGGAACACTGTCTGATATAGTGCTGGAAGATGAGCCCCTCAGGTTGGAAGGCACTCAAAATACGACTGGGGAAGAGCTGCCTCCTCAAAATAGAAGTCAACCTTAATGATGTAGATAGAATAAAGCTTTCGGGACCTTCATTTGCTGATGTGGCATGACTCAAAATGAGAAGAAACAGCTGCAAACATCCACTAATAATAGAAATGTGGAATGTATGAAGTATGAATCTAGGAAAACTGGAAATCATCAAAAATGAGATGGAACGCATAAACATTGGTATCCTAGGCATTAGTGAGCTGAGGTGGATTGATATTGGCCATTTTGAATCAGACAATCATATGGTCTACTATGCCGCAAATGACAAATTGAACAGAAATGGCATTGCATTCATCATCAGAAAAACCATTTCAAATCTATCCTGAGGTACAATGCTGTCAGTTATAGGATTATATTCATTGGCCTATACGGAAGACCAGTTAATGCAACTATTATTCAAATTTATGCACCAACTACTAAGGCTAAAAATAAAGAAATTGAAGATTTTTACCAACTTCTGACCAGTCTGAAATTGATCGAACATGTAATCAGGATGCATTGAAAATTACTGGTGATTGGAATGTGAAAGTTGGAAACAAAAGAAGGATCGGTAGTTGGGAATTATGGCTTTGGTGATAGAAAAAATGCAGGAGATTGCATGATAGAATTTTGAAGACCAACGACTTCTTTATTGCAAATACCTTTTTTCAACAACATAAATGGTGACTGTGGACCTCACTGGATGGAATACATAGGAATCAAATTGAGTACATCTGTGGAAAGAGATGATGGAAGAGCTCAACTGAACAAGGCCAGGGGCTGACTACAGAACAGACCGTCAATTGCTCGCATACAAGTTCAAGTTGAAGCTGAAGAAAATTAGAACATGTGCACCACAGCTAAAGTGTGACCTTGAGTATATCCCACCTGAATTTAGAGACCATCTCAAGAATAGATTTGACGCATTGAACACTAATGACCGAAGACCAGACGAGTTGCGGAATGACATCAAGGACATCATACGTGAAGAAAGCAAGGGGTCATTAAAAAAGACAGGAAAGAAAGAAAAGACCAAAATGGATGTCGGAAGAGACTCTGAAACTTGCTCTTGAACATCGAGTAGCTAAAGCCAAAGGAAGAAATGATGAAGTAAAAGAACTGCACAGAAGATTTCAAAGGGCGGCTTGAAAAGACAAAGTAACATATTATAATGACATGTGCAAAGAGCTAGCGTTAGAAAACCAAAAAGAAAGAGCACGCTCAGAATTTCTCAAGCTGAAAGAACTGAAGAAAAAATTCAAGCTCTGAGTTGCAGTAGTGAAGGATTCTATGGGCAAAATATTAAACGATGCAGGAAGCATCAAAAGAAGATGGAAGGAATACACGGAGTCACTATACCAAAAAGAATTTGTCGACATTCAACCCTTTCGAGAGGTAGCATATGATCAGGAACTGATGGTACTGAAGGAAGAAGTCCAAGCTGCACTGAAGGCATTGGCAAAAAACAAGGCTCCAGGAATTGACTGAATATCAAATGAGATGCTTCAACAAACTGATGCAGTGCTGGAAGTGCTCCCTCATCCATGCCAAGAAATTTGGAAAACAGCGATTTGGCCACCCGACTGGAAGAGATCCATTTTATGCCTATTCCCAAGAAAGGTGATCCAACTGAATGCAGAAATTATTGAACAATATCATTAATATCATACAAAAGTAAAATTTTGCTGAAGATCATTCAAAAGTGGCTGCAGCAGTATATTGACAGGGAACTACCAGAAATTCATGCCAGATTCAGAAGAGGACTTGGAACCAGGGATATCATTGCTGATGTCAGATGGATCCTGGCTGAAAGCAAAGAATACCAGAAAAATGTTTACCTGTGTTTCATTGGCTATGCAAAGGCATTCGACTGTGTGGATCATAACAAATTATGGATAACATTGCAAAGAATGGGAATTCCAGAACACTTAATTGTGCTCATGAGGAACCTGTTCATAGTTCTAGAGGCAGTTGTTCGAACAGAACAAGGGGATACTGTGTGGTTTAAAGTCAGGAAAGGTGCGTGTCAAGATTGTATCCTTTCACCATACTTATTCAATCTCTATGCTGAGCAAATAATCCAAGAAGCTGGACTATATGAAGAAAAATGGGGCATCAAGATTGAAGGAAGACTCATTAACAACCTGCATTATGCAGATGACACGATCTTGCTTGCTGGAAGTGAAGAGGACTTGAAGCACTTCCTGATGAAGATCAAAGACTACAGCCTTCAGTATGGATTACACCTTCACATAAAGAAAACAAAATTCCTCACAACTGGACCAGTAAGCAACATTATGATAAACGGAGAAAAGATCGAAGTTGTCAAGGATTTCATTTTACTTGGATCCACAATCAATGCCCATGGAAGCAGCAGTCAAGAAATCAAAAGACGCATTGCCATGGGCAAATCAACTGCAAAAGACTTCTTTAAAGTGTTGAAAAGCAAAGACATCACCCTGAAGACTGAGGTGTACCTGACCCAAGCCATGGTATTTTGAATCGCATCATATGCATGTGAAAGCTGGACAATGAATAAGGGAGACCAAGGAAGAATTGACGCCTTTGAATTGTGGTATTAGAGAAGAAAATTGAATATACCATGGATTGCCAAAAGAATGAACAAATCTGTCTTGGAAGAAGTACAACCAGAATGCTCCTTAGAAGCAAGAATGGCAACACTACGTATCTCATACTTTGGACATGTTGTCAGGAGGGATCAGTCCATGGAGAAGGACATCATGCTTGGTAAAGTAGAGTTTCAGTGAAAAAGAGGAAGACCCTCAAAGAGATGCATTGACACAGTGGCTGCAACAATGGGCTGAAGCATAATAATGGTTGTGAGGGTAGCCCAGATCCTGGCATTGTTTAGTTCTGTTATTCATAGGGTTGCTATGAGTTAAAACCAACTTGAGGGCCCCTAACAACAACAACAGTGGTACATAAAAGAATGCTGTGTTCTTATAGTTGATGGCATTTTAGATTTTATAAATATAGAATTAAGTATGGTGAAAAATATTTGATAAAATTTAGAAGAAAAAATATGAAATAAAAAATTAGAAGGTGAAAGTATGGTAAAGAGATTTTATTTTGTACTTCAGCACTGAGAGAAATAAAGGGTAAGACAAAATAGAGAACTTAATATACACGTCTGTCAGTTGGAGAGGAATGAGCTAAGATTAGAGTGGGATTGGCAAAATCTCCTGAAGAGCATTGACCTTGTCTGTCTTTTGCATCACTGTATTCCCAGCACCCAGAACAATGCCTGGCACAGAGCTGGCTGCCCATAATGTTTTGTTGATTGTGAGTGAGGATAAGGAGTAAAACTGGTACATAGGAGAATCTAAGGCTATGCAGCCCTTCGTGTTGCTATGAAAAACTGGGGAAGCAGCACTGGACACAAATATAAGTCCCCCTTTGGCTTTGAAGGGTTAAGAATGTTTATCAAAATTACTCTTACACTTGATCTCTGAGTTCACATTTAGAAAGAGAAGCATGAGTCAACAGCACTGTTATTCAGATTGCAGGTGTTAGTTCTGAAACTGTGCCCTTGACAAAAGAAGTCAGCTAGTTTGAGTTAAGTAAGAACCAAGCATGAATTATCACTGAATAGTTTATATGTATATATTTCAGCAATTCCAACACTGGCAAAAACTTTCAAATAATATAACATATAAACTATCCTATTATGAGATCTAATAATCCAATATATAAACTGTCTAATAATCCAATCTAATAATCTAACGTATAAACTATCTTTTAAGCATTCGCCGGAGATAGGAAATAAAAAGCCCGAGGATATCAGCTTCTGTACCAATTTTGAAAGAAGCAGAAGTTAACCACACAGAATTCTTGCAGAACTTGTTTCCATATGGTCTCTAGTATGTTTTGTTCCTGTGATTTCTAGTCAGGAATTCTTTGGAAAGCTTAGGTGTCATCACCACCCCAAGCAAAACCAATTCTTACAAAACTCTCAAAAGAATCTTTTTGGCTAGCGAATTGATTTACTTATTTTTTTTTTTAGTAGATCCTAAGGTGTTGAAACGACAGTTTTTGTAGGCTATTCAGAATTTTTGTGTATACATACAGGCCTTCGTCTTTTTTAAGATATTTTCCAATACAAAATTATTTCATTCTAAACCTTTATCAGTGTTCTGTTTTTTGCCAGGCATTGTGCAATCTAGGAATAAAAACTATAAATTAAAAATATATTTAAATTTCAGTGGAGGAGATGATAATTATGATAGTAATACGTATTAAGAAGTTGAAATATTCTTGTATATGTAAGGGTTAAAATTTTTTGAGAGAAATTGTAAGTGATGTAGACATGTTAAGGTGCAAAAGATAAGTGAGGGCAAGAGTTTTCATAGATGTCTTCTTGAGGAAGTAGATCTTCATCAGAATTTCGATAGATCATGGAATTTTGATAGACCATGAATATTCCTGTCACAGGGGCTAAGAGTGAAGTCTCAGAGATCGAAATAGTGCACTTTGAAGCAAAGAGAAGGCAATGACCTGCACACAATGGAGGATGAGAATCTGGGAGTAGAGACAAATTGTTAGCTGAATAAAATAAATCCATTGATAAAACATTCCAGAAATAATGATGGCATATATACCACGTACTGGGCTCTGTCCAGAACTGGTGATTCATGGTGGGCAAGACAAATGTGATTCCTGTCCTCATCTAACTTACGTTCCAGTTGGGTGTAGCATACAGAAAATGAGTAAACAAAGAAATAAAAGTTTATTTTGTGGAAAATAATGATAATAATAACAACATGAAGAAGGGGATGTGAACTAGATGCTACAGCAGTAAATATTGGAGGTGAGTGGATATTTTAAGTGGGGTAATCAGAGAAAGCATCTCTAAGGAGTTGACTTTCAAACCAAGATCTAAAGGATAAGAGAGTCAGGTATCTAAGGGGATGGGATGGGAAAAGATAGCATAAAAAGGGTTTGATGGGTTCTAAAAACTAACAAAGTAAAGAGCCTGGAACAAAGTAAGGAATGGGGCAAATGGTTTAAAACGATTACACGGGTAGTCAGGAGCCAGATCATACTGGACATTGAGTGACAGAGTAAATACTTTGAATTTCTGTTCTAAGTGCAATGAATGAGAAGCCTTTAGAGAGTTTTAAGCAAGAATATGATTAACTATGATTTATGTTTATAAAAATGTACTCTAGTTCTTGCTTATATAATGGATTGGGGGATTATACTACTAATCATCATCATCTCTCCGCTACCACCTATGGAGCACTTACTATGTGCCACACAATATTCTAAGCACTTCATAAATATTAAATTATACAACCCTTATAGCAACCCAAAAGATAGGTGCGATTATTATTTTCCATTTTACAAAGGAGGGCAGTAAGGTGCTAGGAGATCAATCACGTTGATCAGGCTTACCCAGTTGGTAAATGGCAAGACTAGGCTTTGAACTGAAGCAGTCTGTGCTCTTACTCACTGTGCTGTATTGTAAGCAAAACCCAGAAGATGTTGTAGGTTATTGTGTAGCCTACAAGAGAGATGTTAGTGTCTTGGACTTGAGAGTAGAACAGCTAGGACTTGGTGATAAATCAGGGATTAATAGGGGGTGAGAGTCCCTGGATGGAGCAAACAGTTAATGTGTTCGGCTACTAACTGCAAGGTTGGAGGTTTAGGTCAACCCAGAGGTACCTCGGAAGAAAGGCCTGGTGATGTACTTCCAGAAAATCAGCCATTGAAAACCCTATGGACCACAATTCTACTCAGAATCGACTCCAGGGCAACTGTTTTTCTTTCAGGGGGCAGGGAGGGATGGTGCATGGATTTCTTAAACTGGGTTACAAAAAACTGTAAGTCAGATAGAGAGGTTTTATGTTGACGGACAGGAAAATCATGAAACACTTAGGAATTTTGGCAAGTGTAGTGAGAGAAGATGGTTGTTGAAAAAGGATATGTTTGACAGGCCTGGAAATAATGAATCAGAATTACAAAATCTGGGAGTCAGGAAAGTCTGTGGGGAGTCTGCTGCAATGACCCTTGTGTGGGAAGCTGGAGGGTTTGCATCAGGAAGAGAGTCTTGGCATTAGAAAAGAAAGCATGGCCAGTCTTCAGAAATTTATTGGAAACAAGTAAAAGAAGAGAAATGGATCCAAAACGTGTCCCTAAGGAAGCTGTTGAATCTGGATATAGCTTTTAATCATCAGTCACTTCCACTCCGTTTCCAGGAGTTACATCAACTCATAGGCAAAGCTGAACGTAATGGCCTGGACCAGTCTTCTTCAAATTAGCACCACACCTTTGAGAGGGTATCATGCACAGAAATGAAATGACACAATTAAAAACTTATAACCAGCTCATGATTTAGAAATAAAAAATGCATTTTCTATTAAAGTTCAATTTAATAAATATTGAGGACAGACTAAGTCAGTGAAGTACCAGTATATAACAATGGTAAAAGCAAAGCTAGGTCACTGCCTTTGTGTAGCTTTCTTTGACTCTAGAAGGTTCTTTGTGCTTTGCATTTATGTTGCAAATGTAACACGGAACATATCTGAACATGTTAAAAGTAACAGCACTCTGATATGGTTCTTCATAAACCCCAGGGAGTAAAAGTGAACACAGCAAATATATCCTTACATCAAATTTCCCTCAAATGTCAAGCCAACAAGATGAAATGTCCACAGCCTTCATTACAAGAGAGGGGATGGTTTTTAGGGTAACTTTTCCAAACAGCCTCTTGAGATTTGTGTCAGTTTGCATTTTAAGAAAAAATGATTTTAAGATATGACCTATGTAAACATCAAAAAACCAAACTAGTTGCTGTCAAGTCAGTGCCAACTCACGGAGACCATGTGTGTCAGAGTAGAACTGCGCTCCATAGGGTATTCATTGGCTGATTTTTCGAAAGTAGATCACCAGGACTTTCTTGAGGCACCTCTGGTTGGACTCACCTTCGAAAATCTTTCAGTTAGTAGCCAAGTGTGTTAACTGTTTGCACCAACCAGGGAAAAACAGCAATAATAAAAACGTTCATTTTCTTTTATTTGACAGCTATGGAGTGTTAATTTTCTGTGTTCTACAAAATACAGATAATTATGCTTTGTTGCTGCCCTGCAGGAGTTAGCTGTCTGCAGCAAACAGCATTAACATGTCATTTCCGTTTTTACATACAGGGTGAGGCCATGTAAAGTCAAGAGCTGGGAAAACCCCTCTTTTTGAGGAAGACTTTAAAAATTGTTTCAATGAAGAAGGAAGCAGAGGAAGCTTGAGGCAGCTAGATGGAGTGAAATAAAGCATGTTTCCATATCAGCTTTGTAAAACCACAGGGTAGGGAGCAGGGTAGGATCAGGAAGGGGGTAGTATGTAAAATGAGCTAATGATGAGCTATGTAGGAGTGGCCAGGCCTGAGTGGGGTGACTCCAAAAAAAACCTATTGCTGTCAAGTCCATTCTGACTCATAGTGACCCTATAGGACAGAGTAGGACTTCCCCATAGGGTTTCCAAGGAGTGGCTGGTGGATTTGAACTGCCAACCTTTTGGTTAGCAGCCAAATGTTTAACCACTTGAGCCACCAGGTGACTCCAGACTCATATAATTCATTCTTTAATGGGAAACTTAGGAAAATAGGCTAAACATCTTGGCTATGATCACAAGAGCAAGGAGTGTTGTTACGGTGCCTTAGCGCTTCGGAAGAAAGGCCAGACAACCTACTTCTAATAAATCAGCCATTGAAAACCCTAAGGAGTACAATTCCACTTTGACACACATGGGGTAGCCATGAGGCAGAATCCACTCCACTGCAACTGGTTGGTTTGGTGTGATATGGTGAGAGGGTTAAATGAAGAAGAAAGAAATGCACCCTGGGACTATTGTTGTCAGATAAAGAGGAAATTGGAGTTGCCTATGTGAGGAGTCCTGGTGGTGCGGTGGTTAAGAGATCAGTTGCTAACCAAAAGGCTGGTGGTTCAAATCCACCAGCTGCTCCTTGGAAACCCTATGGGGCAGTTCTACTTTGTCCTATGAGATTGCTAATAAGTCAGAATTGATTTGATGGCAAAGTTTGTTTTTTTTTTTGTTTTTTTTAAAATGTGAGCTCTAGGAGTCCTTGTGGCGCGGTGGTTAAGATCTCAGACTGCTAACCAAAACGTTGGAAGTTCTAATCCACCAGCTGTTCCTTGGAAACCCTGTGGGGCAGTTCTACTCTGTCCTTCACTGTTGCTATGCATCAGAATTGACTCAACAGCAATGGGTTTATGTGAGATCTGGTCAAGTCACAGGATAAGACAATGGCAGACAAATGAAGGAAAGGAGGTGTGTAATTATTGAACCATAGCATTTTAGAACTGAATGGTATCTTAAAGATAATCCTCCAGATGAGAAACTGAGATTGCACCATTTACTATTTGAGTGACATTGAGCCAGTTTAAAATAGTGTTGTGGTACACAAGTAGTGTCGTGAGACTCAAACGAGATGATGTACGTGTGTAGTAAACCACAATGGATAGTAGATAGGAAAAGTATAGGAGACATTTTGAGCGAAATGATAGGCTTTGACATTAGATTCTGTGCAGAGTGAAAAAGATGAGTCAGAATTTAGTCATTAACACCTTCTGTTCTCTTCTGGCCATATGCATTTATGAAACTCTACAAATGAAGATGATTAACATTCATTTAAACATTAAGAGGCATATTGGCAAAACAATCTTCTCTGCTGGCCTTTTGTACTGTAACTCCCAACATTCCACAGCTAGAAAAGCAATCATGTGAGCTGATTATCGTGTTGTCATTTTTTTAGCACAAATATCAGGTCGATTGTTCTCCAATCAACACAAACATAGCAATGCCCACACTGCAAGGGCCCAATGGGTAGGATGGTGGAACAGTACTCACACATTTCTTTTTAGTGTCTGCATTGGTATATATCCTGTGGCTACATATTTGCCAACAAGAGTCTGAGAGGTACAAAGATTAGTAAAAGAGGAGAACCATAGACTGCTCCCTTGGAAAGAGCCTGATGTTATATAACAAGTTCAAAGAAGCAGTTTAGACCCACCTACACTACATATGGAAACCCTGGTGGTGTAGTGGTTAAGCATTTGGCTGCTAACCAAAAGGTTGGCAGTTTGAATCCACCAGGTGCTCCTTGGAAACCCTGTGGGGCAGTTCTACTCTGTCCTATAGGGTCGCTATGAGTCGGAATCGACTTGATGGCAATGGGTTTGGTTTTTTGGTTTTTACACTACATACAAGTTCAAATATTTTTAAAAACTTGAGTTTATGATCTGGGGGTGGGGGGGACTGCTGTCGTTGAGGACCCGCAAATATTATAGAAGGAAAGAACAAATTAGAGAAGAACTTTTGAATTTACCCTTGTGCTGGCAGTAAAGAGCCAACCTACAGACTGGGAAAATATCTTTGGGAACAATATAACTGATAAGGGTATAATATCTAAAATATATAGAAAGCATCTACAACTTAACAACAAAAATACAACTAACCTAATCAAAAACTGGGCAAAGGACATGAACAGACACTTCACCAAAGAGGATATTCAAAAGGCCAACAGATGCATGAAAAGATCAACGTCACTAGGCATCAGAGAAATGCAGATTAAAAGTAAAATGAGTTATCATTTTACTCCCACTAGGATGGCCAAAGATCCCAAGCGGCACAGTGGTTAAAGTGCTCAGCGGCTAATCAAAAGGTTTGTGATTTGAACCCGCCAGCTGTTCTGTAGGAGAAAAACATGACAGTCTGCATCCATAAAGATTACAGCCTTGGAAATCCTACAGGGAAGTTCTACGCTGTCCTATAGGATTGCTATGAGTCAGAATTGATTCAATGGCAACAAGTTTGATTTTTCTGATTTAAGATGACCAAGATTAAAAAAAGAGAGAGAGAGAGAGAGAAAATAACAGGTGTTGGAAGGGATATGAAGGAATTGGAATTCTCATCCGTTGCTGGTGGCAATGTAAAATGGTACAATCGTTGTGGAAAATAGTCTGATGGTTCCTCAAAAAACTAGTGGTAGAGCTGCCATATGACCCAGCAATTCTACTCCTAGGTATATACCCTAGGGATCTAATAGAAGTGACACAAGCAGACATGTGCACACCTATGTTTATTGCAGCACTATTCACAACCTAAGTGCCCAGCAACAGATGAACGGATAAGTAAAATGTGGTACATACATATAATGGAATAGTACTCAGCAATAAAGAAAGACAAGTCCCCAAAACATCTTGGAACATGGATGACCATGGAGGACTTTATGTTGAGTGAAATAAGTCAATCACAAAAAAACAAATACTGTATTTTATCACTTTTATGAAATGACATGAACAAGTAAATACACAGAAACTAATGGTTATCAGTACTTACCAGGGATGGGGGGTGTGGAGGAAAGGATTCCCGTTCTAGATAGCAGACACTTGTTATTTTTGGTGATGGGAGAGGTAACATGGAATGAGGGTGAAGTGTATACAGCTTGACGAAGGTAAACGATGTCACCGAGATGTACACAAGAAAAAAGGGCCTGTTGGTAATTGCAATGGCAACTGCAAAACACTGAACCTCCTCTATTACAGGGCACATTTGCTACATGGTTAAATGATGACAGTAATCCCACAAGAGGAAGCTTTGAGGCAGATACTTTCTATTCTTCCCACAAACTTAAATCTAGTCATATATTTCTGTTCCTTTCAAAAGGGCCATGGATTGGAATTTACCCTTCTTGTAAAGTTTATCCCTAGTATGTATTTCTGCCCTAATAATTTTTCTACTTTGATATATGTTTGGTAATTTTTCTCAAGAAAATATGATTTAGCAACATTTATGCAGAGGTTACATGGGAGAATGGTAAGCACCAAGACATAATTTATTATTCACTTAAAAGGTATACAGTTTACGATTCAAAAATGACAGAGAAGTTTACAATGATAAGTAACGTGAAAATAGGAAATTTAAAGATTAACACAGAACATGTATTATTTAGAGAAGAAGAAGGAATGGAAGTTACCAAGCACCTAAGTATAGTTACTGCATAAAGGAAACTGTTTATTTTTCATTGTTCAGCACAAATTTTGCCTAAGATTAACTTGCAAAAACGATATTCTTCAAATATGTAATTTCAAACCATAGTTTCTGAAGTGATTTTCATTAAAAAATTCCCTGGGCAATACAGTGGAAACTCTATGGTACTGAACAAGAAAGAAGAGCACTGAATGGATGATTACAATGTTTTAGCTAAAACGAATAAAGAGAGGATATTGCATAAATTCAGTGGAGATGTTTATGTCAAAGAATTTACATAATATGACATGCTGGCTTAGTGTTCTTTTTCTTCCTCTAAATGTTATTTATTTTGTTGTTGTTGAGAATATACACAGCAGAACATATATCAAATCAACAGTTTCTACATGTACCATTCAGTGACATTGATTACATCCTTTGAGTTGTGCAACCTTTCTCACCCTCCTTTCCTGAGTTGTTCCACCCTCACTGAGGTATCTATGTCTATAGACCATCTTTCTTTCAATTTGTACACTAATCTCATGTTTACCAAAATTTTAAATATATTATTTAGGGAAGTTTTGTTTTTATTCATGAATATTTTAACAAATAAGTATTAATTATATGGCATAATTTTAATGACTGAAAAATATTCCAGCATATGGTAACAGCATAATTTGATAGATTATTTTAGTTTGAAATAAACTATGTGAAGTTAGTATCTGTAATATTTTTTAATATAAAATTTCTAAAAGTAGATGCACATGCACAATTTTAAGGACCTTGGTATTACTGACAAATCATCTTCCATAAAGTTAGTTCCATTTCACACTCCCACCATCAATGTTTTAGTCTGGGTCAGTCTGTTATGAAATATTTCAACTCTAGACCCTATATTTTACTCATTTCCAAAGAAGAGTAATTTCTTGACTGACTCAACTGATATCCCAGAAACTCCTTTACAAAAGGTAGGATGCTAATGTGGTTCCAAGTTTCTTTATCTTGAGGGGTTCATAAAGGTACTTCAGGATTTTATTTAAGGCTTACATGTTAAAATAGATGAGTCAAATAGGGCAACCAGATACTAACAGCCTCCATTCTGAACAACATGATGGGAATAATTACAAAAGTTGCTTTCATAGTAACAGACCATAGAGTAGGAGATACTGAGAGGATTTTTCGAATCTAGGACTATATGAGAGGCACTCTGTTTCAGTCCAGATTACGGTAGCTTTACTGCCTGTATTTTTATTCACTCCCAAGACTTAAGATACATAATTACCCCAAGACTACTTTTTAGAAAATTAGACTTTCAGAAACCTTCGTAAGTATGATTTCAATTAATCTTGTTGGGAGGTTTAGATGATGGACAGAAATGTAAAACTGGGCACGGACGTTTATGATTGACCCATGTGATTAGATAAATACGTTTTCTTTGGGACTGTGTTCTAGATTTCTTATAATTTAATTTTAATGTAACACTGCAGGAGATATAGAAATTTCTAATGTTTATAGTAAAAGATATGGATGAATTCTGATAATTTTATATATGGTGATAAGATGTAGGAGGGACATTAAAGTTACTTAAGTACAAGTGTTATTACTTAAATTTTACATATTCCCTAAAGAGAAGTTATTTAGTTTTGAAAAGAGAAAATGAAACAAAAATGACATGAAATTAAAAAAAAAAAAAAGTGGGAAAGAAGTATGATCAATGGTAGGTTGCTATAGTTACCCTGTGATATCAGTTTTCTTAATTTTTTTTCTTCATTCCTACATCTTTTCCTGGCTCTCCAGATTTCTTTGGGTCTGATCTTAGCACAATGAACTCAAAAAGAGATTTTAATAGGAAATGTTTTTCAAAATAATGTTATTAAAAATCCTTTGATGAAACAAACCAGTTGCCATCAAGTTAATCTCAACTCATGGTGACCCTCTGTGTGTCAGAGTAGAACTGTACTCCATAGGGTTTTCAATGGCTGGTTTTTTGGAAGTAGATCACCAGGCCTTTCTTCCAAGGCACATCTGGGTCAACTCAAACTTCTAACTTTTGGTTGGCAGCCAAGTGTGATAACTATTTGCACCACCCAGAACTCCCTTTGGTGAACAGGGAAGAATAAGTCGTTTTTAGCTACACGAAAGGAAATGGTAGCATTCGAAGAAAAAAATGCAGGACTTTGAGATTTTTACAATATCTAATATCTGGTAATTACTTTCTTTCTCTACATAGAGACTGAATTATATGTATTTATGGGAAATGTTATATAATTTTGTAGGCTTATTCATAATAGATAAATAAAAACTTAAAAGTAAAGTAAGATCAGTGATAGGAGAAATTTTCTCCTTTCAGGGGACGAAGGAAAGATGAAGAGTAATTGAAGAAATAAAAATATACAAATACATTGTTTACAGACACTGTCAATGAAAATATTTCTTACTTTATAGAGATTTAAAATAATTCCTATATGGTCTAATTACTTTGGCTGAATAATGGCCTAATCTTATTTTACAGCAAGACAGGAAAATACTGCACTTTAAAACTGAGTTAGTTATAAAAGGCAGGCCCCACTTCTTTGATATTCTTTAGAATTTTTGAAGTTTTTGCTTTTTAAAAAATTTCATACAGTTATGAAACACTAACTAGAAGATTACTACATTTTATAATGTTCTGCCACTTATTAGCTGTATGTCTTTGAGTCTTTTAGATTTTCACTGATCTCATCTGAAAAATGGAATTTTATACTTACCTAATAAGGTCGGCGTTGAGAATTAAATGAATTTATACATTTAAAAGCACCAACACTAACATTTTCAATAGATAGTATAAATAAGATGGCTCCCAATGATCCCTGCCCACCTCCTGGTATTCTCACACTTGTGTAGCACCCTCCCACATTGTACGCAAGGTATAGTCTGTGTGACCAATAGCATACTGCTGAAGTGATAATATGTCACTTCTGAGATTATGTATAAAAGACACTGCAGCTTCCATCTTAGTGGTTCTCTCGCTCTCTCTGTTGGATCACTTGCTCTGGGGGAAACAAGCTGCTCTTCCGTGAACAACCTTATGGAGAGTCCCACATGGCAGCGAACTGAAGCCTCAGGCCAACAGCCAGTGAGGAAGCAAGGCCTGACAACAACCAGGTGAGTGAGCTTGAAAGCAGATTCCCCAGCTGTGAGATGACTTCAAACCTGTTCTATAACTTGACTGCAAATTCAGGAGAGACCTGAGCCAGAACCACTTAGCTATACCACTTGGCATTCCTAACCCTTTGAAACTATGTGAGTTAATAAATGTTTATAGTTTTAAGCTGTTTACTATTGGTATAGGAGCCCTGGTGGCACAGTGATTGAGAGCTTGGCTGCTAACCAAAATGTCAGCAGTTCAAATCTACCATATGCTCCTTGGAAACCCTGTGGGGCAGTTCTACCCTGTCCTATAGGGTCGCTATGAGTAGGAATTGACTCGACCGCAACGGGTATTTTAACTATCGGTATAATTTGTTACAAGCAATAGATAACCAATAAACTTTATAATTACAGAGATTACAATTATAGTATAATAACAATAGGAATTATTATAACAAGGATGACAGCATTAAATGATCACCTACTGTGTCAGATACAGGGCAGACCTATTTTTCTAAATGATCTCACGTATACCTATTCTCTCCACCTTCCCAAAAAATGCTACCAAGATTTAAATTATTGTGCCCATTTTATTGAGGGAAGAAATAGCCTTTAATAATAGAATTAAGGTGTGCCCCACCTAGAAGCTGAAAAATGAAGAAAGATTTTGCCTAGAGATAGGTAGGGATGGATTTACATAGAATTCTGGATTTGGGAGAACAATCTAGTAACAAAGTTTAGTAACCTAGTAGTTGGTTTTAAGGACGCCTTTTTTTCTTTGTTTTTGGTTTGTTTCTCTTTCTGTGCATGTTGTGTGTGTGTGTGTGTGTGTGTATGTGTGTATGTATGTTTTTCTATTCAGAGAAGTTTTTCAGGTGCTGGAGTTTGTAGGTGGTGGAGTTGTAGGGAAGATTCCTTGAGGGTTTTAAGGGTTGTAAACAATTTTCTAAAATCATCATTTTGACTTGATCTTTGTAGGGATAATAAACAGTAAAAATTAATGGTAAGAAAGAATTCTTTGTAAAATTGTAACTTTTTTATTACTAAAAGAAACACTTTGGAGATGTCCTTATATCTTTTTAACATTACTCAATCCTAATGACTTTCCAGTAAAACCAGTAGTCTTTCTTTTTATTTATTGAGAGACAAAGGGAAGACAATGTATGTGGTCACAGAAAGAAGTGGAAGACATAAATACGGTTAGACGTTTTGTTGTAATTTTTCCTGTAATGGAAAATATGTCATGAAGCAGAAAGAAAATGAAGATGGATAATTTTTAGTTTCTCTATAAAGAAATTTATGTTATATATATCAGAGCAATCATAATTTCATTACATTATTTCAAGTAAAAGAAAAATAATTACTGCTCAAATTATACACAGCACAATTGGTTCTTGAAATTAAAAGTCAACTTAGAAGGAGTCAAACACAGTTTGGTTGATTATGTTCCTATCATTAATCTAGTGTTTTTTATAACTAGTGATTTTTTGAGGATTTTACACACCAACATGTCCTGATATAAATCAAAACAAGAGAGAGAGGGGGAGAAAAAAAGAAAGTAAATAGCTAATACTTTTTGAGCAGCTTCTATCTGGACAGTCTTTGGACTGTAAAAAGTGCCAGACTGGTGAATATTGAGTTGCCTCAAATGTCACAGCCTAATCTTGGCAAAGAGAAACTGTATCTGTCTTTCAAATACCCACAAAAGAATGCTTTTCACAAAAGAACTAGTGTGTAATAACTTTAAATCTACCTGAATTTATTTATCTATTCTATTTATCTATCTGTCTGTCCGTCTATCTATATATCTATCTAATCTGTCACACATTTCATTTCTGTAAATCTTATTAAAGGATTATTTCTAAAGAATAGTACAGAAATCATTTGTATACCACTTGATGAATTGTATAAACACACCCATGTACACAGCACCAAAATCAACACACAGAGCATTACCAGAATTCTGGAAGTCCTGCTTTGTCTTCTTATGGTCTATACCCCTTCCATAAAGGTAGCCACTATCCCAACTTCTAACACTGTAGATTGGTTTCGCAAGTTTTGAAATTTATAAACTTTGAATCTGGTAGCATATACTCTTTTGTGTCAGTATTAACTTTTGTGAGATTTATCTTATCCTGTACATGTATTTTGGTATTTGCTTATATTTCCAACTTTCATAGATACAGCCAAGTAATTTTTCAAATGGGTTGTACCAATTTACACTCCAACTGACAAAGTATGAGAATTCCTGTCGCTCTATATCCTTTTCAGCACTTGGTTTTATCAAACTTCTTAATTTTAGATATCTAGTGGGTGGGTAGGTTACCTCATTGTGCTTTTAATTTTCCCTTCCTTGTAATTTAATGAAGTTCATTTCCTTTTCATAAGTGTATATGCCACTTGGATATTTTCTTTTGTGAAATGCCTATTCAAGTCTTTCATACACTTTTATAATAGTTTGATAGTCTTTTTACTTTTTTATTTGTATACATTTACATAACATGTATTTTCTTTATGTGTTTTGAATGAGTTCTTTGTCAGATACACAGTAAAAATCTTCTCCAACTCTATGTGTTGCTTTTTCACACTTGAATGTCTTTTGATGAACAGAATATTTTAATTGTAATGTTATGTGATTTATCATATTTTATTTTATGTTGATCACTCTTTGTCTTCTGTATAAGAAATTAAGAAAGCTTTCTTTACTCCGCGGTCATAAAGACATGCTCCTATATTTTCTCCTGAAAACCTTCTTTTAACTTTCACTTTTAAAGCTACACTCTGTCTTGAAGTTATGTGTGTATGGAATGCACACATAAGGTAAAGGTAAAGATTCCTTTTTTTCCCATATGAATATCCAATTGACCACAATTCCTTGCATTGCTTTGTCACCTTTAAAGTGAATCAGCTGAATGCATAAATGTGGGTCTATTTCTGGACTACTCATTCTGTTCTACTGGCCATTAGAACTGTGGTGGCCTGTGTGTTGCTGTGATGCTGGAAGATATGCCACCACTATTTCAAATACCAGCAGGGTTACCCATGGTGGACAGGTTTCAGCAGAGCTTCCAGACTCAAATAGACTAGGAAGAAGGACCTGGCAGTCTACATCTGAAAAAACTGGCCAGTGAAAACCTTATGAATAGCAGGGGAACACTGGCTGATATACTGCCAGAAGATGAGTCCCTCAGGTTGGAAGTCACTCAAAATACAAATGGGGAAGAGCTGCCTCCTCAAAGTGGAGTCCACCTTAATGATGTGGATCAAGTCAAGCTTTCGGGACCTTCATTTGCAGATGTGGCACAACTCAAAATGAGAAGAAACAGCTACCAACATCCATTAGTATTAAGAATGTGGAATGTAGGAAATATGATTCTAGGAAAATTGGAAGTCATCAAAACTGAAATAGAACACATAAAGATTGATATCCTAGGCATTAGTGAGCTTAAATGGAGTGGTATTGGCCCTTTTGAATCGGACAATCATGTGGTCTACTATGCTGGGGAAGACAATGAAGAGGACTGATGTTGCATTCATCGTCAAAAAAAAATTTCAAGATCTATCCTGAAGTACAGTGCTGTCAGTGATAGGACAATAACCATAGGCCTACAAGGAAGACCAGTTAATACAACTATTATTCAAATTTATGCACCAAACGCTAATGCTAAAGATGAAGAAATTGAAGATTTTTACCAGCTTCTGCAGTCTGAAATTAATCAAAGATACAATCAAGATGCATTGATAATTAACAGTGACTGGAATGAGAAAGTTGGAAACAAAGAAGGATCTGTAGTAGGAAAATATGGCCTTGGTGTTAGAAATGATGCTGGAGATTGCATGCTAGAATTTTGCAAGACCAATGACTTATTCATTGCAAATAACTTTTCTTCAACAACATAAGCGGTGACTATACATGTGGACCTTGCCAGATGGAATACACAGGAATCAAATCGACTACATCTGTGAAAAGAGATGATGCAGAAGCTCAATATCAGTCAGAACAAGGCCAGGGACCAACCACAGGACAGACTATCAATTGCTCATATCCAAGTCAAGTTGAAGCTGAAGAAAATTAGAGCAAGTCCACAAGAGCCAAAATATGACTTTGGGTATATCCCATCTGAATTTAGACACTATCTCAAGAATAGATTTGACTCACTTAACGTGAATGACTGAAGACCAGACGAGTTGTGGGATGATATGAAGGGCACATACATGAAGAAAGCAAAAGGTCATTAAAAAGACAGGAAAGTAAGAAAACACCAAAATGGATGTCAGAAGAGACTCTGAAACTTGCTCTTGAACATACAGTAGCTAAAGCAAAATGAAGAAATGATAATGTAAAGAGCTGAACAGAAGATTGGGAAGACTTAGTAAAGTATTATGGTGAAATGTGCAAAGACCTGGAGTTAGAAAACAAAACGGGAAGAACATACTCATCATTGCTCAAGCTGAAAGAACTGATGAAAAAACTCAAGCCTTGAGTTGCAATACTGAAGGATTCTAAGGGGAAAATATTGAATGACACAGGAAGCATCAAAACAAGATGGAAAGAATACACAAAGTCACTGTACCAAAAAGAAATGGTCAACGTTCAGCCATTGAGGAGGTAGCACATGTTCAAGAACCAATGGTACTGAAGGCGGAAGTCCAAGCTGCACTGAAGGCATTGGTGAAAAACAAGGCTCCAGGAATTGATGGAATACCAAATGAGATGTTTCAACAAACAGGTGCAGTGCTAGAGGTGCTCACTTGCCTATGTCCAGAAATTTGGAAGACAGCTACCTGGCCAGTCGACTGGAAGAGATTCATATCTGTGCCCATTCCAAAGAAAGGTGATCTAACAGAATGCTGGAATTACGGAACAATATTATTAATATCACACACAAGTAAAATTTTGCTGAAGATCATTCAAAAGCAGTTGCAGCAGTGCATTGATAGGGAACTGTGAGAAAGTCAAGCAGGATTCAGAATAGGGAGTGGAATACAGGATATCATTGCTGAGTCAGATGGATCTTTGCTGAAAGCAGAGAACACCAGAAAGGTGTTTACTGGTGTTTTATTGACTATGCAAAGGCATTTGACTGTGTGGCTCATAACAGTTTGTGGATCATAACAATATAACTATATGAAGAAGAACATGGCATCAGGATTGGAGGAATACTCATTAACAACCTGTGATATACAGATGACACAACCTTGCTTGCTGAAAATGAAGATGAGTTGGAGCACTTACTGAAGACCAAAGACTACAGCCTTCAGTACGGATTGCACGTCAACATAAAGAAAACAAAATCATCAAAAGTGGACCAATAAGCAACATCATGATAAATGGAGAAAAGATTGAATTTGTCAAGGATTTCATTTTACTTGGATCCACAATCAATGCCCACAGTAGCAGCAGTCAAAAAATCAGAAGACGCATTACATTGGGCAAATCCACTGCCAAAGACCTCTTTAAAGTGTTAAAAAGCAAAGATGTCACTTTAAAGACTAAGGTGCACCTGACCCAAGCCGTGGTATTTTCAATTGCCTCATACGCATACGAAGGCTGGACAGTGAATGAGGAAGTTTAAAAAAGAATGGGTGCCTTTGAATTGTAATGTTGGTGAAGAATATTGAATATACAATGAACAAATCTGTCTTGGAAAAAGTACAGCTAGAATGCTCCTTAGAAGTGAGGATGATGAGACTTCAACTCATGTATTTTCGATTTGTTATCAGGAGGGACCAGTCCCTGGAGAAGGACACCATGTTTGGTAATGGAGAGAGTCAGCGAAAAAGAGGAAGACTGTCTTAGTCATCTTGTGCTGCTATAACAGCAGTACCACAAGTGGATGGCTTTAACAAAGAGAAATTTATTCTCTCACAGTCCAGTAGGCCAGAAGTCTAAATTTAGGGCATCAGCTCCAGGGAAAGGCTTTCTCTGTCAGCTCTGTAAGAAAGTCCTCGTCATCATCAGTCTTCCCCCGGACTAGGAGCTTCTCTGCGCAGGAACCTCGGGTGCAAGGGATGCGCTCTGCTCCCGATGCTTCTTTCTTGGTGGTATGAGGTCCCTCATTCTCTGTTTGCTTCCCTTTCCTTTTATCTCTTGTAAGAGATAAAAGGTGGTTCAGACCACACCCCAGGGAAACTCCCTTTACATTGGATCAGGGATGTGACGTGGGTTAGGGTGGTGTTACAATCCTACCCTAACCCTCCTTGATGTAAAATTACAATCACAAAATGGAGGACAACCACAGAGCACTGGGAATCATGGCCTAGCCAAGTTGATACACACATTTTTGGGGGGACAGAATTCAATCCATGACAAAGACCCTCAACAAAATGGATTGACACAGTGGCTGCAAGAATGGGCTCAAACATAGCAATGATTGTGAGAATGGTGCAGTACCAGGCAATGTTTCACTCTGCTGTACTTAGGGTTGCTATGAGTCAGAACTGACTTGATGGCACCTAAGAAGAACAACAACAGGGAAGCCCAAGTTTATGTCTGTTGCTCTAAGTGTCACTTCCTTTTGTTCTCAAATATGTCCTGCTTTGGCTGATAACATATGGTATCATTCTAGGCATAGGTGACCCGTTCAAGTGCCTACAGATATCAGAAAATTTAAAAATGTAGGGAGCCGTGGTGCGTGTGGTTAATTGAAGAGTATGTCCTGTCAAAATGAATTCACATTTTAATTTTTTAAAAGTTCATATGGACTCAATTCAATAATGTGGAGCAGATGTAGACCTTGAACTTCTGATTTCCTACCTCTGTTGTTAGCAAGCAAGTGCTGTAATTTGCTGCTAGTGGGAGTACACACTGGTACAGCTAACATGGAGTGCAATTTGGCATCATCTATTACATTTTTTTAAAATTTAATATGCCCATAAATTAGGATAGAGTAAGTACAATTTTCCATATAAAACTAGAATAAAACATTTGTATGTGTGCAGAAAATATGAATAAGAATGTTTAATGCAATAGTCTTTGAAATATCAGAAATTTGTAAGTTACATAGATGTCTATCAGTAATGGAGGGACTAAATAAAATGTGGTTCATCCATATTCTGGATCAAAGTGCATTACATTAAAAAAATGAGAAAGTTCTAATTGTACCAACATATAATGATCTTCAAAACAAATTGTTGAATTAAAAAATGTGAAAAATAATATGTGAAGTGTGCAACTAATTATGATTTTAATTTGTAAAGTACTACTCTATATTCCTAAAAGTACTGGTTATATATTGAATTGTGTCCCCCCAAAATGTGTGTCAACTTGGCAAGGCCACGATTCCCAGTACTGTGTGGTTGTCCACCATTTTGTGATCTAATGTGATTATCCTATGTGTTGTAAATCTTAACCTCTGTGAAGTTAATGAGGCAGGAGTAGAGGCAGTTATGTTAATGAGGCAGAACACAACCTAGAGCATTAGGTTGTATCTTGAGTCAGTCTCTTTTGAGATATAAAAATAATTGAGCAGAGAGGAAAGGGACCTCTTTACCACAGAGGAAGAAGAACCAGGAGCAAATTGCATCCTGTGCATTCCAGGTCTCTAAGCTGAGAAGCTCCTAGACCAGGGGAAGATTGATGACAAGGATCTTTCCCCAGAGCTGACAGAGAGAGAAATCTTTCCTCTGGAGCTGGTGCCCTCAGTTTGGACTGCTAGTTTCCTAAACTGTGAGATAATAAATATCTGTTTGTTAAAGCCATCCACTTGTGGTATTTATGTTACAGCAGCAGTAGATAACTAAGACAGAATTTGGTACCAGGAGAGTAGGGTGCTGCTCTAACAGATACCTAAAATGTGGAAGTGGTTTTGAAACTGTGAATGGGTAGAGGCTGGAAGAGTTTTAAGTTGCCTAATAGTAAAAGCCTGGATTGCCTTGAAGAGACTGTTGGTAGAATTATGGACATCAAAGATGATTCTGTTGAGGGCTCAGAAGGAAATGAGGAGAGCTGTAACACCGGAGATGGTCCATATGGGAGAAGCAGCAACAGAGAAATGGCAGCAACAGAACCAGGAGACCGGAATGAGATGGGGCAAGAGCAGACCCACGGAGCGAAATAGCTGATAGCCTTCAGGCAGGAGGCTTCTGGGCAGAGTGGGGCACCTCCAGGCACTTATTGGTGGAGCTAGGCTCCCACCTCATGGAATAAGAGAGCTGAGTGCCTTCCAGCTGAAATTTACTGGCAGAGAGGGGTGCCTCTAGGCACTTATCGGTAGAGCTAAAGAGCTTCGTAACACTTTCCCAAGCAGGGCAGAGGCTGAGCTGGCCCAAGAGGCCTGACGGGCCAAGAGGCCAAGGAACCAGGAAGTAGAAGCTGAAGAGACAAGGAGCACAGGAAGCAGAGCTGCCTCAGTCTCAAAGGGTATGGCCACAACCTCTGGGGTCTCAAAGGTGGGACCACAGCCTCCCAGGTTTCAGAGTCAGACCTTTACCAACTTAGTTCTGGAGTGCGGGGCTGCTGTTCACGAGTACCAGGGGGATGGGGCTTCACAAGTACCAGGGGGATGGGGCCAGATCTGCTGCCCAAAGCTGAGGGGGTAGGGCTGCCGTGCCCAAGGGACAGAAAAATGAGGCCTGCTGGGGCCAAAGGGGTAGGGTCGTCACTTAGACAGACTAGGAGAATGGGGCCACCCAAATCCGAGGGAGCAGAGTTGTCTTCTCAGTGGGCCTAGAAGGCAGAGCTGAAGCCCAGGGCCAGTGGGCTTCCACCCAGAATTCACAGAGTGTGGCCAACACCCAGACTCTGGAGGGCAGGGCCATTGCCTAAATGGTCTCAGAAAACAGAGGACTATTTTCAAGCCTTGAGAGCTAATGTAATATTTTCTGCTGTATTTTGGACTTGCTTGGTGCTTGCTATCTCTTCTTCCTTCTAATTTCTCCTGTTTGTATTGGAAATGTCTACCTTGTGCCTTTTCTACCACTGTACTTTGTAAGCAAATAATTTATATTCTAGATTTCACAGATGAAGAGGAATTTTGCCCCAGGATGGAATTTGCACTGGAGCTGATTTAAGACTTTTGGGATGATATGATGGGGTGAATGTGTTTTTCATGTGGCAAGGACATTAATTTTTGGGGGGCCAGAAGATAGAATGTTATGGATTAAATTGTGTCCCCCAAAAATGTGTGTCAGCTTGGCTAGGCCATGATTCCTAGTATTGTGTGGTTGTCCACCATTTTGTGATCTGATGCGATTATCTTATGTGTTGTAAATCTTAACTTGAAAAGACTGAAGTTATCAAGGATTTCATTTTACTTGGATCCACAGTCAACACCCATGGAAACAGCAGTCAGGAAATCAAAAGACACATTGCATTGGGCAAATCTGTTGCAAAAGACCTCTTTAAAGTGTTAAAAAGCAAAGATGTCACCTTGAAGAATAAGATGCACCTGACCCAAGCCATGGTATTTTCAATTGCTTCATACGCATGCGAAAGCTGGGCAATGAATAAGGAAGACTGAAGAAGATTTGATGCCTTTGAATTGTGGTGTTGGTGAAGAATGCTGACTATTCCATGGTCTGCTAAAAGAACAAACAATTCTGTCTTGGAAGAAGTACAACCAGAATGCTTCTTAGAAGTAAGGATGGTGAGACTGTGTCTCATACACTTTGGACATGTTATCAGGAGGAATCAGTCCCTGGAGAAGGATATCATGTGTGGTAAAGAAGAGAGTTAGCGGAAAAGAGGAAGACCCTCAATGAGATGGGTTGACACAGTGGCTGCAACAGTGGGCTCAAGCATAACAACAATTGTGAGGATGGCACAGGACCAGGCAGTGTTTCTTTCTGTTATACATAGGGTCCCAATGAGTCAGAACTGATTCAACGGCACCCAACAACAACAGCAACATGATGTTAATGAGGTAGGATTAGAGGAAGTTATGTTAATGAGGCAGGACTCAATCTGTAGGAGTAGATTGTACTTGAGTCAATCTCTTTTGAGATATAAAAGAGAGAATTGAACAGAGAAGAGAGGGACTTTACCGACAAGAAAAAAGAGCCAGGAGCAGACAGCGTCCTTTGGACCTGGGGTCCCTGCGCTGAGAAACTTCTAAACCAGGGGAAGATTGATAACAAGGATCTTCTCTCAGAGTCTGCAGAGAAAGCTTTCCCCTAGAGGTGGCACCCTGAATCTGGACTTCTAGTCTCCTAAACTGTGAGAGAATAAATTTATGTTTGTTAAAGCCATTCACTTGTGGTATTTCTGTTATAGCAGCACTAGATAATTAAGACAGTACATATGTTCATGTATAAAATAATTAAAATAAAGTTTATAAAAATAAACAGTATATTAATAATTGTGCTTCCTTCTGGATAGGGGACTTGTGATTTATCAGTGTTTTCATTTTTTTTTAATTGAATATATATTGAGAGATTACTTATACAATGAAAACATTTAGGAGGGAAGTAATTCTTGAAAAAGGGTAAAATGTAGTCAATGCACATCTCTCTATTACCATGGCCAAGTTGTTTGTTTATCATTTTAAAGACTTTTTCCCTCACTTTCCTTGAAATACTTCTTAACATAATAGGAATTTCCAGAAATGACAGAGTTGTAGTTTGCAGTGTATTTAATATAATTGTATATAAAGAATTAGGATAGAGAAAATGAAGGTGGAGGGGGATCAAAATTCTAAATTCTGCCCATGGTCTATGATTTCTCTGGGTGGTTAGACAATATTTAGGAATCAGGAGGAAATATATAAATACCAGTAGCCATCAAGTCGATTCTGACTCATGGTGACCCCATGTGGTGTCAGAGGAGGACTGTGGTCCATAGGATTTTCACTGGCTGATTTTTTTAAAGTAGATTGCCATGTCTTTCTCCTGAGGTGCCTCTGGGTGGACTTGAACCTCCAATCTTGGTTAGCAGCCAAGTACATTAACCATTTGCACCATCCAGGGACTCTCTCTCTCTATATATAGTATATATATATACATATATGTGTATACTTTCCCCCCTGTTCTTTTGGTTCTGTCTTTAGAAGAGTCTGTTTCCCTGTT
>NW_004443983.1:1049017-1054580 GCF_000243295.1 Trichechus manatus latirostris | reverse complement strand
TATATATATGTATATATATGTATATGTGTGTGTATATATGTATATATGTACACACACACATGCACACACACACTATATGGTATATATATATCACTTAAAAGAAAAAAAATTGCACACACAAAGACAGAGAGAGAGATATTAAGAGAAAAAAGATCAAAAAATGAAACCAAAATATACCTAATTAGAGAGAGAAAACACTGTGAATAAATATAATTTAGAGTTGTGACACATAAATCATCTTAAATTGTGTGCATGGTACAGTAAACAGACTCAACAAAAACCTAAACTTATCACTTTTCTTTAGTAAAACAAGAGGCACAACTGACAGAATAGTGCTATTTTTTACTCTAAAAGAACAGAATTTTTGTTGTTTAATGTAGCTTCTACCACAATACAACTCATATTATTTTTATAAACACAGAAAACAAGAAATGGATTTTTTATATTTTAATTTCATGTTAAAATTATAATATGAAGTTAAATATTAAACACTAATTTCATGTAACTGGTATATTTTTTGTGAAATACATTTTCAAACTCTGATTTCAATGTCATTTTAGCAAAGCCTTTGACATTCATACTATAATTAATAAAATTATCAGTTCCATTCAGAAGTTGTCATCAGAGCCATATAAAAATCTTTGTTTCGCAGGTGGGAGAGCTTGAATTAATAGTAGTTTAGTTATTTATTTTTTTTAAACTAGTCAGTGAAAAATCCTTACAAATTCAAAGAAATAAAAATATATCATCATCCTCCCTTTCCTTAAAACAATCCCTAAAGGCAATAATCTGTTGGTAAAGCAAATTTCTAAAAGTAGTATGTATAGCATTAAATTTTAATCTGACCTGAGAGATGTGTTGACGTAGCCTATTAAACATCATTTCTGTCTTCCTCTATGCCAGTTCATTCTTATTATTTCTTTAAATAGAAACTTCTGATGATGAATTGTCACTTTGAGGTTGTGGGAATTTAGAAATTCTCCATAATTCAACATAACAAGTTGTCAGTTTGTCGAAACTTCCTATCTCTTACCTATCATATGCTTTTGAATCTGAGATAAAGCTTTTTTCTTCTGGCGGTGATGACCTTCTGATTTCTTAGAATCTGCATTGAACATCTTTTGTTAATAGCTGCATGACTTGATATGGGAACAAGCACTGTTTCATGAAGTTTGAAAGTGTCAATTCTAAGGAATTGTAGTTTATTTTTTACAGTGACAACTTTGAGATTGTGGGACTTGCCTCAGGTATGCAAATCAAAATTTGACTTTTGGCACCCATCCCCCCATGGCAGAAACACAGATATTTTCAAGGCTATTACCACTGGTGCTGCTACTACTATATAAGGAGTAGAATGGATTGAAGCCTGTAGTTAGGTCAATGGCAATGAACAGCATGTGGTGCTATTTTACAGAGGACAGATGAAGTCTTTTACTTCCCTCTACCTATAAATTGAGGTTCCTGGCTGGTACATATGGTATCTGTGACACCAATTAAAAAGGACTGGTGATCTAATATAAGATTATGGCCATTGAAAACCCTATGGGATGCAGTTCTACTCTGACACACGTGGCATTGCCATGAGTCAGAACTGACTTGATGGCAACAGGTTTTTATTTTTTCCTAGAAATTGAAATACCAGAGTTATAATTCCTTTAATCAAATGAATGGTCTTTACCTGTATGCAATATGAAAATGATTAAGACTATTAGAGTATATGATTTATAATCAATATTATAGAGGCTGCATTGTTCATTTTTTTCCTGCACATCTCAATGTGTGTACATGTGTATATATATATATATATATAAAATATGTCACTTTATATATATAACACTTTAAATAACTTTATATTATATATATACACACATATACATATATTTGTGTGTATATATATATATTCCTGTTAGCATATCACAGAACA
The DNA here is from genome assembly GCF_000243295.1 of Trichechus manatus latirostris. Lineage (NCBI taxonomy): Eukaryota > Metazoa > Chordata > Mammalia > Sirenia > Trichechidae > Trichechus > Trichechus manatus. Next base: position 1,052,656 of record NW_004443983.1, on the reverse strand, counting down.
TGCAAATCTTTTGCTTACAGAGAAACTTAGTTTCTTCATAAGGTGCAAGAAAACATTTTTGTCAGTTTTCTGCATATGTGTGCACAATGTTAGATTCAGACAGGCTGTCCTGGTCTCCAAAGTTGTGGAAACCAGGCATACTTAAGATTATAAGGTACACAGTGTTAAACTGTACATGTCTAGACACTATTCATCCATTTATTTACTTTTTTGACTATCTTGAGGGAGCTAAATTGTTTTTATTGTCATTCTTTTTTTCTCTCCTCTCCCCCATCACTCTGTCCCTCTGCCCCTTCTTCTCTTCCTTCCTTCCCTCCTTCCCTCCCTTCCTTCCTTCCTTTTTTCAACTAGCTAAGTGTCAGCACTGCTTCTGTCTTTCCACTGAAGAAGGTGATAAACGTGCTGGGATTTTCAAAGGGGAAAATGCAGATTTAATCTTCAATCCAGTACAAACTTTCCTGAAAGTCCAATTCTCTAAGAACATTCAAGGTTAGTTTAGAACAGTAAGTAATATAAAATTTTTTTTTTTTTTGAGAATTGTTCGGTGCAAGATATTTGGCAAAATTTGTGAAAGCTGGTGAAATCTCGAACTCTATACAACTGAATTACATCTTTTAATTATTTATTGTAGAGCAATATTATTCAAATTAAGACCATTGTACATTTTCTATTAACGTTATTTTCTTTATAGCTTTCAATGAGTAGATCTTTGTCCTGCCAAAAATAAATCTCAGAGTAATATGAGAAAATGAACATGCTGTTACGCCAGGCCTCAGAATAATAAGGGTATTTAAGCAACTCAGAAGGCCACTTGGAACAAAAGGAATACAAGCTTCTGTTCCTGAGTATTTTGTCAAAGAATTAGGCTGAACATGGCAATAGCTAGTTTATCTTCATTTAAAATTGATACAAAACAACCTTTTAGTGAATGGCAATAACAAAACTAGATTTTAGTAGTTTTCACAAATTTCCTTTATATGCCAAGAAATAATACTCTAGTGACTTCGGTTTAAATTCTTACGGGTAACTAACATACACTGAAATATAAAGTTAGAGTAAGACAGAAGTCCTCAGGCCGCAGCAAATTCCACTGCCTGAAGCAGTTTGCTTGGCATGCCCTGTAGCTTTACATTAGCATCCTGGTGCCCCTTTCCTTAACTGCTGCCCAGAACTAGAGGAAATAGGGGGAAACCGGTTTAGACGCCATGTTGACATTCTGGATAACGTTTTAGTTCATAAAGTACCTCATACATAGTAACCTCCTGCCTCTGGGTGGAGTTTAGCTGCCATTTTCTGAACATGCAATGCATGAAGTTATACGTAAATCCCATTGCGCCTGCGTAGTGTAATTAAGAATGTTGCGGATGTAACTTGTATAAACTTTCTGCTTGTAAACCCCATAAAAGTACCTTCCCTCTCACCCTCGCTAAGTAGCTTGGAAGCAGCAGCCCCGACTGTTCCTTTCCTTGTCCAATGAAATAAAACAAGTGTCTTTCTGATCTTCCACCCTGATCTCTCCTTTACTGGCTGAGATGAGTCACGGCAAGCAAAACCTGGGGTTCCCACCCAGCAGCAAGAGGAGTGCACAACAAACTTTACCCAAAGATTAAAGTCAGTGAATAATTATGTATTAGTGTATAAGAGTGCATTTAAAGGAATGTTATTAGTTTGATGTATAGCTGAGTGTATTCCAGAAATAGGTGTGCCTGTTGTTGAATATTTGTTGATTTCAGACATATCTATAAGGTGTTAGCAGTTCTAGTTTTAGCAGTTCTGATGTTAACAGTATTTTTATATAAACTACAGTAGCATCTCTTATTCTTTTATCTATCATAGCACTCAAAGCAAAGTTTCTCAGTCATAGTGGTTCATAGAAGGTTTTAAAATATACTGATTCCCAGGCTGCATCCCACAACAATTAGATCAGTATTTGATGAGTAGTACCCAACCAAAAAAACGAAAACAAAAAAAAACCAAACCCGTTGCCGTCAAGTCAATTTTGACTCATAGTGACCCTATAGGACAGAGTAGAGTTGCCCCATAGAGTTTCCAAGGAACCCCTGGTAGATTCGACTCCCGACCTTTTGGTTAGCAGCTATAGCACTTAACTACTATGCCACCAGGGTTTCCAAGAAGTACCCAGGCAGGGATAATTTTTCAAAGCTTCCTAAAGTCTTTCATCACTTAATCTAAATTTTGGATTATTTAATTGAATCTTAAATTAGTTATGATTAGAACATTCTGATTAATACAAACATATCTCTATCCACTGGAAAATTTTCTCAGTACCCCCAAACTCAACCAACATTGCTTTACTGTCTAATTAGTAAAATATACTCTGCTGGAAACTGCTCTGTATACTAAGTGTTGTTCATTTTCATAAGTTTCTGAAGCTCTCACACTACTTTTGGTCTTTCATCTTTCAGTCATGTATTGATTTTACAAGATTAATTATATGAAATTTCTAAGTGCAACGTGTTTATGATCAAGATAATTTTATTCAATACTCAAAGAAGTTTAAATTAAGAGTATTGATTTTACAAGATTAATTATATGAAATCTCTAAGTCCAACATGTTTATGACCAAGATAATTTTATTCAATACTCAAAAAAGTTTAAATCAAGACAATTTTGATAGTCTAACTGATCAAAAACGTCTAATCTCACCATAAATCTATAAAGCTTAATGCATGTAATAGAAGAAAATTAATGTCACGCAATAAGATTGCATGGCTAGTCACTGTATTTTATTGGAAATCAAAGCACCTTAAATCGGATTACAATCTGTTAGCAGATTAATACACATATCTGGCACAGGAAAAGTGAGACCATTTATAGGGGAGAGTAGAATATTCTTATTTTCTATGAAAGCATATTAGTTCCTTCAGCCATCATCATTTACAAATAATAATTATTGAAAGCCTCAGAATTTATATCAGTATCCTAATACATAGAAAAACACATACAGAAATGCAGTGTGCTGAGGACAAGCTACATAGTGTATGTTGTTGTTTTTGTTAGGTGTCGTTGAGTCTGTTCCAACTCATAGTGACACTACGTACAATAGAACCAAACACTGCCCAGTCCTGCGTCATTCTCACAATAGTTGCTATGCTTGAGCCCATTTTTGCAGCCACCGTGTCAGTCCATTTCGTTGAGGGTCTTCCTCTTTTCCACTGACCCTCTACTTTACCAAGCATGATGTCCTTCTCCAGGGACTGATCCCTCTTGATAACATGTCCTAAGTATCTGAGACGTAGTCTTGCCATCGTTGCTTCTAAGGAGCATTCTGGTGGTACTTCTTCCAAGACAGATTTGTTCATTCTTTTGGCTGTCCACGGTATATTCAATAATCCTCGCCAACACCACAATTCAAAGGTGTCAATTCTTCTTCAGTCTTGCTTATTCTTTGTCCAGCTTCCGCATACATATGGGGGATTGAAATCACCATGGCTTGAGTCAGGTGCATTTTAGTTTTCAAGGTGACATCTTTGCTTTTTAACACTTTAAAGGGTCTTTTGTGGCAGATTTGCTCAACGCAATGCGTAGTTTGATTTCTTGACTGCTGCTTCCATGGGTGTTGATTGTGGATCCAAGTAAAATGAAATCCTTGACAACTTCAATCTTTTCTCCATTTAT
>NW_004443983.1:1005527-1048917 GCF_000243295.1 Trichechus manatus latirostris | reverse complement strand
TGCTGCTTCCATGGGTGTTGATTGTGGATCCAAGTAAAATGAAATCCTTGACAACTTCAATCTTTTCTCCATTTATCATGATGTTGCTCACTGGTCCAGTTGTGAGGATTTTTGTTTTCTTTATGTTGAGGTGTAATCCATACTGAAGGCTGTAGTCTTTGATCTTCATCAGTAAGTGTGTCTAGTCCTCTTCACTTTTAGCAAGCCAGGTTGTGTCATCTGCGTAACACAGGTTGTTAATGAGTATTCCTTTGGTCCTGATGCCACATTCTTCTTCATATAGTCCAGATTCTCAGGTTATTTCCTTAGTTTACAGATTGAACAAGTATGGTGAAAGAATACAACCCCGACACACACTTTTCCTGACTTTAAACCATGCAATATCTCCTCATTCTATTTGAACAACTGCATCTTGATCTATGGACAGATTCCTCATGAGCACAATGAAGTGTTCTGGGATTCCCGTTCTTCTCAATATTATGCATAATTTTTTATGATCCACACAGTCGAATGCCTTTGTATAGTCAATAAGACACAGGTAAACATCTTTCTGGTATTCCCTACTTTCAGCCAGAATCCATCTGACATCAGCAATGATATCCCTTGTTCCATGTCCTCTTCTGAATCAGGCTTGAACATAATGTGTGGGGTTGGTGAAAAATGAAAATGTGGGTCCCTTGTTTAAAAATTATTAAAATTTCGAGATGGCTGTAGCAGAGCAGTAAACCAGCAAGGGGCTCTTCTATGCAGGCCCCTGTGTGACTGCGCAGGTCATAAACTCCTGAGGTGGACCTGATGTGCCCTTCCCCCTCTGTACAAATGTTAGGGAGGGTAAAAGAGAAATCAGAAGGGAATCCATTTCAAGAGCTTACACACCAGTAAAGCTAACATGACATCACTAGAGAGTAGTGCATGGTAATGAATACCATAATGATAAGATCTACTGAAAAAACAAATAAAAAAACCAAAACCTGTTGCCCTTGGGTCAATTTCACCCCTATAGGACAGAGTAGAACTGTCCCATAGGGTTTCCAAGGAGCTGCTGGTGGATTTGAACTGCCGACCTTTTGGCTAGCAGCCATAGCACTTAACCATGGCACCATCAGGGCCCCAGTAAGCTCTACAGCACTATCCAAATGACAGTAGAATTTTGGAGACCAGAGGAACAAGCATGAGAGGTCATGCATAACCTGGAAAATGTCATTGGTTCTTTATAGGACCTTTTCCCTTTGAAATGGATCTAAACTTCTTTTTGACAGTTACCTAATTGGAGTAAGAAAGACTAATATATTTTAAGGTTATTGTAGTTTTTATATTATCATTTTATAGTTAACATGTAAGAATTCACCTTGAATTTATTGTTTTCAGAATAATATATGTATCTAAGTTTTTTTTTAATACTTGCATTTGAATAATGTATATCTAGGTTTAATCTATTTTTTTATTGTGCTAGCTCAGATAGTTCAGTACAAACTAAAAATAGTCATCAAATTTTTAAAATTAATATTGTATAATTCATTGCGTTGGGGTTCTTACTCTTTTCCAGCTGGTCAGAGACCATGTTCAGAATCTGGTGATAGCTATGAGATTTTCCCTGTACCCAACCAATTTTGGGCATGTTGGTTTTTTTCTACTTAAAGTCGCATTTCTCTGTTTTGATGATGAAATTTAAATCAACCACTTAGATAATGCAGCAATTCTTTTTATCAAGTTCATGGTAAATGGGCCTTAGGGAGTCTTCAAATCATGTGAAATTTTGTCATAATTTTTATTAAAAAATACAAATAAATGTTTACAATACATCAAACATAGAAATTTTCCATATGAAGGTAAGAGTGTTAAATTTTCAGAGCCCAAACTTGTTTAGAGTGATTTTATATCTAAATTCATTTCTAATTCAAAATTATCAAAACTTTTTAAGCATTTTGTCTTTTGCCAAACCCTCAGAATAAAGAAAGATCAGGTTACGTCAAAATTTTATTTAATGTTCACCTGATAGCATTTTGTTTTCTCTATTTCTCTATGCTATTTCATTTATGGGAGTAGATTTTATTAAACATTGTTCCTAGCAGATTTTTATTCTCTGTTTTCATTCCTAGAGCAGTTACCTTCAAGGCACCCTAATGATTTCTTCCATGTGTGGTGCGTTTTAAATCTACCTTTCAGACATGGGGACTTCAAAGGTCAGATCTAGGTCGATTTCGTTCCAATAACTGAGCAGCATCAAAGTTAGATTCATAACAGAGAATTTGATCTTAGACATTGCCTTGTCTCAGCCCCTGACTCAATAGATGAAGAAATTTAGACCCAGTGTGATTAACTGACCTTCTCAATACTATTTCAACTTTCTAAACTCCATACCTTAATAAAGTCAAGTTATTTGATACATTGTTAAATCAAATTGCTGAATATGTCCAATAATGAATATAATAGGTAAAGGTAAAATTAAAAGTTGAATAAAAAATACTCTGCTCATGAAATAATTTAACATTGAGCAAAAAAACAAACAAAAATATTACCCTCTACTCAGACTCATAGTGACCCTATAGAGCAGAGTAGAACTGCCTCATAGGGTTCTCAAGGAGGGGCTGGTGGATTTGAATGGCTGATCTTTTGGTTAGCAGCCAAACACTTAACCACCTTGCCACCAAGGCTCCACACTGAGCAAATCTCCTTTTATTTGTTTTAATCCTGTGAAGGGTGTTTACATATTAACAAAAACAAAAAAATACCAAACCCTTTGCCTTTTAGTGGATTCCAACTCATGCGGACTCTCAGAATACAGTAGAACTGCCCCATAGTGTTTCCAAGGAGCAGGTGGCGGATCCAAACTGCCAACCTTTTGGTTAGCAGCCAAGCTCTTAACCACTGCACCACCAGGACGTATTAGGACAGCAAAAATTACCGAGAAGAGTATTTGGGCATAGAGTACAGGAGACAAGGTGAAGATTTATTAGTATAGGAAGGGCTCACATTATAATAGGAAGTTGAACAGAACTAGAATAAAGTCCAATTTGCAGTTTGTTGAATCGGGGAGGATAAAGCTTTGAGGCCTTTCTAAATCAAATAAGTATGTCCTGTTTTTACACAGTCATTACTTTAGTTGTAAAGAACAGCGCAAGGCAGGTTTGAATTACATTTCCTCATGTAACTTCACCCACTTATTCAAGAAGGAAGAAAGTGCAGGAGTTGAGGGCAGTGAGAAATATATGCTAACTAGTTTCTGTTTGAATATGGCAGAATTACTAAGTTAGTAAAAGGAAGAACAACCAATGCCATATAGCTCTGTAATTACTCAGGATTTCTTTCTTTCAACCCCTCCTCCTTTATTTCTTTTTCTTCCTTCTCTCCTCCCCTCTCCCTTTCTTCCACACTAATTAGTATCCTATATCTACAGCACAGAATGGGAATTGAAAAGTATAATCTAGCAAATTTATAATAAAGATAAATTACTCTAGGATGAGGAAGAAAACAGTAAGTGCCCTAAATATCAAATAAAGATTCTGCAGAGATTCAAAGGAGCAGTTGTCACTTCTACTGGAAGGGAGGGGAGAGAGGTTGTCATTGTTGTTAGGTACCATCAAGTCAGTTCTGATTCATAGTGACCCTATGTACAAATAACACACTGCCCAGTCCTGTGCTATCGTCACAATCATTGCCTGCTTGAACCCAAGAGGGTCTTCCTCTTTTTCACTTACCCTCCACTTTACCAAGCATGATGTCCTTCTCCAGGGACTGATCCCTCCTGATAACATGTCCACAGTATGTGAGACATAGTCTAGCCATCCTTGCTTCCAAGGAGGATTCTGGTTGTACTTCTTCCAAGACAGATTTGTTCATTCTTTTTGCAATCAGTGGAATATTCAATACTCTTCACCAACACCACAATTCAAAGGCATCAATTCTTCTTAGGTCTTCCTTATTCATCATCCAGCTTTCGTATGCATATCAAAGGAGAAGGTGCCACTTCTACTGGAAGGGAGGGTAGAGAGGAGAAGAGAGTAATCAGCAAATACTACATAGGATTGGGAAATATTGTCCTTTTTGGGAAAGTAATCAATTCAGAACATTATATTACACATCTACTGATGTAAATTCAGGGTAGATTAAATAGTGTTGATATGTAATTTTTTTTTTAAATACTCATTGCTTTCCCGAGAATCTGTAATTGTATTTTTGTGTTCTTTCTTGACTAAATAGTTATTTAGAACACTTATGTAATTGCTTATCCTGGAATTTAACGCTAAGTAATTTGGCAATCTTGTATTCAATCTGGTCTATATAGTTCTGTTTTTTGAAATGCATTAAGGTTTTCCTTGTGGTGGTGTATGTTTTGGCGGATACTGAAGTTGACTTTCAAACACTATTTCCACTTTCTATAGTGCAGGTTGGGCAAATCTGCTGAAAAAGACCTCTTTAGAGTGTTAAAAAGCAAAAATGTCACCTTGAAGACCAAGGCGCACCTGACCCAAGCCATAGTGTTTTCAATCGCCTCATATGCATGCGAAAACTGGGCAATGAATAAAGAAGACTGAAGAAGAATCGACGCCTTTGAATTGTGGTGTTGGCGAAGAATACCGAATATGCCACTGATTGCCAAAAGAACGAACAAATCTGTCTTAGAAGAAGTACAACCAGAATGCTCCTTAGAAACAAGGATGGCAAGATTACATCTCACATACTTTGGACATGTTATCAGGAGAGATCAGTCCCTGGAGAAGGACATCATGCTTGGTAAAATAGAGGGTAAGTGAAAAAGAGGAAGACCCTCAATAAGACGGCTGCAAACAATGGACTAAAGCATAACAACGATTGTGAGGATGGTACAGGACCGAGCAGTGTTTCGTTCTGTTGTACGTGGGGTTGCTATGAGTCGGAACCTACTCAACGATACCTAAGAGCAAACATAGTGCAGGTTGGGGGTTGGTCCCACTTCTAGCCCATTGCGTTGAGTTGATTCTGTCTCTTACTGACCCTATAGGGGAGAGCCCTAATTAGTCTTAGCCAGTGGTTCCCAGCCATAGTTGCAGATTAGAATTTCCTCGGAGTTTCTAAAGATTACAGATACCTGAGCATTCACCCACTCCCCCGCCCCTCCAGGCTCCGCACACACACACACATACACACACACACACACACACAGGGATGAGATCTAATTATTGCGATATTTAAAAAGTTCCGTGGGTGAGTCTAAAGTACAGCCAGATTTGAGATCAACCAACTGAAGGTGATTATTAGTTTCAGCCTCCTCTGGCTCAAGATCTTAGGCCTATGTCCTTAGTGATAGCATTGCCCTGCCCACAAGGACAGATTCCAGAATGGACACATGATCTAGTTTAGGTTATGAGACCAGAGAGGAAGTTGCTAGGGGCTTCCCAGTAAAAATTCCTGATTTTAAAGGAAAAGACATTGAAAGAGTTGGTCTCTCATGTCTCAGTATTGTCATTTGTAGGGTACGAAGCCAATTATTTCTACATCCATGTTGCTATCAGGTAAGATTGAAACCAACACACAGAGAAACATAGAATGCAGAAAAATATAGGAGAATGGAACCAGTCACTGGATTTAGCCAACACTAAAATTTGCCTTACAGCTGTTTATATGTGTGAAATTAACACTGATGTGCTCCCATAAGCTTTTCTGGCTTTACTATCATCGATCTAGTAGTTTAACTTTACATGATGCAGTGAATGACTTTTGTCTATAGGGACTTCTCTTTAAACTTACCATGGACTCCTTTTTAAGTTAATTTATTGATTGATTAATTGATTTATGTCAGAGCAGTCACTTCGTGGTTGGTTATACTTACAGTTTGTCATAAAGCATTGTTTATTTTTTATGAAAGAAATTATTTGAGCATGTCTTCCCTTGTAAGTCTATATGGTAGTTGTTCACAAATGAAGTTCTCCATGTATAATTGAGACAGAATCTGGCAAATATCAGAAGCTGAGGTATTAGAAATAGATATTTTTTAAAAATCCATCTGTCTATCAATCATCCCACAGTATGTAACTTGTTTGAATACTGGCAGTTTTACATCTTTGACAGTGTTTTCATATGTCTTTTAAAATTACTAATTGACAAAGAAATGCATTTTGCTGGTTACTGTTCTCTGTGTGTTATTTCAGCCAATTAAAATACAGTAGGCAATGATACGTGCTTTTTTTTTTCAAATTTTACTATTATGAAAACTCAGGATAAGTTTCTACATATAACATCAAGGTGAAATTTTATAAAGTTCTGCTTCAAACCATTGAATTTCATCAGAGTTCTCCAACTAAGAAGTCCACAGGTGCTGGGTCTCCCTGTCAGGGAGACTTATTATTTCAGCCTATTACTGCCTTGTAGAATTGTGGGCTCAGTATTAAAAAGTCTTACAGTTCTTCTTTGTATGCTGAAGCCAATTTTTTTATGGGAATTTCTAAGCCAACAACAAATAAACAAACACTGTGTGAGCCAAACAAAACACATCTGGCTTACTGGCTAACAATATGTACCCTTTTTAATGTCTAAACAATTACAGCCATCAACCTGAACCTACCAATGGGGGTCCTCTCTGCCCAGCCACCAGCTCTTAACTTGTGTGGACTCTCTTTCGCCTAGGAAGCAAGGGTCAACCACCAGCAATCTGAGCCCACCTTCCTACTTCATTGTTTTCTGGGAGTTCCCAGGAATGAATAGATACCAAGATGCGTGTCTTCCTGCCTTCTTAAGTATTTGCATTCCCCAGTTTGTTTCCCACTTTTCAGCTTCATAGGCTTCCAAGATTAGGCCAATGGTTTGATATTAAGATTTAGTATTTGGTGGGAGTGTAAGATTATTTTTCCCCATTAAATTGTTGGAATTATTTTGTTGGCTGCTTAGGGGATGTTGGCCATTAATTGTATTCTCCAATATTGAGAAGTGAAATGTTCTAGTGTGGGGCTCTTCCACTGTTATGTTGTTGTTAGTGTGTACACGCAGAGTTGATCCTGACTCATAGTGAACCTATATGGCAGAGTAGCACTGCCCCATGGGGCTTCCTAGGCTGTAATCTTTATGGGAGCAGATCGCCAGGTCTCTTCTCCCGTGGAGCAGTTGGTGGGTTCAAACCACCAACCTTTTAGTTTGCAGCAGAGCACTTAACCATTGTGCCACCAGGGCTCCTTTCCACTATTATAGGTGTATACATTTAATTACAGTGTGAATTTTTTTCCCCCTGCATACTCTTATCAAATGATGGGATTTGGATTAGATAATTAGATTTTAGGATGAATTACAATGACACAGTAATATAAAAGAAACTGAGAAAATAATTGATTTTGCTGGTCGATTTGATGACAAAGTCCTATTTCATCATCAAACATATTATGCTCCAAATTTTAGAGTGAAATACAGGGTATTTTCAGCTGAAAAAGTCAAATGGATTGTTCAAAATTACTGAAAGCTTAAGGTGCAGCTTGAATTCTTCTTTGTTGGCATCAGATAAGGAAACTGTGGTTACGTTTCTGACAGCTGTTAGTGCCACTTACTCTATTACTTTGTGGCCTGGCAGCAGTGGTAGAAAGGGAATGAAAAAATTAAACAATTACCTTCAGAAACTGTGTGTATTGCTTTGGCAGGAGTGGAGGATGCGGTTGTCAGATTTTCTAGAAGACAGAATCTCAAGGGACACTTCTGATGTCTTCCTGATTTTTTGGACAAATTTTATAGGACAGCTTTGTTACTCTGCAGTCATGACCACAGTTTCACAATGAGTTCTGGAGGAAATTCTGCTATTAAAATAAGTCTTAAATACAGCAATGATTTTCTGAATGCTTCATTTCTTTGCCTATAACCAGGGACATTCCTTATAGCACAATAAAAAATAATTCCAGTGAAATTCTAATTCCCTTTATTTTTTAAAAAGTGGCTTTTTAAATTAAAAACAAAAACAAAACAAAACAGAACACCTGAACATCATTAAAAAATTAAACAGGATAAAAGAGTTAACGATGAGAGGTATTATTTCCACACTAGATTCTGATATCACTCCCAAAGGTATTTTTAGCAGTTTTTTATAGATATTTTTTACAGACACATGCACACACACTGAAACGCACCAAATTTTGATATTGAAATGTTTTTTTCCTGCGTTTTTGAATAAAGCCTCCAAACTGAAAATAAAGTGTATTTAGTTTCTGAAGAGATATGTTGCCTTCATCTATGCTGGGTTATTAAAATATAACTTGTCCAGCAAAAACTAAATGCAACCTTTACCTTCAGGGTATAAAAAAGGAGACTAGACTTTGATGCGTGATTTAAGGAAGTTTGTGTGATAGTGGAGTGATCTGGGGCTAGTAGAGAGTGATGTGTCTTTTCTCTGTCCCCTACCTTGGAGAAAGGAAAAGGGACACTATTCTCCCCTCGGGTCAGATAATGTGTGTTTTTAAAGGAGCATTCATAGCTATTGGTGGTTTCTATAAGAAAGGGAGGCCAGCATCTCATTTCTCTGCTGGTTGTTTCCTAGATAGGTCCTGGTGCCACCATTGGACCGAGCAAAGCTCAGTGAGAAGTTCATGAGGTAAATTTCCATGCATCTCCTGGAGATAGGAAGCACACACGGTCATATAGACGCAGAAGCCTGGTTCACACCAGAAGCGTCCTGAAGGCAGGGTAAGGAGAGAGAGCAGCTGCAGGGCAAGACTACACCACTACCACTTGTTGTAGGAAGATGTGTGCTTTTACCAAAAGTCAAATGGACACTGCAGAAGGTAACTTGGCTTTAAGTGTTGTGATGTACTTCTTCAAAAAATTCAGCTGGGGATGGTCATGAGGTTCTAGTAAGTGAAGGCTTTGGGATATATTAGCCGGGGCATCAAATGAGGAGGTTTCAGAAAAGGTCAACTGGAGAGGGTAAGGCCTACGTTAGGGATTCTGCAGTGTGGAAGTTTTCTTGGAAGAGCCACAATCCACCCCAAATTACATCCAGCACTTGGCTGCCTGCCATACTGACAGTTCATTTGGCTGGATAAGTCACATAAGACACTTGAGCCCCTTTTCTTCAAATCCCACCTCAGAAAGTAGAGGAGACTTAGAGCAACATAGTGAGAGGGGAGTGGAGAAGGAGGACGTCTGACAGAGCAAGAGGGGTAGGGGTGGAAGGAAAGACTCTGCATTTCATCCCCATTGCATATCTCCAATATCTGTTATCAAGAAAGATCAGTCATCATGCTTGGAGACATCATGCTTGCTAAAGTAGAGGGTCAGTGAAAAAGCAGAAGACTATCAACAAGATGGATTGACACAGTGGCTGCAACAATGGGCTTAAGCATAACAATGATTGTGAGAATGGTGCAGGACCAGGGCAGCGTTGTGTTCTGTTGTACATAGGGTTGCTGAGTCGGAACCAACTGCATGGCACCTAACAACCGCAACAAGGATAGTTTATATGACCAGATCCTTACTGATGGACATAGACATTTTTCCAGTGTTTTTCTCTTCCAAACAATGCTGCAGTGAATATCCTTGTGCATATATTTGGGCACATATGTAAGTATTTCCCTAGGATAAATTCCAGGAGTAAAATTGCTTATTGAGCAGACATAAGTAATTTTGAATATTTAGTATTATTGTCCTCTAAAGAGATTTTTTTTAATCAATTACACACCTACCAATAGTTTATGAGGTTGTCTATTTCCTCCCAGCCTTGTGAACACTATTTATTATCAACACAACTTATCTGTGTTAATCTTACAGAAGAAATAAATGTTTCATTGTCATTTTAACTGGCATTTATTCTTTTTAATAGATAAATATTTTATTTATTAGTTGCAATTATTTCTTAGTGCTGTTGCAGGTATCTGTTACAGCTTATTGTCTTCTAGTGAAGCTGGGGGTAGCAGGTCTGTACTCTGCCATTTAACCAGCTCTGTCACTTTGGACAATCAATCACTTTGCATTACTTGAGCTTAAGCTTCTTATTTGGAAAATTAGAATGTTGGATTTGATTTTTTTTATAAGGATTTCTGAATTCCTCTAATTCTGTCAATATATACAAAATAAATTTTACAAACAGTGCAACTTTGGGCCAAGAACAAGCTGTTAACATATTTCTTAGTGAAGTAAAAGGCGTATAACTGAAAGTAACACTAGAGTCATTTAATGCATTTAAGAGCCAGAATGCTTACTAGAATATTAGTGTAATACTGTAAAGCATGATGCCTTAAAATGTAGTAAAAACAGATGTTGCTATAATATTACACAGTAAATACATATATATATGTTGTGCTTTAGATGAAGGTTTACAGACCAAATTAGTTTCTCGTTCAACAGTTAATATACATATTGTTTTTGTGACATTGGTTGCCAGCCCCACGATGTCCTTGCTGCTGGGCTGGTGTGCCCATTTAGTCTTGTACACATGTTTAAGTTACATGTATTACTGTTTGTTTTATGGGCCTGTCTAATCTTTGGCTGAAGGGTGAATCTCTGGAGTGACTTCAGTACTGCGTTAAAAGGGTATCCAGGGCCATATTCTCAGGGTTTCTCCAGTCTCTGTCAGACGAGTAAGTCTGGCCTTTTTTTTTTTGACTTAGAATTTTGTTCTACATTTTTCTTCAGCTCTGTCCGGGACCCGCTATTGTGATTCCTATCAGAGCAGTCAGTGGCAGTAGTCAGGCACCATCTGGCTGTGCTGGACTCAGTCTGGTGGAGGCAGTGGTAGTTGTGGTCCATTAGTCCTTTGGATTAACCTTTCCCTTGTGTCTTTGGTTTTCTTCATTCTCCCTTGTTCCAGAAGTGATGGGACCAGTGCAGTATCTTAGATGGCCGCTGACAAGCTTTTAAGACCCCAGATGCTACTCACCAAAGTAGGATGTAGAACATTTTCTTTATAAACTATGCCATGCCAATTGAGCTAGATGTCCCCCAAGACATGGTTCCCAGCTGTCAGCCTAGTAATTCAGTTCTTCAGGGAATTTGCATGTGTCTATGAAGCTTCTATGACTGCCTTAGTCAAGTTGTGTTGACTTCACCAGTATTGTGTACTGTCTTACCCTTCACCAAAGTTACCACTTATCTATTTTCTATTTAGTGTTTTTCCCTCGCCACCCTCCCCTCCCTCATAACCATCAATGATTGTGTCTTTCTGTGTGTAAACTTTTTCATGAGTTTTTATAATAGCGTTCTCATACAGTATTTGTCCTTTTGTGATTGACTTAATTCACTCAGTGTAATGCCCTCCAGATTCATTCATGTTGTGAGATACTTCACAGATTCATCATTGTTCTTTATCATTGCATAGTACTCCACTGTGTGCATGTACTGTAGTTTGTTTATTCATTCATCTGTTGATGGGAACTTAGGTTATTTCCTTCTTTTTGCTATTGTGAACAATGTTGCAATGAGCATGGATGTGCATATGTCTGTTCATGTGACGACTCTTATTTCTGTAGGATATATTCCTAGGAATGGAATTGTTAGATCATATGGTGTTTCTATTTCTAGCTTTCTAAGGAAGCGCCATATCATTTTCCAAAATCATTGTACCATTTTGCATTCCCACAAGCAGTGCATAAGAGTTCCAAGCTCCCTGAAGCCTCTCCAGCATTTGTTATTTTCTGTTTTTCTTTTATTTGTGCCAGAAATGTTCAGGTGAGATGGTATCTCATTGTAGTTTTGATTTGCATTTCTCTAATAGCTAGTGATTGCGAGCATTTCCTCATGTGTCTGATAGCCGCTTGAATGTCTTTTTTGGTGAAATGTCTTTTCATATCCTTTGCTCATTTTTTAAATTGGATTATCTGTCTTTTTGTTATAGAGGTGTTGGATTTTCCTGTAGATTTTAGAGATTAGACCTTTGTCAGATTTGTCATAGCCAAATTTTTCCCCCAGTTTGTAGGTTCTCTTTTTACTCTTTTGGTGAAGTCTTTAGATGAGCGTAAGTGTTTAATTTTTAGAAGATCCCAGTTATCCATCTTATCTTCTGGGGTTTGTGTGTAGTTAATTATGGTTTGTATCCTGTTAATGTGGTATATTATGGCTTCTAGCATTGACCCCTATGTTTTTTTCTATGATCTTTCTAGTTTTTGGTTTTATATTTAGATGTTTGATCCATTTTGAATTAGTTTTTGTGTATGGTGTGAGATATGGGTCTTGTTTTTTTTTCAGATTTATGTCTTAGTCATATAGTGCTGCTATAATAGAAATACTACAAGTGGATGGCTTTAACAAAGAGAAGTTTATTCTCTCACATTCTGGTAAGCTAGAAGTCTTAATTCAGGGTGCTGGCTCCAGGGGAAGGCTTTCTCTGTCAGCTCTGGAGGAAGGTCCTTGTCGTCAGTATTCCCTTGGTCTGAGAGCATCTCAGTACAGGAACCTCAGGTCCAAAGGATGCACTCTGCTCCCAGTGCTGCTTTCTCAGTAGTATGAGGTCCCCATGTCTCTCTGCTTGCTTCTCTCTTTTATATCTCAAAAGAGATTGACTTAAGACACTATCTAATCTTGTAGATCTCTTCAATATAACTGCCCCTAATCCTTCTTATCACATCATAGTGATAGAATTTACAACACACAGGGAAATCACATCAGATGATAAAACGGTAGCAATTATAAAATACTAGGAATCATGACCTAGCCAAGTTAACAAATATTTTGGGGGGACACAATTCAATCCATGACAATGGGCATGGAGTGTTGCCAGCACCATTAGTCAAAAAAACTGTCTTTTCCCCAATTAACGAACTTTGGGCCTTTGTTGAAGATCAGGTGATCACAGGTGGATAGATTTACACATGGTTTTCGATTCTGTTCCACTGGTCAATGTGTCCGTTGTTGTACCAGTACCAGGCTGTTTTGACTACTGTAGCTGTATAGTAGGTTCTGAAGTCAGGTAGTGAAAGTCCTCCTACTTTGTTCTTCAATAGCGCTTTACTTCTCTGGGGCCTCTTTCCTTTCCATAAGAAGTTCATGATTAGTTTTTCGTCTCGTTAAAGAATGCTATTGGTGTTTGGATTGGGATTGCACAGTAAATATTTTTAAAAGTAATGACAATGAAATAAATTACTTGAAGTTTTCAGTTTTTATATCATCTACTTTTACATTCTCTGGTTTAATAATCTTGTAAAGATCTTCCTCTTGAACAAAAAATTTGAAAGTAAAATATTTAAACAAATTTTTTAAATGGAAACTTAAACAACTAAAGATAATAAAAAGAAAAGTTAGATTTCCGATGGTAGTATTCTAAATATTTGTTGCTTTATTTGCTCTAACTAAACTTTAATTTGCATTTGGTATTAGGCAGATTGCCAAAGTCTTTAGCATCAGTTAAACTAAGAGCTTGGTTAGTTATAAGGCAAATAACGATCGGAAGAACTTGGAATGTGATGGTCGAATTTGAAGGTAAATGGTCAAAGCTGAGTATCCCCAATAATGAGACTTCTCAGCCAGTAGCTCCAGAAAGGATATGTATGAGTATGAGTGTGAATGTGTGAGAGAAAGAGAGAGAGAGAATGAGAGAAATAGAATGAGTTTGGAAGGAGAGTTAAATATTTGTCTACAGTAGCTTATTGTTATTGTGTGCCATCGAGTCGATTCCAACTCATAGAGATCCTATAAGACAGAGTAGAACTGCCTCATAGGGTTTCCAAGGAGTGGCTGGTAGATTCGATCTGCTGACATTTTGGTTAGCAGCCAAGCTCTTAACCACTGCACCACTGGGGCTCCCTACAGTAGCTACTGCATCTGAAGTCAGTTGGGTGCCAAGAGTCCCCTCACAGGTGATGTAGAAGAATTCAGAGAGGGGAGAAGTCTGATCAATTTAGACTATGAAGGTTTCAGGCAAATTTCTAAGGGAAGTTGCCACACTCTTTGCTTTATGTGACCTCTTATGTGGACTTTTATGGAAGCAAACAAAGTTAATGGTTTTCCTCTCCATTCCCAGCTCTCTTACTTTCACTTCTCCTTCCAGTTCTGGGGATCAGAAAGATAAACTGGCAGTGCACTGATGTTAAGTAAGGCAGATCGCTGATTCCAAACATGGTGTTCCTTTTACAACATCATTTTTTGAATTAAATTCATTAGAATGTAAGTTCCATTAAGGTAGGGTCTTTATCTTTGTGTTTACCTCTCATTCCTCTGACCCAATTCAGTGCAGTCATAGGTGTTCAATCTGTTTTTTTAATGAATGAATAACTGATGAAGAAAAGAATAAAATCATACGCTTTAGCTACTAGCATGAGTTGCTATCAGTCTCTTATTAATGCATTAAAAGAAAACATTTAAGTGTGAAACTGAAGTGTAAATATTGAGTCTGAAATAGTATTGAAATTACATTTAATAGGCATTACATTTAAGCAATGTCAACATTAAGAATAGTGCTTCATTCCTTTGAGGCTTTAATCATCAAAGCTGTATTTTACACAGTTGCCTTTATGTGTGTTTAAGTGTTTCCCTGTGGAATATGTTAAAAGCTAATGTCATTCAATGACCACGTGGAATGCCTGATAGTAGCCTTTTGTTAGACTGCACTAATGCTTCAGGCATCCAAAGAGAGCATCATGGAGGTCAACCTGAACATCCTTCTGGCCGCAAGAAAGACGTGAGCATCGTGTATAAAGAAGAAACACATTTTCTCTAAAAGAGACCAATTAGAAAACAACGTTCTTATCTCAGGAGAACAACATTCCCAGATGGTTTCTCAATGGTTGGAAATTGGTTGTTTGTTAAATGAACCCAAACTGTCACCTTGTCACTGAAAAACAAATTGCCAATGAGGTTCATGGGCAGGTCCTCATTAAGCAACTCACAGAAGGGAGGCAGGTGATACCACATGCTGTTTACCTAGAAAGGATAAAGGAAGATTCAGAAAGGCTTGCAAAGAGTGAAATTAAATCATGTTAGTTCTGGCTCTCATTATCCCTTGTCCAGAAACATCAACGACCTTCAGATGCTGGCATCATTATCTCTAGTCTCTCACTTGCAATATACTCTCGGCTTCAATTCTGGAGAGGAATGAAGGAAAGAACTAATCATGAGCAAGCAGAGTCTTGTTAAATCTACCTTCAAGGTATATTTGAATGTTACCACTTCTGACCACTGAAACCACCCTAGGCTAAACCAGCATCATCTATCATCTGGATTGCTGGAATAGACTCCTAGCTAGCTGTTTCCATTCTTGTCCCTCTGCACTGTTATTGCCACACTACTGCCAGAATGATCCTTTTAAATGAAATCAGGTGCTGCTACTCCCATTGCTTCCCAGGCCTTATATGGCCTGGCCCCTTAACCATTTTTTAGCCTCTTACCCACCTTCCATTCCAACTTCATATTCTACCATGGAGAATATACTCTTTTGGTGAACTTTGTGCTTTTGCTTGTTTTGTTTCCTTTATCTGAAATTCCATTCTTTGTTTTAGGCTTCCTTCAAAAAAGAGAACATGGTCACAATTCACCTCTATATTGAAACTTGTGATTCTGTTCCTGCATGCCAAAGCAATGTAATTTTATGATTTCCATAGGAAAAAAGTTAGCCACATAAAAACTACTACCAGCAGTCTCTATCTACAACACACTTTTAATGTTCTATTTTTGGTATAGGAAGTAGAAAAGAGCGGGTGATGCTTGTCCAGAGTGTCTTGGACTCCCAGACTCGAAATCATAAGTTTTGGGCTTGGAGAGGAAAGGTCCTACTGGCTGAACTTCTTCACAGATTAAGAACTAGATTCGAAGGGTGTATCAAAGGCATTGTCCCATTTTACTCAAGGCAAAAAATCTACTTTTATGGGGACTTTGGTGTTAGGAAGGGTCCCTGGGTGGTGCAAACGGTTTCTTCTCCGCTACTAACTGAAAAGTTGACAGTTCAGATCTCCCCAGCAGCGCCGCAAAAGGCAGTCTTGCTGATCTACTTCCATATTATAGCACTGGAAACCTTATGGAGTGCAGTTCTACTGAAACTCGTGGAGGTGCCATGAGTCAGAATTAACTTGATGGCAAAGGGTTTGCTTTTTGGCTTATGTTAAGACCTTTACTAACTACTTGTTGGGGATAGAGTTTGAATGCTTGCCACCTGCCCCATGCCAATAAAGAAGGAACTAATCACTTTTACTTATTTAAGTGCTCTCTCTACAACCACTCCAAATACTTGACATGTTTAAATGCTTTTCATATGCTCTTGAAAATGATGTGTTAGTTTTCTATTGCTGCATAACAAATTACAACAAACTTAGTGGCTTAAAACCATACCCATTATTATCTTACAGTTCTGCGGGTGAGAAGTGTGGGTGGGCTTGACTGAATTCTCTGCTCAGGGTCTCACAAGGCCAAAATCAATTTGCATTAGGGCTGGAATTTTATCTGAAGGATTTGGGGAAGAATCACCTTCCAAGCTTAATCAGGTTGTTGACAGAATCTAGTTCCTTGTGGTTGTAGGTCTGAGTTCCCATTTTCTGCTGGCTGTCTGTTGGGGCCTGCTCTTTGCTCCTAGATGCTGCTTTCGTTTCCTCTCTCCTGACTCCCTCCTTCAAGCAAACAACAATCAGTGGAGTCCTTCTTATGCTTCTAATCACTCTGACTTCATCTTCTGCCACCAGACAGAAAAATTTCTTTCCTCTTAAGGCTAATTTGATTACATTCGTCCATTCAGATGATTCCTATCCTGAAGTCAAACTGTGTCCAGGTTACAGGCATTAGGACAGGACATTTTGGGGGGACCATATTAGACTTTCTGCCTTCAACACTAACCTAATGTAGGCAAGTATTAACCCAATTCAAGAGGTATTCTCTCATAACCACTCAATACACTTAAATGTACAATTTCTGACAATACGCAAATTGTCAATTCAAAATACTTGCTTTCCAGTTTTCAGACCTGTCCAAAACGAATCACCTTCCCCAGCTAATCATCAGGGAAAGTATTACAGAGTTTGTTGCCAGGGGTAAAATAGCTCTTTGAAAAGGATTTGTCATTTTTAACTCAGGAATTTAATATTTTCCCTGTAGAATCCTTCATTATTGCAACTCGAGGCTTGAATTTTGTCTTTAGTTCTTTCAGCTTGAGAAATGCTGAGCATGTTCTTCCCTTTTGGTTTTTTATCTCCAGGTCTTTGCACAGGTCATTATAATACTTTACTTTGTCTTCTCTAGCCACCTTTTGAAATCTTCTGTTCAGTTCTTTTACTTCATCATTTCTTCCTTTTGCTTTAGTTATTCCACGTTTAAAAGCAAGTTTCAGATTCTCTTCCGACATCCATTTTGGCCTTTTCTTTCTTTCCTGTCTTTTTAAAGACCTCTTGCTTTCTGCATGTATGATGTTCTTGATTTCATTTCATAACTCGTCTGGTCTTCAGTCATTAGTGTTCAGCGCGTTGACTCTATTCTTGAGATGGTCTCTAAATTCAGGTGGGATATACGCAAGGCCATACTTTGGCTTACGTGGACTTCTTCTAATCTTCTTCAGTTTCAACTTGAAGTTGCATATGAGCAATTGATGGTCTGTTCCGCAGTCGGCACCTGCCCTCGTTCCGAACAATGATATTGAGCTTTTCCATTGTCTCCACAGATGTAGTCCATTTGATTCCTGTGTATTCCGTCTGGTGAGGTCCACTTGTATAGTCGCTGTGTATGTTGTTGAAAAAAGGTATTTGCAATGAAGAAGTCGTTGGCCTTGCAAAATTCTATCACGCGATCTCTGGCATTGTTTCTATCACCAAGGCCATACTTTCCAACTTACTGATCCTTCTTCTTTGTTTCCAACTTTTGCATTCCAATCACCAGTAATTATCAATGCATCCGAACTGCATGTTCAATCACTTTCAGACTGCAGAAGTTGGTAAAAAGCTTCAATTTCTTCACCTTTGGCCTTAATGGGTCACCATACCTATTCATTCAGTCTGCATGCTGAGCAAATAATTCAAGAAGCTGGACTATATATGAAGAAGAACAGGACATCAAGATTAGAGGAAGACTCATTAACAACCTGTATTATGCAGATGATACAACCTTGCTTGCTGAAAGTAAAGAGGACTTGAAGTATTTACGGATGAAGATCAAAGACCACAGCCTTCAGTATGGATTATATGTCAACAGAAAGAAGACAAAAATCCTCACAACTGGACCAATAAGCAACAGCATGATAAATGGGAAAAAAGATTGAAGTTGTCAAGGATTTCATTTTACTTGGATCCACAATCAATACCCAGGGAAGCAGCAGTCAAGAAATCAAAAAATGCATCTCACTGGGCAAATCTGCTGCAAAAGACCTCTTTAAGGTGTTAAAAAGCACAGATGTCATCTTGAAGACTAGGGTACGGTGGACCCAAGCTGTGGTGTTTTCAATTGCCTCATATGCATGCGAAAGCTGAATGATAAATAGGGAAGACTGAAGAAGAATGAATGCCTTTGAACTGTGGTGTTGGTGAAGAATATTGACTATACCACGGACTGCCAGAAGAATGAATAAATCTGTCTTGGAAGAAGTACAAGCAGAATGCTCCTTAAAAGCAACAATTGAGAGACTACGTCTCACATACTTGGACTTGTTATCAGGAGGGATCAGTCCCTGGAGAAGGACATCATGCTTGGTAAAGGAGAGGGTCAGCAAAAAAGAGGAAGACCTTCAATTAGATGGATTGAGAACAGCGGCTGCAACAATGGGCTAGAGCATAACAATGATTATGTGGATAGCATAGGACCGGGCAGTGTTTCCTTCCGTTGTACATGGGGTCTCTATGAGTCAGAACCCTCTCGACAGCAGTTAACAACAGCAGCAACAACTCAGGAATTTCCTTTTTTTTTTTGTCCATGTGGTAAATACTTAATCTTCATTCAATGACAGTTACATACATATCTCCACGTCTGTGAGAGTGATCTGCATCTTCCTCAAGCCAAGAAAGTATGCTTGTTGTGTTCCCACAATGCTTCATTCATGCCTGTTTTACATCTCTTAACATTTGAACTGTAATTTGTAATTCAGTGTTTTCCTCCAGTAGTGGATTGGTATTCCCTGAAGGTAGTTCTATAGCACTGTGGTGATTCCCTAGAATGTTTTAGGTGTGTCTAAAATATATTTTCGAAAGGAATGAGTTAAGATTGCAGGATTACAATGGAACACAAGAGGTGTGGTCGCAACATGAAGGATGGAGGAGTTTTATTGGGTTTGATGAGTCTGGCAACTTTATTTTTATGATGATGCTATTAAATTAATATTTTGTATAGTAATAACTTACCCTTTCATGTATTCTATTTCATTTTATTTTTATATCACCCCACTGAGTTAAGCAGGTACTATGTATATACATTTTACTGATGAAGAAAATTCTCATCTTAAATCAGTTGCCCCAGTTCCAGCAGAGCTGGCACTTAATCTCTAGCTGGAAGACAGCCTCACAGAGCAGAAGGAAATGACTTTTAGAGTCAGAAAGACCTGGGCTTTTAGCAGCTGTGTGAACTTGTAAACTTAATTAAATTTTCTGAGATTAATTTTTTTCTTTTTATTTGTAACATGCAGTTGTCATGCATCTTAGATGACTGGGAGATATTCATTAATTAATGCACTGTCACATTTTGACTTTAGAAAAATAGGAACATGTTGGGTGTAGAAAATTAGTGAATACTGTTTTATTTATACCTTTGATTGAAAGACCGATATAGTAGACTTTGTAGACTTTGGTACTTCTCTACATATACCTTTTGAGCTCTTTTCTTCCCCTTTCTTCACTTCCAACAACTTCATTCCCACCTTCATATGCCAAGTGGTCTCATGTTGACCCAAATCCATCCTGAATGCAAGAATAGGAATCTGGCTAACTGATTCTTAATAAGATGTTAGGAGACAATAACAGTAATAATAATAATTGTTGTTGTTGTTAGGTGCTGTCAAGTTGGTTCCAGCTCATAGCAACCCTATCTACAACAAAACGAAACACTGCCTGATCCTGCACCATCCACACAATCGTTGCTATTCTTGGTCCCATTGTTGCAGCCACTGTGTCAATCCATCTCATAGAGGGTCTTCCCCTTTTTCACTGACCTTCTACTTTACCAAGCATGATGTCCTTCTCCAGAGACTGGTCCCTCCTGATAACAAGTCCAAAGTATGTGAGATGATACCTCACCATCCTTGCTTCTAAGGAGATTTCTGGCTGTACTTCTTCCAAAACAGATTTGTTCGTTCTTCTGGCAGTCCATGGTATATTCAATATTCTTTGCCAACACCATAATTCAAAGGCATCAATTCTTCTTTGATCTTCCTTATTCATTGTCCACCTTTCGCATTCATATGAGGTGATTTAAAATACCATGGCTTGGGTCAGGCGCACTTTAGTCTGGAAGGTGACATCTTTGCTTTTTAACACTTTAAAGAGGTCTTTTGCAGCAGATTTGCCCAATGGAATGTGTCATTTGATTTCTTGACTACTGCTTCCATAGTCCAAGTAAAATGAAATCCTTGACAACTTCAATCTTTTCTCTGTTTATCATGATGTTACTCATTGGTCCAGTTGTGAGGATTTTTGTTTTCTTTGTTTTGAGGTGTATCCCATACTGATGTATAATCCATACTGAAGGCTGTAGTCTTTGATCTTCATCTGTAAATACTTCAAGTCTTCTTCACTTTCAGCAAGCAAGGTTGTGTCATCTGCCTATCATGGGTTGTTAATGAGCCTTCCTTCAATCTTGATGCTACGTTCTTCATATAGTCCAGCTTCTCTGATTATTTGCTCAGCATACAGATTGAATAAATATAGTGAAAAGATACAACCCTGACACATTTCCTGGTTTTAAACCAAGCTGTATCCCCTTTTTCTATTCGAACAACTGCTTCTTGGTCTATATACAGTTTCCTCATAAGCACAATTAAGTGTTCTTGGATTCCCATTCTTTGTAATGTTATCCATAATTTGTTAGGATCTACACAGTTGAATGCCTTTACATAATTAATAAAACACAGGTAAACATCTTTGCCATGGAAGAAAGTCCTGGCAATTTGCTTCTGTAAAGATTACAGCCAAGAAAACCCCTTGGAGCAGCTCTACTGTGCAACACATGGAATCGCCATGAGTTTGAATCCATTTGACAGCAATGGGTTTGGGTTTATTTTGATATATATGCTTTACAGTTTATGCGCATTGCTTACATTTACACATACTTGCAAGGTGGTAGTTGTAATCTCCAGGGGTTGGTTAGTGTTTTCTTTTTTTCTTTTGGGAGCAAAGCTACTTGCACTTTTTTTTTTATTGTGGTAAAACAGTATAACATAAAATTTGTCATTTTAACCATTTTTAGGTGTACAATTTAGTGACGTTAATTACATTCACAATGTTGTGCAACATCACTGCTATTTATTTCATCACCTCAAACAGAAACTCCCTACTCATTAAGCTTTTACTTCCCGTTTTCCCCTTTCCCTATCCCCTTGTGGAAATCCTGGTGGCATAGTGGCTAAGAGTTTGGCTGCTAACCAAAAGGTTGGCAGTTCGAATCTACCAGGTGCTCCTTGGAAACCCTATGGAGCAGCTCTACTCTGTCATATAGGGTCGCTATGCGTCGAAATCGACTTGATGGCAACGGGTTTGGTTTTGGTTTATCCTCTTGTAACCTCTAATCTACTTTCTGTCTCTATGAATTTGTCTGTTCTAGGTATTTCCTGTAAGTGGGATCAAACGATATTTGTCCTTTTGGGTTGGGCTTATTTCACTTAGCATTAGGTTTGCAAGGTTCATTCATGTTATAGCATGTATCAGAACTTCATTTTTCTTTATGGTAAATAATATTCCATTATATGTGTATGCCACATTTTGTTTATCCATTTATCTGTTGATGAACATTTGGGTTGGTTCCACCTTTTGGCTCTTGTGAATAATCCTGCTATGAACATTGGTATACAAGTATCTGTTTGAGACCCTGCTTTCAATTGTCATCTAATCTCTAGTTATTGAAAAAGAAATTAAAGTTCAAAAAAGTTTAGTAACTTGTGCAAAGTTCTACAGTTTAGGAAGCAAAGTAGCTGTTATTCAAACCCAGCCAGTGCTGACATCAAGGTCAGGCTTTTTCCACTATGCCAAGTTTTCTCTCCTCTCAGGAAGGGACAAGGAGTCATCTGGCCTTTGGGATTAGATAGGGATATTCTTGCCTAGGGCAAGTCTTCTAGAATCTTCTCAAATATCAAAAAGTAGGCAGCTGATGAGTCTCTTGCTCTCCATGAGCCCTAGACCCTAAAATAGGAACCCCATTTTCCCCACACCTTCTGCTAAGTATTGCAGGAGGCATTTTTAGCTCCTTTGGAAATCTGCCTGCAGCCCTGAGCAGGGCTAAGTGAGATTTTCCTGAGAATTGGTAGGGGTAATTTTGGGCTTGGACAGATGGGGGAGAAAATAGGTACTAGCGAAGAGTTAACATTGGACAAAGGGAAGACAGAACAAATTCTAGTCAAGATTAATAAGCAAGTGTCCTGATGTTTAGTTTGAGATACAATTTAATAAGAAATGTACCATGGAGTTCAGGCAGGGCTCTGGAGAGGGAGGACTAGGTCAGGAGTAGATGCTCCTGAGGGCAGGGTGGTGAACTGGAGAAATGAGAGGAGACTACATTAATATAGATGATGCTTACAGCTGCATTTGGCCTTTACTAAGCAGGGACAAAAGAGCCCTGGTGGCACAGTGGTTAAAGCCCTGGGCTGCTAACTGAAAGTTTGGTAGTATGAACCCACCAACGACTCTGCAGGAGAAAGATGTGGAAGGCTGCTTCCATAAAAATTACAGCCTTGAAAACTATGGGGCAGTTCTATCCTGTCCTCCAGGGTAAATGTGAGTCAGAATCTACATGAGGGCAGCAGGTTTTCTTTTTCTGGCAAGCAGGGACATAATGGATATGAGACAAAAATCCTAAAACCCACTGCCATCTAGTTGATTCTGACTCATGGTGAACTACCCGATCGGGTTTCCAAGGCTGTAAGTCTTTACGGAAACAGACTGCCACATCTTTCTACTGCAGAGCGCCTGGTGGGTTCAAACCGCTGACCTTTCAGTTAGCAGCCAAGCACTTAACCGCTGTACCACCAGAGCTCCTTGATATAAGACAAGATAATATTTAATATAAAAATTCTAATCAGCTTTCTTAATGAGTGGGTAAGATGTAAGCCTATATATATGTATATAAATTGTGCTTTAGATGAAAGTTTACACCTCAAGTTAGTTTCTCATACAAAAATTTATATACACATTGTTATATGACTCTAGTTGCTATCTCTATAATGTGACCGCACATTCCTCCTTTCCACCTCAGATTTCTCATGTCCATTCAAACAGAATCTATCCCTTTCTGCTATCTCATCTCGCCTCCAGACAGGAGCTACCCATTTAGTCTCATGTATCTACTTGAACTAAGAAGCACACTCTCTGTGAGTATCATTTTGTCTTATACTGCAGTCTATTGTTTGTCTGAAGAGTTGGCTTCGGGAGTGGTTTTAGTTCTGAATTAACAGAGAGTCCAGGGGCCATGTCTTCTGGGGTTCCTCCAGTCTCAGTCTGACCATTAAGTCTTGTCTTTTTACTAGAATTTGAGTTCTGCACCCCACTTTTCTCCTGCTCCATCAGGAACTCTCTGTTGTGTTCCCTGTCAGGGTGGTCATTGGTGGTAACTGGGCATCAACTAGTTCCTCTGGTCTTAGGCTGATGGAGTCTCTGGTTTATGTGGCCTCTTTTGTCTCTTGGGCTAATATTTCCCTCGTGTCTTTGGTGTTCTTCGTTCTCCTTTGCTCCACGTGGGTTGGGACCAGTTGATGCATCTTAGATGTCCACTTGCTAGCTGTTAAGACCCCAGACACCACTCACCAAAGTGGGATGCAGAACACTCTCTTAATAAATTTATTTATGCCAATTGACCTAGATGTCCCCTGAAACCATGATTCCCAGACCCCTGCCCCGTTACACTATCCCTTGAAGTGTTTGGTTGTATTCAGGAAACTTCTTAGCTTTTGGATTAGTTCAGTGGTGCTGACTTCCCCTGTAGTGTCTGTTGTTCTTGCCATCACCTAAGATAATTCTTGTCTACTATCTAGTTAGTGAATACCCCTCTCCCTCCCTTCGTACCCTCATAACCATCAAAGAATGTTTTCTTCTGTCTTTAAACCTTTTCCTGAGTTCTTATAATAGTGGTCTCATACAATATTTGTCCTTCCTCGACTGACAAATTTCACTCAGCATAATGCCTTCGAGATTCATCCATGTTATGAGATGTTTCGAGGATTCATCGTTGTTCTTTATCATTGGGTAGTATTCCATTGTGTGAATGCACCATAATTTGTTTATCCATCTTTTTTCTATTGTGAACAGTGCTTCAATAAACCTGAGTGTGCATACATCTATTCATGTGATGGCTCTTATTTCTCTAGGAGTGGGATTGCTGGATTTTATGGACTTCTATTTCTAGCTTTTTAAGGAAGTGCCAAATCGATGTCCAAAGTGGTTGCACCATTTTACATTCCCACCAAGAGTGTATAAGTGTTCCAGTCTCTCCTCAACCTTTCCAAAATTTATTATTTTGTGTTTTCTGGATTAATGCTGCCTTGTTGGGGTGAGATGATATCTCATTGTAGTTTTGATTTGCATTTCTCTAATGGCTAATGATTGTGAGCATTTCCTCATGTATCTGTTAGCCCCCTGAATGTCTTCTTTGGTGAAGTGCCTGTTCATATCCTTTGCCCATTTTTTAACTGGGTTATTTGTCCTTTTGTGGTTGCAGTTTTGCAGTATCTTGTAGATTTTAGAGATTAGACCCTGATCAGACACATTGTAGCCAAATTTTTTTCCCCAGTCTGTAGGTTATCTTTTTACTCTTCTGGTCAAGTCTTTGGATGAGTGTAAAGTAAGTATTTGATTTTTAGGAGCTCCCAGTTATCTAGTTTCTCTTCTGGTGTTTGTGCATTGTTAGTAATGTTTTATATTCTGTTTATGCCATGTATCAGGGCTCTTAGCATTGTCCCTATTTTTTCGTCCATGATCTTTATCGTTTTAGATTTTATATTTAGGTCTTTGATCCATTTTGAGTTAGCTTTTGTGCATGGTGTGAGGTATGGGTCTTGTTTCAGTTTTTTGCAGATGGATATCCAGTTATGCCAGCACCATTTATTAAAGAGACTGTCTTTTCCCCAATTAACAGACTTTGGGCCTTTGTCAAATATCAGCTGCTCATAGGTGGTTGAATTTATGTCTGGATTCTCAACTCTGTTCCATTGGTCTATGTCTCTGTTGTACCAGTACCAAGCTGTTTTGATTACTGTGGTGGTATAATAGGTTCTAAAATCAGGTAGTGTGAGGCCTCCACTTTGTTCTTCTTCAGTAATGTTTTACTTATCTGGGGCCTCTTGCCTTTCCATATGAAGTTGGTGATTTGTTTCTCCATCTCATTAAAAAAAGTCATTGGAATTTGGATTGAGATTGCATTGTATTTGTAAATTGCTTTGGGTAGAGTTGACATTTTCACAATATTGAGTCTTCCTATCCATGAACAAGGTATATTTTTCCACCTATGTAGATCTTCTTTGGTTTCTTGTAGTAGTGTCTTTTAGTTTTCTTTGTATAGGTCTTTTACATCTCTGGTTAGATTTGTTCCTAAGTATTTTATCTTCTTGGGGGCTATTGTAAATGGTACTGGTTTGATGATTTCCTCTTTGAAGTTCTCTTTGTAGGTGTAGAAGAATCCAGCTGATTCTTGTATATTTATCTTGTATCCTGATATTTCGCTGAAATCTTCTATTAGTTCCAGTAGTTTTCTTGTGGATTCTTTGGGGTTTTCTGTGTATAAGATCTTATCATCTGAAAATAGAGATACTTTTACTTCTCCCTTACCAATTTAGATGCCTTTTATTTGTTTTTCTAGCCTAATTGCTCTGGCTAGGACCTCCAGCACAATGTTGAATAAGAGTGGTGATAAAGGGCATACTTGTCTGATTCCTGTTCTGAAGCTGAATGCTATCAGACTCTTTCCATTTATGATGATGTTGGCTATTTGTTTTGAATAAATGCCCTTTATTATGTTGAGGAATTTCCCTTCTATTCCTATTTTACTGAGAGTTTTTTTTTTTATCATGAATGGGTGTTGGACTTTGTCAAATGCCTTTTCTGTGTTGATTGATAAGATCATGTGGTTGTTGTTTTTTGTGTTATTTATGTGATGGATTACATTGATCGTTTTTCTAATGTTGAACCATCCCTGCATACCTTTTATGAATCCCCCTTGGTCATGGTAATTTATTTTTTAATATATTGCTGAATTCTATTGGCTAGAATTTTGTTGAGGATTTTTGCATCTATGTTTATGAGGGATTTTGGTCTATAATTTTCTTTTTTTGTGGTGTTTACTGGGTTTCGATATCAGGGTTATGCTGGTTTCATAAAATAAGTTTGAGAGTATTCCATCCTTTTCTATGCTCTGAAATACCTTTAGTAGTAGTGGTGTTAACTTGTCTCTGAAAGTTTGGTAGAATTCTCCAGTGAAGCCATCCAGGCCAGGGCTTTTTTTCTCAGTCTCTTGTTTTGTTATAGATTTATTTAGTTGTTCTACCTCTGTTTGTATTAGTTTAAGTACGTAGTGTTTTTCTAGAAATTTGTCCATTTCCTCTAGGTTTTCAAATTTGTTGGAGTACAATTTTTCATAGTATTCTGTTATGATTCTTTAAATTTCAGTTGGGTCTGTTGTAATATTGCCAATCTCATATCTTATTCCAGTTATTTGCTCCCTCTCCTGTTTTTCTTTTATTAGTTTGGCCAATGGTTTATCGATGTTGTTGATCTTTTTAAAGAACCAGCTTTTGGTCTTGTTAACCTTTCAATTTTTTTTTTATTCTCTATTTCATTTGATTCTGTTCTAATTTTTATTATTTCCTTTCTTCTGATGCCTGAGGGCTTCTTTTGCTGCTCTCTTTCTACTTGTTAGAGGTATAAGGTTAATGTTTTGATTTTGGCTCTTTCTTCTTTTTGGATGTGTGCATTTATTGCTATAGATGGACTTCTGAGCACTGCTTTTGCTGTTTCCCAAAGGTTCTGGTAGGATTTGTTTTCATTCTCATTTGATCCTGTGAATTTCTTTATTCCGTCCTTAATTTCTTCTATAACCCAGTAGGTTTTGAGCAAGATGTTGTCCAGTTTCCATGTAGTTGATTTTTTTTCTTGCTTTTTCTGTTATTGATTTCTGCTTTTATGGCTTCATGGGCAGAAATGATGCTTTGTAATATTTCAGTGTTTTGGATTCTGTTAAGGCTTGCTATGTGGCCTAATATATGGTCTATTCTGGAGAATGCTCCTTGTACATTGGAAAAGAAAGTATACTTGGCCGCTGTTAGGTGGAGTGTTCTGTATATGTCTGTGAGATCAGGTTGGTTGATTGTGGCATTTAGATCTTCAGTATCTTTATTGAGCTTCTTTCTGGATGTTCTGTCCTTCACCAAAAGTGGTGTGTTGAAGTCTTCTACTATTATTGTGGAACTGTCTGTTTTTCTTTTCAATACTGTTAGAGTTCGTTTTATATATTTTGGAGCCTTGTCATTGGGTGCATAAATATTTATTATGGTTATGTCCTCCTGGTGTATTGACCCTTTAATCATTCTATACTTTCCTTCCTTATCCTTTGTGGTGGATTTTGCTTTAAAGTGTATTTTATCAAAGGTTAATATTGCCACTCCTGTTCTTTTTTTGATTGTTGTTTGCTAGATTTTCTTTTCCATCTTTTGAGTTTTAGTTTGTTTGTGTCTTTAAGTCTAAGGTGTGTCTCTTGTAGGCAGCATATAGACAGATTTTTTAAAAATCTTTTCTGCCACTCTGTCTCTTTATTGGTGCATTTTTTCCATTTACACTCAGCCTAATTATTAGTAAGTATGAGTTTAATGTTGTCATTTTGATGTATTTTTTTTTTTTGCGTGTGTGTGTGTTGTTGACAGTTTCTTTGTTATACTTAGTTTTCTGTGCTGAGTCATTTTTATTTATGTATTTTCTTTTCCTCTTTTTCATTGTTGTTGATTTTGTATTTACTGAGTCTTTATGGTTTTCTCGTTTTTTATTTTGATGTGTAGGGTTGTTAGTTTGTTTTTTGGTTACCTTAATATTTACCCTTATTTTTCTAAGTTTAAACCCATCTTTTATTTCTTTATATCACCTTGACTTCCTCTCCATATGAAAGATTTGTAACTATATTTTTTAGTTCCTCTTTTTTGTTTTCATGTTGTCATCTTTTACATATTGATGTCTCTGTTTCCCTATTTCCAGTGTTTTAGCTTTGATTTATTTTTGTGACTTCTCTATCTGGGTTGATATCTGGTTGCTGTGTCCTATGTTCTAGTCTTGAGTTGTTATCTGATGTTATTGATTTTCTAACCAGAGGACTCCCTTTAGTATTTCTTTATTTCTTGTAGCTTTGATTTTTTTTTTTTTTTACAAATTCTCTAAACTTCTGTTTATCTGGAAATGCCCTAATTT
The DNA here is from genome assembly GCF_000243295.1 of Trichechus manatus latirostris. Classification (NCBI taxonomy): domain Eukaryota; kingdom Metazoa; phylum Chordata; class Mammalia; order Sirenia; family Trichechidae; genus Trichechus; species Trichechus manatus. The sequence goes on along the minus strand of NW_004443983.1, from coordinate 1,020,496 downwards.
CGCCCTCATATTTGACAGATAGTTTTGCTGGATATATATATATATCTTGGCTGGCAATTTTTTCCTTCAAGGCTTTATATATGTCATCCTATTACCTTGTCTGCACCGTTTCTGCTGAGTAGTCTGAGCTTAGTCTTATTGACTCTCGTTTGTAGATGACTTTTTGTTTATCCCTTGCTACTCTTAAAATTCTCTATCTTTAGTTTTGGCAAGTTTGATTATAATATGTCTCGGTGACTTTCTTTTGGGATCTACCTTGTGTGGTGTTCAATGAGCATCTTGGATAGATATCTTCTCATCTTTCACGATACCTTGGAATTTTCTGTCAACAAGTCTTCAACAATTCTCTGTGTATTTTCTGTTATCCCCTCCTCTTCTGGTACTCCAGTCACTTGTAGGTTATTCCTCTCAATAGATTCCCACATTATTCTTAGGGTTTCTTCATTTTTTAAAAAATTCTCTTATCTGATTTTTCCTCAAATAAGTTTGTGTCAAGTGCTTTATCTTCAGTCTCACTAATTCTGACTTCCATTGCCTCAGTTCTGCTCCTATGACTTCCTATTGAGTTGTCTAATTCTGAAATTTTGTTGTTAATCTTTTGGGTTTCTGTTTGCTGTCTCTCTATGAATTCTTGCAGACTGTTAAATTTGTCATTATGCTCTTACATAACCTTAAGTTTCTCTATTGCTTTGACTGTATGTTCCTTGGCATGTCTTGGGTTTTGCCTGCTGTCCCTCCTGATCTCTTCAAGAGTTCTGTATATTAGTCTTTTGTATTTTACCTCCAGTAATTCCAAGACTTTCTCTTCCTCTGGAAGGTTTCTTGATTCTTTGTTTTGGGAACTTGATGAAGCCATCATGTTCTGCTTCTTTATGTGATTTGATATTGACTGTTGTGTCTGAACCGTCAATAAGTTATTATATTTATTTATTTTATGTTTGCTTACTGTGTCCTAGTTTCTTGTTTTGTTTTGATATACCCAAAGAGGCTGGTCGTATAAGCTGGTTTGATTATTGGCATCTCTGAAGCTCTCACGTCCTGTTTCCAGGTGGCTAGAGCTCTTACTAGGGTTGTGAGCCCAGGAGTCCATTTACTTTTCCTGTGTGGATTCAGCTTATGTGTCCAGGTTGTTGGTCACCGAGTGTGTGGTGCAGGCTCTCACCTACAGTCCTAAATGGGGAGGGGTGATTGGAGTAGGCACAGGTATCTGACTGCACTTGGGGGTCCTTTGCTGATCAATGTAGGGGACTGACTGCTGCCCCTGAGTGTCTGGGTGGAAGGCGTATCCCTGTTTCTTAGAGCAAGTAGTAAGTGGGTTTTGCAGCTGGAATATGAGCACCCAGTGCTGTTGGCTGTAAGTACTGGGAGTCACCACTTATTCTTGGACCCCTGTCATGGGTGACCCAGCATGTATGGAGTGCATGGAGCCACTAGTCCTCAGGACCCTGATGGGGGTAGGTGAGGACCCTGTTTAATAGGCAGGGCGGTGTCAAATGTCACAAATCTACCACTCCCCCTTATAGCTGATACAGATGAAAATAGGCTTCAGGTATATACCCTGTTGTACTGTGCTAATGAGGGCCTACTCTATTGAAATGGGCCCACACAGGTCTATGCAAGGGTGAAAGGCCTTCAAAGTCCATGGATCCCTTACGCCTATGCCTAGGCAAAGAGGTTGCGCCTGCCCTGAGTTCCTGGCTTAGGGAAGCTGACAGATTATTTTTTCCTATTTGTTCATTTGTTCCCTCTCCAAAGCTGGAAGAATGGCTCAGGGCGTGTGACAGGTTCTGGCCTAGGGGGGTCAGCAATCGCTGAAGTTGGACTCGACTTGGACTGGATCAGACTGGGGAGAGAGCAGGTAAACGGGAGAGAAGTACTTCCCAAAAGAGGTGTTTTTTTTTTTTTTTTTTTAATCCTTGCAGTAGCATAGACACTAGTACTTACTTTTTGCTGATTGAGTGCCATTTCTTGCTGGTTCTGGAGGCTTGAGTATACTCTCTGCCTCTCTATCTCTCCTGATGTGGAAAACATGTCCCAAGTGCCACTGCTTGCCTTACCCCTTGCATGCCAGCGGATCCCACCAGCAGGTTGCTGGAGCCAGCCATGTCAGGTCTGGCAACTCCTTGCTGCTTCTGAACTGTCTCTGCCTCCCCCGCCACTCAGTTCGATTCCTTGACTTTGTCTTTGTTGTTCAGGGCTCCTAGATTGTCATATAATCGATTCACTTGTTTTTTCAGGTCTTTGTTGTAAGAGGGACCACAGGAGACTTCTGACTGCTCTGTTATCTTGGCCCTGTCCTCCTCTGTAAGCCAATATTGAAAACAAAAACATTAACTAAAGTTAATCTATTTATTTATTTATTTTTTATTATTGTACTTTACATGAAGGTTTACAGAAAAAACTAACTTCTCATTAAACAATTAGTACACGTATTGTTTTGTCACATTGGTTACCAACCCCATGAATGTCAACACTCTCCCATTCTCAACCTTGTGTTCCCTATTACCAGCTCTCCTGTCCCCTCTTGCCTTCTAGTCCTTGCCCCTGGGCTGGTGTACCCCTTTAAACTCATTTTCTTTTGTACACCTCTCTAATCTTTGGCTGAGGGCTGAACCTCAGGAATGACTTCATTACTGAGCTAAAAGAGTGTCCAGAGGCCATACTCTTGGAGTTTCTGCAGTCTCTGTCAGTCCAGTAAGTCTAGTCTTTTTTTGTGAATTAGAATTTTGCTCTACATTTTTCTCTGGTTCTATCTGGGATCCTCTATTGTAGTCCCTGTCAGAGCAGTTGGTGGTAATAACCAGGCACCATCTAATTGTACTGGACTGAGTCTGGTGGAGGTGGTGGTACTTGTGGTCCGTTAGTCTTTTGGACTAGTCTTTCCCTTGGGTCTGGTTTTCTTCATTATTCCTTGCTCCAGATGGGGTGAGACCAGTGGAGTATCTTAGCTGGCTGCTCACAAGATTTTAAGACCCCAGATGCTATTCACCAAAGTAGGATGTAGAACATTTTCTTTATAAACTATGTTATTAGTTAGCCTTGATTCTTGAGTGACGTTGCAGGGTGTCTTGAGAATGAGGAGGTGGCCACCAAAGGAAATCTGATTCCAGGGAAATTGTTCGAAAAGTTATTCTACATTGAACATTGTTTTCCTTCTAGCTGAGTAATGTGACTCCTACACATTTAGAAAATATATGTTGGTTAAAAAAAATACACACTTTGTATTTATAGAACTATGCATAATGTAGGAAGAATTAACATCTTAAAAAATTAGTCATATGTTAATGTATTTTTTCCATGATGAATAAAGATGATGTTGTTAAGGACTATCACCAAAGTTTTTTTTTTCTTTTCTTAATTTGAGGAGATCGTATTACCATAAGGATAGTTTTATTAAGTGTGTTACAGAGACATTTTTCCTAAGCCATTATTTTTTTTTAAATGAACAGTGTCTTGAATACTGAGTAGCCTGGGTTTAGTAAAACGTCTCTGCTGTGTTATGACAATTATGACTGGTTTGTTCGTGATTCTCTTTCCCATTATAGGAAAGAGGACACATTACGCTTTTTCATTTCAAAGTTATGTAATGTCACTAGTTAGGTTGTAGCTATCTTTTTCTCCTAGATTAATTTAAGCCCACAAAATAAGTGGGAGACAAAATGATTAGATCATTTTTCTAGGGGAAAATGCTTTTTGCATTTGGTTTCCTTAGAGCACATGTATGTTTCAATCAGCTTTATGCTTGTCTCTTGAATTTTCGTGCCCTGCCGAGCAGCCATTGAAAGCCCTTAGCAAGGACAGAATTGGGTCAGAAAAACATATGCTAGAAGAACACAGGGCAGTGGTCAAGCCTAGCAAATGTCATTGTACTTTCCATAGGAAGAGGACAGCTGACAAATGATCATTGAAATAATTGCCTTAAGTTAAGGAGATGGTGCATTCGGAAACTGAAAAAGTAGGTTTGAAATATGTATTTTGAAAAATGTTCTGTTTTCCTTTGAAAGTGAGATACCTGTCAGGAGAATTGATAACTTGCTTTTTATATTACTTTGCCATCCTACAGTCAAGATAAAGCCAGTATCTATTTTATGCTAGGTAATAGGGAATAATTCAATATTTGAACAAAGAAATGCTAGTCAAATAATGTGTGATGACCATAAATGTGTCACTTGCTGTAGGTTGACAAAATAACTTAGTTCTGTTTGCTCATTGAGCAGTTGAACTGGAATTACGTGCTATAGGGAATATTTCAAGTCCTACTTAAATCTAGTGCAATGAGAAAAGAATACCATTAATTTAATTTATGTTGCATATTGAACTTGGAGAACTTTTTAAAGTTCACTGATAGTGATGCAATTGTACTCCATTGCTATTGGGAATTTCATCGAGTAAATTAAACTGAAACGACTAAAGTTAGACAATTTTTTCTTGCCCCACTTTCATTTCTTTGTTTAAGCTATTGATCAACTCAGGTAAACTCTATGTTGGACTAATAGACATAAATTAACGCTTAGAATACAGCTATAAACTAGAAATCAAATATAACTTGCATTGTAAAGGGATTTTAACAGAACAAAAGCATTTTTAGTCCTAAGCAGATAATTCTCATCTTCCCCTTGTAACACCTCTAATGCGCATGCAGACTCTGCCTTGATTGCTGTGGCTGCTACACCATCAGTAGTACTCCTCAGTTACATGTAGGGAATGATTTGAACCTTCAATGAAGCAAAATATTCTGAAATGAGACACATATTCAATATGTGGAATCCATAAATAAATTTCTGGATCCAGAAATGCAAAACTGATTTTTGTTAAGAGAGACTTTCAATTTCAAAATTTCACATGGATATTTTGATTTGAAACTTGACGACTTGCATTCCCCAAAGGAAAAAAAAAGGTCAGTATACATGACAATACATACTCTCAAAAAAAATTCTCTCTTGATTTTGTAATTTGACTCTTCCTCTTCTATTATTCAATATCATGTTTCCTACAACTTCACATGATGTACCTATTAAGTACTGCATTCCCCTGTATTTTTTAGCTAGGTAACATTAGCTTGAAATTTTATCTCTGATTTTAAATAAAAGAATCACTTGGAAAATGAAAGACATGCATGTGAAAGCAGTGTCTAAAAATAGTTTCTAAATAGGAAGTAAAGAAAGAACTGTAGTCTTCCTTATAATTAGAGATATGTGAGGGTGCTGATATGGAGACATACGACTCGGACATGGGAAGAGGAGGAGAATGGGGAATAAAATGCTCCTGAAAGAGAATAGTTTTAACTTTTTATTTATTTAATTTATTTATAATACTTTTATGGATCCCTAATTTACATGACTTTTAGGAAAAGTAAATACTCCTAAGTAGATAGTATTTATATCTTATTTGAAAGATTCTGATTTAAACAGACACACAAAAAACACAAATACATACACACACACACACACAAAAGATAGCCTGAGAAATTAAGGCAAGATTGTATTTACACATGTGAAATATATGGTTCCCAGCAGACTGTAAAGTTAAACATGAAGGTAAGATGGTATAAAATTGTAAATCAAACCAAACAAAAAGAATCATCATCAAATTATATGACTGATATTTGCAATTCCATTCAGTTAAACACATCTGTGATAGAGTCACAGTCTATAAAATTAACACAGTGATTGTTATACGGTGTAGAATGAGCTGTTATATATTTATACATTAATTCTCTTTTCACCAGGGAGATTATAAATGATTGTAAATGGCTAACTTTTAAGAATTCTAAAAATGCATGGTTTGTGAAACATAGAAATTCTGTCCAAAACCCATCAAATATGCCTTCACTTCAAAAAAATTCTTTCAAACTGCTTAAAAATCCAAAAAAATAAAACAAAAAAACTAGAAATATTTTTCCAGCTGTGTACCCATTGCCATCAAGTTGGTTCCAACTTATTGTGACCCTATAGGGCAGAGTAGAACTGCCCCATAGGGTTTCCAAGGGATGGCTGGTGGATTTGAATTGCCAACCTTTTGGTTAGCAGCTGGGCTCTTGACCACTGCGCCACCAGGGCTCCTTCCAACTGTGAGACATGAAAATTTTAGGAACTAGGCTAAGATTTATTTTTATTTTTAATGCAAGGAAGTAAATTTAACATCAAAAGTAGAATAATTTCTAATTCTATAAAAATATACATGATTAAGACATCTATGCTTATCTATATATGACTGGTGTTGAATTTAAAATAGGGGTGGTGAAATGTTGGCCTGAGGAAACAATCTAGTCTGTCAATGTATTTTTGGGGGTGAGGTGGAAGGTTAAAAAAGAATTTGAATATATTTGACGAGACCTGCATCCTCCAGGGACCTGCTGTTCCCTAAAGCCTTACACCATTCATCACACTTTCAGGTCTGGTCCCAAATGGCAATTCAATTGTGATCCTCAGTTTAAAGTAGAGATGCCAGAAATCAGTAGTAAGCAGCATTCTAGAAAGAACTTTGCAGGGATAATAGTTTTTGGTGAATCTAGGTTTGGTCCTCAGATCTACTCAACTTTATCATTTAACTCCAACTTGATCAAGCTTATGGAGCCCACAAACACTAACTCAAAAGAGAAATTTTTTGTATCAGAAGACAGTCAGTCAATTAACTTTTCGATGGAGTATATATTTATTTAGTAAGCATACAATTGGTGCCAATAATCTGAGGTGACTTTTCTGTAGTGGAGCCTTCGTTATGTAGTGGTTAAGACCTCAGCTGCTAACCAAAAGATCAGCAGTTCAAATCCACCAGCTACTCCTTGGAAACCTTATGGGGCAGTTCTACTCTGTCCTGTAGAGTCACCAGGAGTCAGAATCGACTGAACGGCAAGGGGGTTTTTCTGCAGTAGTAAAGTATTTCAGGAACCAAATCGTTATTCAAAAGTTTCCTTAGTGAACAGTGACTTAAATCAAAAGGTATTAGATAGCATGAAATCTCCTTTATCCAGGCTGTGAAAAAGGCAGATTCCAAACAATAAAATTCACCTGTGTTGACTGAAAAACCAATAGTAATTGCATTTAGAGTCTCTTTCTCTGACAGTGCTCAATAAACTCAAGCAAAATCTTCTTATCCACTTACTTTTCTAGACATAATTCCCAAGACCACTCTTGTGCAGTTAACATGTTGGAACTCACACTGGTAGCATTACAAACGATTGCTTATAGGTTTCTTTAGTGTTTGCCAAGTCTCACTTAGGTAGAATTACTTCTATAGATGCCTAAGTTTATCTATCATGTTTTGATTATTAAAAATTTTGTCCCCAGTAATTCTAAAATAAGAAATAAACAGTATCAATCACGATGGAAAATACATCAATTGAACCACTTTGCAATAAAAAGATCTTTTGTCAATATTTACCGTTAAAAAGCAAGCCATACAGGTGAAGATAACCACAAAAGATTGGTAGTGAGACTGTATAAAATAAAACCCGCAAAAGCCGGAAACTGCATAAGGAGGAAACCTGTCAGAGAAGGAAAACTCAAGTATTTTCCACTAATAGAAAGCAATAGAGAAGTGTAAGACTGCATCCTGTAAAAGGCGGAGAACTTGCGAGACCTGGAAAAACAAGGCAATCCTGTCAAGTGTCAAGTTCCAGCTTCACAGGTCTCACTGTGTTTTATAAACTCCTAAAAATCAAGAACGAATAGATGAGCAATCCAATAAAATATGGGGAAAACCATGGACAGGCATTTAAAAGCAGAAGAAAGCAAGGAAATATTGCCAAGGAAAATATGAAAAGATAATCAACCTGAATCACAACTACAAACTGATATTATTTTACACCAAACAGACTAGATATATTAACTTTCAGTACATATTTGGATCAACAGCAACAGTTAATACACTGATTATGGGAAAGTAAATTGGTCCATCCCCTTTGGAAAATAATTTGGCACTATCTTGTAAAGCTGAGGATGTACATATCTGTATCTTCCAACAATTCCTTTCCTAGGTTTACACCCTGGAGAGTGATTATCAAAACACAGGTTGCCCCATTCTTTAGTGAGTTTTCAAATTAATTCAGCAAGTCTACATCAACATTTTCAAAATGAAATATACTAGAATGCAATGAAATAGAAAGTTTCAGAATGCATCTAGGTAGTCAGGGTTATATTGTTTGCATAAATATTTGCTTAGGTTTTGTGTATGTGTGTGTGTACCTATGTATGTGTTCTTGTTGCCATATAATGAGTCTCCCGCAAAAATTTTGGAAGCTACCATCCTGAAAAATCTCTTTCAGATGTTCCCTAGGAGACAAGTGCAATAATATTTATGATAGCATTGTTTGTAATAAAGAAAAACTGGAAACCACTCAAATGCCCAGGAGAATGACAGAAAAATGGTTCAATAAACAGTGCTGTCTTTATCTACCATAGAGTAATCAGCAAAATGAAAATGAATGGACAGCACCTTTACACATCAGAATTAAAAAACTCAAACACATCATGTTGAGGGAAAAGAGCAAGTTGCAGAAGACACTAAGTAAGATAGTTATTTTAGAAAATAAGCAACCAATAAAAGTAAACAATATATTGTGTACAGTACATCCGTTGTATTAAACCATAGGAAAAAAAGAAACAAACAAAAAAGCAAGTAAATGCTAATACAAGTTATATAAGAATGATTATCCTGAGGATGGTAGAAGTGCGAAAGGATGAGATTGAGAAGGGACACAGAGGCTTCAAATGACTGGTCACGTTGTATTTCCTTAGTGGAGGGATGGATACGTGAATCTTTGTTTTATTGTTCTTTATACCTTATACACACAATACATATTCTTTGAATACATTAAATATTTCTTAATAAAACCAAGTTTTAAAATAGTTTCCACTCAGAGGATCACTTTATTTCACATTTCTATGGCTCAAACTTAGCAACAATTGTGAGGATGATGCAGGACTGGGCATTGTTTCATTCTGTTATACGTACGGTTGCCGTGAGTCAGAACCGACTGGACAGCAGCTAACAACAACAATATCAACATGGTTCTTATAAACTGACTACAAAGGGTTCAGCAGTTTTTACTAAATTAATATCTTTTCTCTTTGGGTATTTTCAGTGTTAGTCTTCTGTGATTTGGGGAACTGACGATGCTTATTAATTTATTCATGCTGAATCATGAATTGTACTACATAATGAGTCCTGGTTTTTATTAAATAAAAGTTGATGACTAATTATTTCTGCAATATTTTCCTACTTCTGCCTATAACTTTAACCCTAGCTTAGGCCCTTCTCCTCTCTTAACTGCTCTGTTGCAGTGACCTTTTAATTGCTCTTTAAGCTTACTTTTCTTTCCATCTTAAATCTGTTTTCCCCACAGTTGACGATAATTAATCTAAAATGCAAGAATGTTTGTGTCACCTCCCTATTACATGTATTATAGACTCTTTTTTTAACATGGAGTTTGGCATATGATTTCTTCTAATCTAGCGTATCGTCTTTCCCTCTTTTTCCACCCTGGCTTCCTACCCTCTCCCTTCACATACCTTCCCTACTTCACACTTTATGCTCTAATATAATGGTTCTAAAGCTTTGGTATGTATTAGAATCGTCTGAGAACTTGATAAGATGCCTATTCTACTTCCACAACTTGGTCCTCTGCATGCTTTATTAGCTTTCCAGGTATTTCTGGTACACACCAGAGTTTGAGAACTACTGTCCTAATAATACTGAACAACATTTTGCCTACCTATCTGTCCACTCTCTACCATAGAGTGACTTTTCATGCTTCTATACTTCAGCTTTTTGTGTTATTTTCCCCTAGCACTCTCTTCTCTCCACCTTCCTTCCCTACCTTTATTCACCTAGCTACTTTGTTCTGCTCCCTTATATTCAACTTAGGCTTGATTACCTCATTTACAATGACTCCCAATCCTTAAGTGGTCCTCCTCAGCATTTTTTTTTATCCTTCTGTCACAGTAATAATATTATAAAGTAATTGTCTCTTCTATAAAACCCATAAGCTCAGTAGTTAATATGATGCCCAAAATGAGATAGCTGCTCAATAAATATTTATTAAGCAAAACTGAACTGAAAAACATTAAGACTTGATTATACAAAGATTGTTATCTTATTAGTAGTGATAGAGGAAACAAAAATTTACAAACTAATGTGATAATTACCATAGTAGTTGCATGAGCACAGGACTAAGGAGCAACAATGTGAATGAATATAAGGAAGGGCTATACACATGCTATCACTAATATGTTTTAGTTGCTCCAACAATTAGTGAAATTGAGCAGACATATTTACTAAACTTACTGATTACTTGACTGTAATAAATTAGTTTGATCAAAATCATTGAAAAATTTGCCACTATAGTCTCTTTGTCATCTCTGACTCCTAAGGACAATGTATTGATTTCATTGTCCAGTTACAAGGAATATAGCATATTAATTTTTAACTAAACTGAATTTGAAAATTTGGCACCTCCAAAACTAAATTTCCAAAATTTTTATTTTTGTTCATTAAATTTCTACAGTTATTAGAAGGCCAACTTAATTTAAAAGTTTTAAAGAAGGAAATAGATGATTCTTTCTTCTTGGATTTGGGTTGCACGGGGTCATTTGTGGGGGGCAGCAGATTTGTCTTCTAGGTATTTTGGGGTTAGAATGAGGTGAGAATGCTCAAGTGGGAAGGACATTGGCCCTCAATCTAGGACTTCTGAGTCCAGTGCAAACTTTCTTACTAGCCAGTTACAGAACTTTGGGCAAGGCTCTTACCCTTTCTGTGCCCCATTTTTTCCCCATTATTGTAAACTGAGGAGATAGGATTAAAGGAGATGCCTTTAAGATCCCCTCCAGTGGAAATATTCTCTGTAGGAATTTCAAGATAAATGAATAAATAAATCTCAGCATAAATCTGTGTTAGCTATGTACTAAAATCTTATTCCTTTAGGAATTGCTTTCTTTTTCCTCTGTACAATGTTTTCTTTCAGCATGCCACATGTTTTTCTTTCATGAAGTTCTAACTTAAGCAGTGCTACCTAACCTTTGGAAACTATAGTCTATTAGCCTATTTCAAAGGCTTTCAAGATTAACCAGTGACAATGGAAGATGGCTATGAAATGTAGTTAATGGACCGTAGGTATGGAATATAGATAATAGGATGCCATCCTCATCCAATCATTTGATTTCCAAATCAAGGACACCTATTTTTTTATCAGTACCCTCCTCATATAAAAAGGAGATTTTCATGGTACTGAATTATAAAAGAAATTTCTTATATTTATCTTTAAATACTAAACACTTAGTGGCATGTGCCCCCACTCATCTGTCAGTTTGTCGTACTGTGGGGGCCTCTGTGTAGCTGTGATGCTGGAAGCTATGCCATCAGTATTCAAATACCAGCAAAGTCACCCATGGTGAACAGGTTTCAGTTGAACTTCCAGACTAAGAGAGACTAGGAAGAAGGACCCGGTGGTCTACTTCTGAAAAGAATTAGCCAGTGAAAACCTTATGAATACCAGTAGAACATTGTCTAATATAGTGCCAGAAGATGAGCCCCTCAGGTTGGAAGGCACTCAGAATATGACTGGAGAAGAGCGGCCTCCTCAAAGTAGAGTCGACCTTAACGACGTGGATGGAGTCAAGCTTTCAGGACCTTCATTTGCTGATGTAGCATGACTCAAAATGAGAATAAACAGCTACAACATCCATTAATAATTGGAAGGTGGAACGTAGGAAGTATGAATCTAGGAAAATTGGAAATCATCAAAAATGAAATGAAACACATAAACATCGATATCCGAGGCATTAGTGAGCTGAAATGGACTGGTATTGGCCATTTTGAATCGGACAGTCATATGGCCTACTATGCCGGGAATGACAACTTGAAGAGGAATGTCATTGTATTCATTGTCAAAAAGAACATTTCAAGATCTATCCTGAAGTACAGCGTTGTCAGTGATAGGATAATATCTATACACCTCCAAGGAAGACCAGTTAATACGACTATTATTCAAATTTATGCACCAACCACTAAGGCCAAAGATGAAGAAATTGAAGATTTTGACCAACTTCTTAGTCTGGAATTGATGGAACATGCGATCAGGATGCATTGATAATTACTGGTGATTGGAATGTGAAAGTTGGAAACAAAGAAGAAGGATCAGTAGTTGGAAAATATGGCCTTGGTGATAGAAATGATGCCATAGACTGCAGGATAGAATTTTGAAGACCACGACTTATTCATTGCAAATACCTTTTTTAACCAACATAAATGGCGACTATACACATGGACCTCATCAGATGGAATACACAGGAATCAAATCAACTACATCTGTGGAAAGAGATGATGGAAAACTCAGTATCAGCTGTCAGAACAAAGCCAGGGGCTGACTGTGGAACAGACCATAAATTGCTCATATGCAATACCAATTGAGATGTTTCAACAAACCGATGCAGCACTGGAAGCGCTCACTTGTCTATGTCAAGAAATTTAGAAGACAGCTACCTGGCTAACTGACTGGAAGAGATCCATATGTATGCCTAGTCCCAAGAAAGGTGATCCAACAGAATGCAGAAATTATCGAACAATATCATTAATGTCATACACAAGTAAAATTTTGCTGAAGATCATTCAAAAGAGGACGCAGCAGTATATTGACACGGAACTGCTAGAAATTCAAGCCAGATTCAGAAGAGTACTTGGAACCAGGAATATCATTGCTAATGTCAGATTGATCCTGGCTGAAAGCAGAGAATACGAGAAAGACATTTACCAGTGTTTTATTGACTATACAAAGGCATTCAACTGTGTGGATCGTAACAAATTATGGATAACCTTGAGGAGAATGGGAATCCCAGAACACTTAATTGTGTTCATAAGGAAACTGTACATAGATCAACAGGCAGTCATTCAAACAGAACAAGGGGTTACTGCATGGTTTAAAGTCAGGAAAGATGTGCATCAGGGTTGTATCGTTTTACCATACCTATTCAATCTGTATGCTGAGTAAATAATCTGAGAAGCAAGGGAAACTAGATGACTGGGAACTCCTAAAAATCAAACACTTATGCTCATCAAAAGACTTCACCAAAAGAGTGAAAAGACAACCTGCAGACTGGGAAAAAAAATTTGGCTACGACAAATCTGATCAGTGTCTAATCTCTAAAATCTACAAGATACTGCAAAACTTCAGCAACAAAAGGACAAACAACCCAATTTAAAAATGGGCAAAGGATATGAATAGGCATTTCGCAAAAGAGGACATTCAGGTGGCTAACAGACACATGAGGAAATGCTCAGGATCATTAGCCATTGGAGAAATCCAAATCAAGACTACAATGAGATACCATCTCACCCCAGCAAGGCTAGCAATAAAGACACAAAATAATAAATGCTGGAAAGGTTGTGGAGGGACTAGAACACTTATACACTGTTGGTGGGAATGTAAAATGGTACAACCACTATGGAAATTGATTTGGTGCTTCCTTAAAAAGCTAGAAATAGAAGTACCATACGATCCAGCAATCCTGCTCCTTAGAATATGTCCCAGAGAATTAAGAGCCATCACACAAATAGATATATGTACACCCATGTCCATTGCAGCATTGTTCACAATAGTTAAAAGATGGAAGCAACCTCGGTTCCCATCAACAGATGAATGGATAAACAAATTGTGGTATATCCACACAATGGAATACTATGCAACGATAAAGAACAATGACGAATCTGTGAAATATCTTATTAACATGGAGGAATCTGGAAGGTATTATGCTGAATGAAGTTAGTCAATTGCAAAAGGACAAATATTGTATAAGACCACTATTATAAGAACCCAAGAAAAGGTTTAAACACAGAAAACAATGTTCTTTGATGGTTATAAGGGTGGGTGAGGGGTATTCACTAACTAGAAAGTAGACAAAAATTATCTTAGGTGAAGGGAAGGACAGTACACACTACAGGGGAAGTCAGCACAACTGGACTAAACCAAAGCTAAGAAATTTTCTGAATACAACCAAACACATCAAGGGACAGAGTAGCAGGGGCGGGGGTCTGAGGACCGTGCTTTCAGGGGACATCTAGGTCAATTGGCATAACAAAGTTTTTTAAGAAAATGTTCTGCATCCCACTTTGGTGAGTGGCATCTGGGGTCTTAAAGGCTGGTGAGCGGCCATCTAAGATGCATTAACTGGCCCCAACCCACCGGGAGTAAAGGAGAATGAAGAACACCATGGACACAAGGAAAGTATTAGCCTAAGAGGCAGAAAGGGCCACATAAACCAGAGACTTCATCAGCCTGAGACTGGAGGAGCTGGATGGTGCCCGGCTGCCACAATGACTGCCCTGACAGGGAACACAACAGAAAGTCCCAGATGGAGCAGGAGAAAGGTGGGGTGCAGAACTCAAATTCTAGTAAAAAGACCAGAGTTAATGGTTTAATTGAGACTGGAGGGACCCTGAAAGACATGGCCCCTGAAAGACATGTTAATGCAAAACTGAAACCATTCCTGAGGCCAGCTCTTCAGACAAAGATTAGACTGGACTATGGGACATAAAATGATACTGGTGAAGAGAGTGCTTCTTTGCTTAAGTAGATATATGAGATTAAATGAGCAGCTCTCGTCCGAAGGCGAGATGAGAAAGCAGAGATGGTCAGGAGCTGGTTGAATGGACACGGGAAATCAGGGGTGGAAAGGAGGGGTGTGCTGTCACAGTATAGGGAGAGGAAGTAGGGTCACAAAACAATGTATGTATAAATTTTTATATGAGAGACTAACTTGAATTGTGAAGTTTCACTTAAAGCACAACAATAAAAAAAAAATAATAATAATCTGAGAAGCTGGACTACATGGAGAAGAACAGGGCATCAGGATTGGAAGAAGACTCATTAACAACCTTTGTTATGTAGATGACACAACCTTGCTTGCTGAAAGTGAAGAGGACTTGAAGCACTTACTGATGAAGATCAAAGACCACAGCCTTCAGTATGGATTACA
>NW_004443983.1:990594-1005427 GCF_000243295.1 Trichechus manatus latirostris | reverse complement strand
CTTGAAGCACTTACTGATGAAGATCAAAGACCACAGCCTTCAGTATGGATTACACCTCAACATAAAGAAAACAAAAATCCTCACAACTGGACTAATAAGCAACATTATCATGAATGGAGAAAAGATTGTAGTTGTCAAGGATTTCATTTTACCTGTATCCACAATCAACACCCATGGAAGCAGCAGTCATGGAATCATTGCATTGGGCAAATCTGCTGCAAAAGACCTCTTTAAAGTGTTGAAAAGCAAAGATGTCACTTTGAAGACTAGGGTGCGCCTGACCCAAGCCACGGTGTTTTCAATTGCCTCATACGCATGCAAAAGCTGGACAATGAATACGGAAGACCAGAAGAAGAATTGACGCCTTTGAATTGTGGTGTTGGGAAAGAATACTAAATACACAATGGACTGCCAAAACAACGAACAAAGGAACTTGGAGGAAGTACAACCAGAATGCTCCTTAGAAGCAAAGATAGTGAGACTATGTCTCACATACTTTGGACATGTTGTCAGAAGAGATCAGTCCCTGGAGAAGGACATCATGCTTTAAAGTAGAGGGTCAGCAGAAAAAGAGGAAGACCCTCAATGAGATGGGTTGACACAATGGCTGCAAAAGTGAACTCAAGCATAACAACGATTGTGAGGATGGTGTAGGGCCAGGCAGTTTTTTGTTTTGTTGTACATGGGGTCACTATGAGTCAGAAACGACTTGATGGCACCTAACAACAACAACAGTGCCATGTGCAGATTAAAAGGAATAATCTCTTTTAATATAGGTACCGTTTGTAATTAACTTTTACGAAAACCAAGTGCATACCATTAAAGTACATCTTAATGAGGGAGGTTCTATCGGAGGATAAAATAGACTTCTTGTCTGAGTTAATTTAATAGAAGGCTCTGAAACAACTACCTTGAGCCAAGATTTGTCCTCCATTTTGATAATGGAAACACAATCACTTATTCCCCCATTTCTGTTCCATTTGCCAGAAATCACAGAGCCAAATATAACATCATCACAGCAATTATAAATAAATGATTTGGCCCAGGTGATTTAATTCTTCTTCCTGTCCTTGGTCCTTACTTTTTAAAATTTTATTATACTTACTATAGCTATGCTTTTTGTTATATGTTTTCTGAAAACCATTGGAATTAAGCAGGGAACTGATAAATAAAAACTGATGATAAAGTGTGTCTTAATTAGCTGGTGCTGCTGTAACAGAAATACCACAAGTGGGTAGAATTAACAAACAAATTTATTTTCTCACAGTTTAGGAGGCTAGAAGTCTGAATTCAGGGTGCCGGCTATAGGGGAAGGCTTTCTCTCTCTGTCAGCTCTGGAGGAAGGTCTTTATCTTTTCTGAGCTTCTGCTCCTGGGCAGTTTTCATGTGGCTTGGCATCTCTCTTTCTCCATCTCTGCTTTTTTTGCTTGCTTGTTTAATCTCTTTTATATCTCAAAAGAGATTGACTCAAGACACACCATACGCTAATCTTTCCTCATTAACAACTAAGACAACTTATTCCCAAATGCTATTATAACCACAGGCATAGAGGTTAGGATTTACAACATATACTTTGGGGGGACACAGTTCAATCCATAAAGAGACATGTCTTGGGATAAAATGGAAAAGAGTTGTTTCTTTAAGAATTCAAAAGTTAATTGTAAATGAAAATAAAGGGATATATGTGTACAAAAAGAGATGTCCTAAGAAAGGAGTTCATAAGGGTTCCAGGAGTTGAGAGTTCCCTGGGCAAGGAGAGGACAATAGTTTAACTCTGGGTGGAGTGGCCTTGTCACCAGATGCTGGTCTGTCTGGCAGTGGGCCAGTTGCTGCACATCCGTCTCATTATTTACGGATATCTGGAGCCAGGGCTGTAGAAATTGCTCACACTATGTATCAAGCTTTTTTGCCTAAAATAATAAAAATACTACAAAAGTGAGATTAAATATATTAAAAAATAATCCACTTTTTATTTTTAAAAAAATCTGCATGTTTATGGAATTGTAGAAAATTGATCAGGAGCTTTATCTACAATTGGCTTGCTTCAGGAACTAACACTGTCTTACCATATGAGGAAGCCCTAATCCAAATCAGAAGTTATACCTTTGAGTTCCTTGGGCCATACAGAATTGAGAAAGTGGCAAACAGTTTCTCTGCCTTAACTAACCTGTCGCCATTTCTTTCATACTCTAAAATGACCGGTTCTTGTTTTTTCCAAAAGTAGATTTCTATGCCTCATTAAAAAATGTCACATTGCATCAACAACCGATTGATATGAGACAGTGAAATGGGCATCTGTCTTTTGTTTTTCTGAGCAAGAACCCTTGACTCTAAGCAGTCCCCAGGGGGGCACTGTCAATTGCACTTTGTGGTAAAGCTACATCAGTGGAAGCATCGTGCAGGGCTGCACTGAGGTGGTGGCTGCCGCCTAAGAGGCACTACTTCTGTTCCTTGTGAATTTCCTGCTTACTTTGTAAGCTTTCCCCCCCCTTGTAAAATGTGACTATGAAAACTTGCATGAAGGCAGAGATCTACTATATTTATAAATTGGAACCCAGTTTATGATGCATAATCATAAAACTGCATTTTGAATGTAGTTTTTCTCTTTTCAGGATGTAGCCAATCAACATTCAGTTCCAAAGTTCAGCTTTAGAAAACTTTTTGCTGTACACCTAAGCCACTTTCTCCAACCCAGTCTTTATTAGCCACAAATATGATATTTTGATCTTCATTATATACTATTCTTAAATGATTCTGAATTGGTTCAATATTGATTCAATTGTATACGGACTTATTCCTTGACTTTTTTAAAGGACACATTTAACTCTTCCTCAATAGCTGCTTCAAGGAAAATTCTATTCAGTGACTGCAACAAGATAAAGGAAGGGCAAAGTTTGACAAAATGGTGTATATGTAAGTCCTAGCAGTTGATGACGGTCTCTTTTAAGTTCACAGAGCTGTGTCCACACACACCCCACTCTGGAGCTCTGCCTCACATGTATCATCAACTGTGTGTGCTTTTCTCTTAGTCACTGATTTCATCAGACCACATTCTCACCATTTTCACATAGCTGGTCTGTGTTATGTCATATTGAGTTCTTCTTTTCCTACTGATACCTGTCACAGATCTTCTAGGCCCTTAAGGCTTTTTATAAGCCCTAAAACCATATCTAATAGCTGGGCATCAAACTTCCAGTACACACCAACTGCTCTGGCAGGGATCACAATAGAGGGTCCCAGATAGAGCGGGAGAAAAATGTAGAATAAAATTCAAATTCACACACACACACACACACACATACACACAAAGGCTTGCTGGTCTAACAGAGACTGGAGAAAACCCAGAGTACGGCCCCTGGACACCCTTTTAATTACTGAAGTCACTCCTGAGGTTTACCGTTCAGCCAAACATTGGACAGGTCTATCGGGCCAACAATAACACACGTGAGGGACGTGCTTCATAGTTCACTCATGTATACGAGGCTAACAGGCACATCAGCCCAAAAGCAAAGATGAGAAGGCAAGAAGGGACAGGACAACTGGACAAATGGAAACAAGGAACATGGGGTGGAGAAGGGGAGAATGTTGACATACTGTGGGATTGGCAACCAATGTCACAAAACAATTTGTATACTAATTGTTTAATGAGAAACTAAGTTGCTCTGTAAACTTTCACCTAAAACACAATTAAAAAAAAAACCTCTGGTAAAGGACCCTAATATTATCCATCTGAGATAAATATACAGCTTCAACCACTGAAATTACATTTCTGTTGGGTAACTCTACTTAGAATCTTACTTTGCCATTTTGTCAGGTAGCTTTATACCATGTAAGAATTAGCTGCCCATCTCATAGCTAGGTGGTTTATATCATGGCAACAAGACTTGTTTGTATGAATGAGTAGTTTTTTATTTAATGGTCCATCTACAAATTCTTAACCAACCATAGTTTTACTGGGTGTATCCTTCTTAAGGTTGGTGCTGCTAAAGTTAACTATGATAGCATTCTTTATTTTTTTAACTAATTGTGGTCAGTCTTTTAGTTGATATCCAATGATTAGGTTAGAAAGCAATGGGATCCTGCAGATTGCTGGCAAGAGGTATGTTAAAATTTTAACAAATCTGTACATAATATACAATTTTTATCATAAATCACAGGAAAGCTGACTTGGGCTGAAATATCTGAAGGGTTTAAATCTTAGCTATTTACACATTTGGTAAACTTTGTAAAGTGATTTAAACTTTCCAAGTCTCAGTTTACTAGCTTGTAAAACTAGGATAAAAATGCCTATTATATTGTTCTCTACAATATTGTTTTTGCATAACCAAAGCATGGTTTTGTTGCTGTTATTTTTGATTTGATTGAGAAAAGCTGATACTTACTCCTTCCCTCTCCATAAAGGCAGAGAGTGGAAGACAAGCAGAAGAGTGTGTGTCAAGGTCTTGTTAGAAGTCATGTGAGACAAGGGCTGAACAGGTTTTATTGGCTTTAGCAGCAGCGTGGAAACCATTGGTGACCTTAGTCACATGGAGTACAATGGGAACTCTGGTGGCAGAGTGAAAAAGTGGAGTGGGTAAGGATTGAGAAATTGGAGACAATGTGGCAGACAACTCTTTTGAGAAGTTTGGCAGTGGCAGGGGGTATGGACTAAAAGGACTCATGAACAGGGAGCATGGTTCTGGAGAGGCATTTTCATTGTTGTATTTATTGTCTGGTGGTGGTTTTGCTTATGACAAAGAACCAGTATATTTTTAAATGCTGATAGGAATGACCCAACACAGACAAAGAGGTTCAAGATACAGCAGAGACAATAAAAAAAT
This sequence comes from Trichechus manatus latirostris, assembly GCF_000243295.1. Taxonomy (NCBI): domain Eukaryota; kingdom Metazoa; phylum Chordata; class Mammalia; order Sirenia; family Trichechidae; genus Trichechus; species Trichechus manatus. The sequence continues at coordinate 1,000,607 of NW_004443983.1, read as the reverse complement.
AGCATGTGATCTCTGAGAAGGCATAAATGGTGGGATCTAGAGCATTTGTGAAGGAACTGACCATTGAGAAGGAAAGAGGAGCAGCTGAGTGCAGACTCAGGTAGGCTTGCAGATTTGGTGGCCTAACTTTTAGGTAATTTCAAACAAGAGATTTTGTTTTCTTTGTGAAGTAGGAGACAAGTCATCTGCTAATAGCCTGAGGCTGAGGAAGCAGAAGGGGCAAACTTGGAGGTTTGAGGAGAAAGAGCATGATTGAAGAGTGGGTAGGGTAGTAAGGGCTATGGGACTTATGAATTTGAAAACCTCAGTTTAGTTAATTTTCATGGTAATAATCCCTGATATGTGCATAGTGCTTTATTTTTCAATAACTATTTTCAAGTGCACTGTCTATGTAAAGAATTGCTATTTTTATTTCTTTTGAAAATTTGAAATATCTCTATAATAATCATTGTTATACAAATACCTGATCTACTCTCTTTGCTTAGAGACATGATTAAAAAAAAAAAAAGTGTACCTTGTTTATTTAATGTTCCATACTAATGCCAATAAAATCTAACATTTATTGAGTTCATATAGTGTTTCAAGCACAATGCCAAGCCTTTCACATTTATGTTCTCTTTTTAATCTTCACAATATCCCTATGAGGTTTGGACAATTATCATATGCATTTTGCAGATGACAGACAGAATGAACAGAGATTATACTATGTGTCCAAGTTCACATAGCACAGTCAACAGAATTAAGCTATGAATTCTCTGCTATTTTCCTAAGACTAAAATTACCATTTACCATTTGATTCAACAGTAGGTCAAATACACCTATGTTGAATTTATGACATATTGAGAGAGTAAGAGTACTGACTACAATTTCTCAAATAACTATATATGCTAATAAGGGCACACTTAAAAATACTACCTGATAATTGCATAGTATTTTATAAGGACTTCTTTCATAAATATAACTAAATTATTAGCTCCACAACTTTGGGGTACATAATATGGTTCAGTCTTTCTTACTATTTCCAGTTAACCACCCAAATGCACCTAGATGCTCTATTAGCAGAAAATACAACATCAACCCCTTGGACCTTTCTGTGTTCTCCTATAGGTCTATAAATCCTGGGGATTCACTCATTCCGTGGTGTGCAGAGGGGATCACGCTACTTCAAACACCAAGGGTAGGAGGAACAAGACTGTTCTCAGAGCATGGCTGCTACTGCACTCACTGCCTCATGGTAGGTTTACTTGCTCTGGACTGGGCTTTTTTTGTCCCAGCAGTAGGCCGGCCACTCTCCACTGCTCTTGCTTCAGGGAGGCCCCTGTTGATCTAGATTTCTGATCCAGTCACAACACAGTGTGGACTAAACTTGCTAGTCTTTTTTAATACTTTTATTTTCCTCTCCCTTCAGCATTGGTGATGTTAATGATCCTTCCTTTCTTTAGTCTCTCTACAACTCACTAACCCTCCAACTCTCCAATCCTCTAAACCAAGGTAATTGTCATTCCATAAAGATTTATTGAGAATCTTTTCAGGCACTGTGCTAAGCTTTGGGGAAAAAATAATACAAAATATAAACACACAAAAATCTCAGACATGCATCTGAACTCAGCACACACTGTAGAGTGTGAATACTTGGAGGCAGGGATTATTGAGTGCTCTCTTAGAAGCCGGTTGGAGAGCCATCTTACCTATAAAACCATTGAGTAATGTGGCCTTTTTCTGTATTAGTTTCCTAGGGCTGCCATAACAAAATACTACAAATTTGGTGGCTTGAAATGACAGAAGTTTATTGTCTCACAATTCTGGAGGACAAAAGTCCAAAATCAAGGTGTTAGCAGGGTTGATTCCTTCTGGAGACTCTGAGGGAGAATCTGTTCTATACCTCTTTCCTAGTTTCTGGTGGCTGCCATAAATCCTTGGTGTTCCTTTGTTTATAGACACATCAATCCAATCTCTGTCTCCATTTTCACATCACATTTTGTTCTGTGTGTGTCTCTCTGTCTTTTCTTCTGTCTCTTCTAAGGACATGTATCATTGGATTTATGACCTACCCAGTTAATCCAGGATGATCTCATCTCAGGATCCTTAAATTAATTGCATCTGCAAAGACCTTTTTTTTTTTTCCCCCGCATAGGTCACATTCACAGGTTCCAGTTAGACATATCTCTTGGGGAGCCACTATTCAGCCCATTACCGCCTCTTACCATGTCTAATCCCTGTCACTCTTTACACTCTTGCCAGGCTGGCCTTCCCTCTATTGCTCAGAAGAACCAACATTTATTTCCACCTCAGAGCCTTCACATGCACTGTTCCTTCTATGTCATTCGTATTCTTTGTTGGGCTAATCTTTATTCACCTTCTCCATATAAACTTAAAGGTCACTTCCTCCAGGCATCTCCCTCTGACCGTCTTTGAAACTCCTCTCTCTCCAAGTTAGGTTAGAGCTCCATGTAACACATCCTCATAGGGTCATGCACTTTGCCCTCATAGTACTTGATGCAATTATAATTAAATAATTATTACTGTAAAAATAGTTATGCGATTTTGCATCAGATTGTAACTGTCATGACCACAGAGGACCCTTAATCATTATTGCTTAGCTCAGTGCCTGGCACAAAGTAATAGCACAATATCTATTTTTTAAATTTAATGTCAAAAGTGGCTGTGTAGTGGGTGGGTAGGTAATACTGCCTTGAAAGTCTGGGGTCGAGATATTTGATATTTGTATATTCCTAAGTGGCTCAATTCAGCTGAATGCAGTTTTCTGTGTTCTCCTTCTCACAGATGAATTTGTGCATAAGCAAATGTGAAATTCATGCTGTTCTCAAATTGTTCCCTAATACATGAATCATGTTGGAACAAATTTGTGTTTTCAAAAAATTTTTATAGCAGAATTGACTGTACAAATTTTTCATATGATTGACTTCAGTTGATGCTTGACTTCATTTGATAATATTGGACAGCTGCCAGTTCTAGATGATAGCAAATAAGTTTCTTAGCTACCAATAACACCAAATATCTAGGTCCTGACAGTAAAAATTTTTTAGATATTACTTACAAGAAGTTTAAAATTGAAGAGGAGTAAGTTATTGTTAGGGAGAAGGGAAAGAAAGAAAGGCTCAAAGAAAAGCTGATGGAAGGGAGGTTGGTGATGGATTAAATAGAAAAAAATATTTCATGGGACTCCAAACTCTTTGTTGTTAGGTGCCATGGAGTTGGTTCCCACTCATACGGATCCTACGTACAACAGAACAAAACACTGCCTGGTCCTGTGCCATCCTCACAATTGTAGCTATGTTTGAACCTATTGTTGCAGCCACTATGTCAATCCATCTTGCTGAGGGTCCTCCTCGTTTTCACTGATCCTCTACTTTACCAAGCATTATATCCTTCTCCAGGGACAGGTTCCTCCTGAGAACATGTCCAAAGTATGTGAGACAAAGTCTCACCATCCTCATTTCTAAGAAGCATTCTGGCCCTACTTCTTCTAAGACAAATTTGTTCCTTCTTTTGGCAGTCCATGGTATATTCAATATTCTTCACCAACACGATAATTTAAAGGCTTTAATTCTTCTTCAGTCTTCCTTATTCATTGTCCAGCTTTCCCATGCATCTGAGGCAACTGAAAATAACATGGCTTGGGTCAGGCACACTTTGGTCCTCAAAGTGACGTCTTTGCTTTTCAACACTTTAAAGAGGTCTTTTGCAGCAGATTTGTCCAATGCAATGCATCTTTTGATTTCTTGACTGCTGCTTCCATGGGCATTGGTTGTAGATCCAAGTAAAATGAAATCCTTGACAACTTCAATCTTTTCTCCATTTATCATGATATTGTTTATTGGTCCAGTTGTGAGGAATTTTGTTTTCTTTACGTTGAGGTAGAATCCATACTGAAGGCTGTAATCTTTGATTTTCATCAGTAAGTTCTTCAAACCTTCTTCGCTTTCTGCAAGCAAGGCTGTATCATCTGCATAACACAGGTTGTTAATGAGTTTTCCTCCAATCCTGATGCTCCATTCTTCTTCATACAATCCAGCTTCTCAGATTATTTGCTCAACATACAGATTGAATAGGTATGGTGAAAGGATACAATCCTGATGCACACCTTTCCTGACTTTAACCCATGCAGTATTCTCTTGCTCTATTCAAATGACTGCCTCTTGATCTGTGTACAGGTTCCTCATGAGCACAATGAAGTGTTCTGGAATTCCCATTCTTCTCAGTGTTATCCATAATTTGTCATGATCCACACAGTCAAATGCCTTTACATAGGTAGTAAGACATAGGTAAACATCTTTCTGGTATTCTCTGCTTTCAGCCAAGATCCATTTCACATCAGCAACGATATCTTTCATTCCACATCCTCTTCTGAATCCAACTTGAACTTCTGGCAGTTCCCTGTCGATGTCGATGTACTGCTGCAACTGATGCTGAATTATGAGTCAAAATTTATAGTATAGTTTTGATAGATAATGCTAAATTACCCTACATAGGGGTTGTTCCATTTGTACCACTTTACACTTCTATCAACAATGGATGAGATGTGTCTGTGTTAAGCACAAGAAGGGTAATGACTAGACAGCAAGATCAGGTCTTCTGGAACATATGGGGCTACAGGTACCAAGAAGCCTATCACAATTTAAAACAGAGATTTAACAAGGCTGGGCATCAGATTCTGGTACAGGAACCGTGACTGTTGGATTGTGGGGCTTTTAAGCAACATAACTGAAGAAGTGCCAGCCCTTACCCAGTCATAATCAAGGCTGTAGGTGCAAGCCTTGTGTCATTACAGCAGTATGATGTGCCAGAAGCCAGGCTTTCATCCCTTTTCCACTGTCTCCACATTTATTGATTGAGGCCCTTCCACTTGTATGATTAGGAGAATGGGTTCAAGATTTGTAGTTGTGGCTGCACAGAACCTGTGGGCTGAGGTGTTACTTCAGAATTGCGCTAGCATTGACTGCCTCAAGCACTGAGCAGTGGCTGGTTTCCATGAATGTTGCAGAAGGCCAGACTGCAGGAAATTGGCTTGGACATGTCAACTTTACTTCTTGGTCTTTTCTCAAGGAGTCTCATCAACACTCTGTGTTGACTGTGGCAATCTCTATTGGTGAGGATTTTGGTCATCCATTCATACTTCATCTTCTGGTCACTTAAAGTAGGGTATAAATGCCCATCTCTGGCTCAAGAAGTTGACCTTCAGACTAGATCCATTTTAGCACTCCATAATGGGTAATTTGGATAGCAATTAAATAATTCAAGAACAAAATAATTTTAGAACTAGGGTGGCTTCCTTCTTCAAAATTAGGTTTTCCATAACACTTGACCTACTGTGTAAAGGACCTGCTTTAGTAGATTGGAAGAGAACACAGAGGGAGGGAATCAGCTCTGTCCAAAGTGAATGCTGTCAATAGAAGGCTGAGGAGCAAGTACCAGCTGGGCCTTCGACCACCCAATGTACTCCTTGAAAGTCCTGCAGCAGATGTAGTCCAGGTCAAGAGAGCCAGAAGATAACTCAAGACTCATGTTTACACGTGGCTGACTAGTGACCTTGATAATACCTTCTATATACAAACATCAGAGCTTTAAGCATGTATTGGTTAGAATACACCACAGAAAGTAAGTCAAATACATTTTCTAAACCAGAAATCTAGATTTGTTTAAACATTGCAATGAAAAAAGTTGTTCAACATTGATGACATTATTTCAAAATTGAATCATTATTTTTCTGACTTAAACTTTGGAGTAATACCTTTGATGGTTAAAAGCTATTTTCCTTCTTGTTTGAGGGGGGGTTATATTACAATGTTTTCATTTTCTAACAGAGATACAGGTGAAAAAATAATATGTTTAAATGTATAGGAACCACAGAAGGAAAATACTTACTTATCATTCAGAGGATATATGGGCTTATTGTTTTTATGTTTCTTGTTTAAAATTTAAGTACAGAAGGGCAAGTTCCTACTTTCATATAGAAATAAAAATGTGCTAAGATCTATGAATGCAAGACCTTTAGATTTGTAAACAAGTGTTTTGACTGGCAGCAGCTGTGGCTTAGGGAAAGACAAAAATCTATAAACAACCAGATTTCTCTGCCCAATTCTTATACCTGTTGTCTTAACTGTGAAACCCATGAGTATTTCATAACACTATCTGTCTGAAATTGTATACTTTTTGATAACTAGGGTTTATTTCTGTCTACATCATAAACCTGATTTCTTTCTCTACAGTATGGTATATTCTATGGAGTATTTGTTTAATTGGTATAGAGATTGGATTTATGTTTTTCACATCAGTATTTCTGGCTGTCTTGTGACAAATTGCAAGCAGGAGACTAGCATCCTAGAAACATCTAATTTTCAGGCCTTTTATTTTCTATTCTTCTCTACCTGATCTGCTGACACCTGGAAGCTGCAAGTGATAAGTGTTCTGTGTGTATGTGTGTTGTTGTTGTTCTAACCCTCCACATCCCTTTGTGAAAGTAGAACTGTACAGCGTGTATTGAATATTCATTTTTAGGTATGTGAATCACCTTGTGAAACATCAAGACCTCAAGGTCTAATGAAGGGAAGATTCATGAATTTAGAAGAAAATGTGAAATAGTGATCCTAATTTGACTCTGGCAAAAGTCCCCAGAAACCTGAGCTGATCCCACAGTCACTGCAGGCTCACTGATACAGAGATCTGTGTGTAAGAACTTCAAGCCCTGACATAGAATATTATCTGTCTCTGTTGCTTTTTAGAAAAGAACAGCATGGGCCCAAATCTCCAGTGTTAGAATTAAATAAGCTTCTTTTTCTTTTCTGTTTGAGAATTTATAGTAAGACACCAAGAAGAAAAATGTGAAAGGTGACCCAGAACCACTTGTTTATGAAGATGGTTACAATACATGAATAATGGTTATGGATCATCTGTTTTAAAAATAAGATTTGAATTCTCATGTCTTCTATGAGATATTAAAAAAAAAAAACTGAAGTTAAACAGGCTACATATTTGATTTGGAAATGAATTCACGTACTTCTGTGGCCCCAAATGGGAAAGTTTTATTCACAACAAAGCTAACATTTCATTAAAAAAAAATCATAACTAATGCAGCAAAGACTGAAGTTTAAGAATATGTTGAAGTCCAAGTTGTGGAAGTGAAACTCAGTATGGTTGGGTAGAAGGGAGAGAATGTTATTCCAAATAATTCCAAATAATCATACAGATATATCTCCCAAATAATTATCCCTAATAATTTTATACACACATACACGCATGTCACATATCTCAAAGAAAAAATTATAGAAGCTACTGTGACTGTCTATCACTTTCTTGATGGTGAATATCTTAAGAAACTACATTTCCAGTACAAATGCATGAAGATATTTTATGCTTGTTACCTCTTAATATTTTGTCAGGTTTTACGATAAGAGAAACCATCACTTACAAGTGATGTGAGATGACAAAGAGGAAAGAGTAAAGTGGAATCTGGACACAGGGAAGAGCCAGCTTGCCATGCTTACTTTTTGCTTTTTCTCAGCACTAAAGTCAGCATGTCCATTCCAAAGAAAGGTGATCCAATGGAATGTGGAAATTATCAAACAATCATTAATATCACAGGCAAGTAAAATTTTACTAAAGATAATTCAAGAACGGTTGCAGCACTACATTGACAGGGAGCTGCCAGAAATTAAAGCTAAGGGATATCATTGCTGATGTCAGATGAATTTTCGCTAAAAGCAAAGAATACCAGAAAGATATTTAAAAAAAAAAAAAAAATGCCGTTGAGTCAAATTTCAACTCACAGCTGAGGGAACTGAAAGTATGATTATTCTTATCCCAGACTCTCGACTGTCCAAGGGACAACAAAGAGCCCATTCCTTGTAGAAATTTATTTTCTCTAGTGTGTTCTCAGAGATATCCCACCAATTCTGATTTCCTGTGTGAGAGTGTGATTGTGTATATCGGTACATCCATGCAGTCGTGATAACAGAAAATTGACTGAACCAATGTGTTGTTTTGGCTTTATGGAGATGAGTTCTTCTTGCTGCTTCTTCATTTGAAGAGCTTTAGTGAAGGAGTACTATTAAAAATCCATTGTTATTTATATTCTATAGGTTGGCTAATGCCAAAGGTGCAGTTATAGAACATTAGACACTAGAAATCAAGAATAATTACACCTTATATCTTAAAATAAACCAAACAGACTAAAAGCCAAATTGAATTTACAGTTACAAAGTGTGAAACCCAAAAAAGGAACACTAATAATGCCCTTGTGAATATTGTGAAATTATTTCTTCTTCCATTTCCAAAGATGGGTAATGTTTGAAATAATAGGTAGTTCCTTTTGTGCACTTTTTATTGTTGTATTCACATAACAAAACAATGAAGTGGAAATGGGATGTTATCTGGAAAAATTACCCACCATTTTCCATTGTCATGTTAGCTTTGGAAAAATTCAGACAGCCCAGAAACGTTAGTGTGATTAAAAAGACTCAGTCGTTTTGTAAAATGAGTAGCTGAGAGACAGTGTGAATTTATTTCTTCTTTCAGCACATACAAAAATATTTAAGGAACCCATTACTTTTTGCTGCTGCTCAAGGAAAGATAAACTATTACTAATTTATAGCATCAGACATGGAAGGTTGGAAAAGATGCAAATGCTTTGAAATTATTTGGACATTCACATATGTAAAGACTGATGTAATCTGATACTTAATCAAAAGATACAACTATTTCATTTCTCTGAGATTCACCTCCTCCTATACATACTAACGGAGTGTGATCAAGTTAGCTTGCAACGCAGTGCCTTCTTTCTAACAATCAATTAATCTCTAAATGTCAGATTCCTTCTATTCAAAATGTTTCATTAAAGTCTTAAATGGTGAACGGTTCCAGGAAAATCCAAATTTTGATGTTTTCAGTGTTATTTATTTTCAAAGAAACTAACTCCTGAGTCACCTAAATTCCACATCTATATTATGGAATTTTGACATTCATTGTGTCTATTAATACTTATAGTAGTGTATTTTTATCTTCTATATTAGGCATTCATTTCTGGTATAACTATACTGATGCCAAATTCTGCTTCCTAAAGTAAAAACAGTGTCAAAATCCCCCAGTGATTTTGGCATAATTAATCTGAATCATACCTGGGATGTGTTTAGAAATTTGAATTTTCCATAGATACATATATCATTTTAAATTAAATTAGGTACTTAATAGGGCATCTGTATAGACATATGCTAAGAAAAGTCAATGAACCTCAGTAGTGATATCTCTGCATCTGTGCTTTGGTACTTCAAAATGATGTTGCTGATAAAAGCACAAATATTATCATATCATAACACATATGATTGTGGTAAAGGGGGCTATATCTCAATGCTTTTTCCATGGTTTAGTTTATAAGTACTTCACTGACCTGGTTGTTCTATAATTTCTAAACCAAATATGCTGAATGTAAATATCTCTTTTTTAAACAACCACTTCTGTATAACAAGCATTGGATTGTATGTTCTGGATTGAATCGATCTTAATCATTACATACTGGTTAGTCTTCCTCTTTCAAACAATTCATACATGATTCTCTGATAAAACCAAAATTTTCTACTATCCACTAAAAAATACATACCTCTCACATGCTTGGAGGAATAGACCAGTGCTGGGAATGGGTGATTTTTTTTTTTTCACTTTTTTTTTTTTAATTGTACTTCCGGTGAAGGCTTACAGAACAAATAGTTTCTCATGAAACAGTAGTACACATATTGTTTTATGATATTGGTTAACAACCCCACAACATGTCAACCTTCTAAATTCTCACCCTTTTTTTTTTGGTGAAACTACACAAAGCCAAACATACACCATTTCAAAAATATCTACATGCACAGTTCAGTGACATTGACTACGCTCTTCCAATTATGCTGTTATTCTCACTTAAGATGAAGGCTTACAGAGCAAAATAGTTTCTCATTTAACAGTTACTACAAATGTTGCCCTATGACAATGGTTAACAATCTCACAACACATCAACA
>NW_004443983.1:941407-989264 GCF_000243295.1 Trichechus manatus latirostris | reverse complement strand
TCAAGGGGAATGTTTTCAGCCTCTCTCCATTAAGAATGCTGTTGGCCGTTGGTTTTGCATAGATGCCCCTTATTATGTTGAGAAATTTCCTTTCTATACCTATTTTATGAGAGTTTTTATCAGGAATGGGTGTTGGACTTTGTCAAATGCCTTTTCTGCGTCAATCGAGATGATCATGTGATTCTTTTGTTTCCTTTTATGTGGTGGATTATGTTGATAGGGTGATTTTTTTGAACCCTCTCAAGTAAAGAAGATCCTGGACTTTGATTTGAGTAGAAGCTGTGGGGTGGAGTGTGTACAGAGGAAAAATGAAAGATAATACCATGGGCAAGATTAGTGGCAAAAACATACAGCATGGAGGAAACAACCAGGTAGGAGGCAACGGGACTAGATCTGGAGACAACTAAATGACTTTCATGTGGGGATGGTAGATGGGAAGCAGATCCTATAGAGAGTTCTTGAAACACTGGACTTAGAAATAGTCAACTTCTGCATAAATCAGAATCTCTTTAGAAAAGCAGAAACCACCTCAGGTATTTCAGAAAGGATTTAATAGCAGAAATTGCTAATAAAGTATTGGAAAGGGTGGAAGAGCATAAGAGACAAGGAGAGGACTCAGATTGAAGCAAACTGATACCCATATATCAAAAACTTCTAATGCCACTGGCCATAGGCCATTGCCTGAACTTATGGTATCTAGATTCACCAAAGAGGGATTCCTCAACCAGGAATTGCTGGAACTGCTAACTAGCTGTTTCCTCTGCCTGTGCTGCTGGAGTCTGCCATCACCGCATCCCTGTGGCCACTATACCAACCACCACAACTGCCAACAATGGCCAGCTATGGTGTCAGAGCCAGAAACAGTCCTCTTATTGGCGGAACCTAATAGAAAGCCATAAATATAGTTTGAAGTCTCCCAGCCTAACATTAAAGAGCAAGGTATTGAAGGTCAGGTTGGGAAGAGAGGCAATAGGTTAAAAAAACAAAATGCACACCTACCTATGCAGCAGGTTCTGTAGCCTCTCTGAGTCTCAGTTTCCTCATCTGTAAAATGTGAATAGTACTGTGTCTAATCTGGAGGGCTAAGAGAGGATTAAATGACACAGCAAATGTAAATATTTTCATTATACCCAAAACATAAGAAATACTCATGTAATTGTTAGCTATGGTAAAAATGATGGGAAGGAAGAAGAGGGAGAGGAGAAGGAGTAGGCTTGTATAAGGTAGCTTTAAGTGGGTAGGGTTCGAGTTAATAAGGCTATTGAAACTATTCAGTTGATGAGATTTGGCTTCAGGGTGCTTCTTTTCATTTGGTATTTCACTATAAAGAATTTTGGTGATTGTCATTTTTAAAGATGTATTTATTCATTCGGTCAGTAGTAGTTAAGTGTCTTGTATGCGTTAGGCACTGAGTTTGGCACTGCTAATTAGAGGGTGGGTGGAAACAGGGATAGTTTACACACACGCACACACACACAATGACAAAATGAGAGACTTACTAGAAACGATAGGTACTTTATGCGAGGAGAGCCTGCAATAGGGGATTTGCTAGTCTAGCAGGTTAAGGAAGGTTCATCTGAGGAAGTGAACTTAGAGCTGAGTAGAGTTACTTGGCAAAGAAAGAAGGAGAAAAAAGGGGAGAGTTTTCTGGCAGAGGTAACAGTAAATGTTAAGAGTGTATAAAGGGACAGAGCATGGGAGTGTTGCAGAATATAGTAGGCTGTCATTTTATTGAATGTATTCAGTTGATATTTTACAACTCTCTCTAGTTTTAAAGAAGTATACAGCATCTTTGGATGTATTATCAACATTAATTAAAATTTAAAAACCATTGAAATTTCAAACTGTGTGTTATCCAAACAACATCATTTTTTATTTGTTCTAGTTGTAGTACTAACTTCTAAGGTTCTAGTTACAGGAGTCAGCTCTACAGGACATGTTGTTGGGTGCTGTCAAGTCAAATCCTATTCATAGCAATCCCATGTGGCAGAATAGAATTGCTCCATAGGGTTTTCTTGGTTGTAATCTTTATGGGGGCAGAACACCAGGTCTTTCTGCCTCAGAGCCAACGAGTAGGTTCAAATGGCCTACGTTTTGGTTAGCAGCTGAGCACTTAACCATTGTGCCACCAGGGCTCCTATACAGGATAGATATACACAGAACTTTTGTTCATATCCCAGAGAAGGCAGTAAACCATGATAAATTGTGTCCTTGAAAAAAACCTATGTTAAATCAATAAACATAAGCTTCTTTTTATATGTTTGTATTTGCATAGTTTTGAATATTCATATCTTCTTATATGTCTTAGCCTGGGTTCTCTAGATTAGCAAAACTAGTGAAGTATATATATATATAGACAGAGAGAAAGAAAGAGAGAGAGAGAGATTTATCTCAAGGAAATGGCTCACACGGTTGTGAAGGCTAGCAAGTCGCAAAGTCTACGGATGTGCGTATGCTGGAGGCTTCTCCTGAATCACGTGGTAGCAGGGCTGATGAAGCCAGAATCAGCAGGTCAGATGGCAGACTGCTGGCTCACAAGGCTGCAGAGCTAGAAAATCCCAAAGTCGGCAGGTCAGACAACAAACTGCTGGCTCAGGTCCCAAGAACCCAAGGTCACATCATGACAAGCTGGAAACATACTAACGATCCAGATGCATACCTATCAAGAGAAAAGTATAGTAATCTGGTGATGTGTTTTAGTCTGAGATATATAATCACTGGGAAATTATTTTAATACATCTTTGAATATATATAAGGTCCCTGGGTGGCTCAAATCGTTTGTGCTTGATTACTAACCTAACTGAACTCATCCAGTGGCACCACAGAAGAAAGGCCTGGCTATCTGCTTCTGTAATGATTATGGTCAAGAAAACTCTATGGAGCAGTTCTACTCTGTAACATATGGGGTTTCCGTGAGTTGAAATAGACTCAATGACAATTAAAAAAAAAAAATGCTGATCATTAATGGTCAAGATAATAGTATAAACTAAAGAATGGGCATGCCCATCTCTGAAGTATTTAGAATCTGCCAAAGCTCAATGTGTCTCAACAGTATTGTGTTAAGTGCAGGATGCCAAAAAAAAAAAGAATATACAGATTGTGAATTCTTGGATTATGCATCTGTTATTATAATGAGCCAGGGCTTGTTTAACCTATTCTCGTGTTAGATTATTTTTAAAAGTTGAAGGACTGAGTTCTGTGTTTCGTGGTAACTCTACTAAAGTGTTCCAAACTTTTCTCTGCTCATCTTTTGATCTAATAGGAGTCTATACACTGTTTCAATAACTCTAGTATGAGACAGAACACATTTTGATCCCACAGATCTTTCAAATATTGTAAGTTTACTGTACCCAAGCATTCATCTTTCTGATTAGATGTTACATCACTGAGCCACTGTTGCAATGTAAGCCTCAGAATGCAAAAGACCAGTATGAGTAAATATTTCCAGGTTATTACTACTGAAATATGAATTTATCTGTGCATGAGACATAGATTAACACATTTTTTATAGATCCTCACGGAGCCCTAGTGGTGCAGTGGTTAAGAGCTGTGGTGAGCTACGGCTGCTAACCAAAAGGTCGGTAGTTCAAATCTACCAAGATGCTCCTTGGAAATCCTATGGAACGGTTCTACTCTGTCCTATAGGGTCACTATGAGTTAGAATTGACTCGGCAGCAATGGGTTTGGATTTTTTTTTCTAATGCTTTATGTTATAGGTTCTTGGACCAAATGTATTGTTCTTGAAATTCTGCTGTGTGAAGTCTGGTGTAGAATAATAATGATAATGATGATGATAAGCATTTATTGTTACTACACTCATGCTACTGCTTAGCAATGTTCTAAGTGCTTTAATACTCCCAACTGCCCTATTATCTGGCCCATTTCAGAGATGAGGTAACTGAGGCACAGAGTGTTAAAGTGACTTGCACAAGGTTACAGAATACGTGTGGAGCACAGACTACTGACCCTTAACTGTCCCTTTATAATTAAATCCATAACACCCATTCACTGCATTTCCCCCAGAGGTATCTGCTTAAAATACAGTATAGATCACTGTTAAAGCCCCCCAGTAACTGTGCATTTACTCCAGGATGCAGTTCCTCATCCTCAGAAAGGAATAAAAACTTTCCATTAAGCAACCCACCAGCATCATGTCCTACCATTAGCCATACACCAGTGTTTTCACCAAATGTTCCCTGAGTCAAATATATCAGAGTTGTGGAGGGCTAGGTAAATGCCAGTTCCTAGGTTCATGCCAAACAATGAAGTCTGGATCTCAGCGAGAGGGGCACAGAGTCTAGCAGCATCTTAATAGCTGCTCCTGGTTTGCCCCTTACAGACTGAAAACTATTGTCCTTCACACACAAAGTGCAGGTCCTGTAAAATTGAGCAATGTTGTACTATGTATACTTCCCCCAAGACACCGTGGCTTTGTACTTGCAAGTCTGGAAGCTCAGAACATTCTCTGCCTTGTTTGTGTTCCATTTTTCAAATCCCAGTTTGCCTTCAGGCTCTTTGCGGCAGTGTTCTCTGAGGTCGTTAGGCAGAGTTCACCACCCCCTTTTCTGCACTGTTCACACTGTCTGTATTATTAAACCTTGACTTTCTGTGTGTATTGTTAAACTTTGACTACCATGAGATTATCTACTGACTTTTCTGTCTTCCTTATCAAAGAGACAACTGTTGGGGAAACTTGCCAGGGGCATATCTCTGTTGTAGTTCTTCCTATATTTTTTTCTTCAGTTTCTAGTTTTCCGTAATCCCATATGATCTGCTGTGGTCTAAGCTGCTCCCCATTTGTGATAGTTAAGGTTGTGTGTCAACTTGATTAGGCCATGATTCTCAGTGGTTTGGCAGTTATGATGTAGTTTGGCAGTAATATAATGATGTGATCACCTCTGTTATGGATTGAATTGTGTCCCCCAAAAATATGTATCAACTTGGATACGCCATGACTCCCAGTATTGTATGGTTGTCCACCGTTTTCTGATCTAATGTGATTATCCTATGTGTTGTAAATCCTAATCTCTGCCTGTAGTTAATGAGGCAATATTAGGTTATGTTAAAGAGGATTAGGGTGGGATGCAACACCCTTACTCAGATCACAGCCCTGATCCAATGTATGGGGAGTTTCCTAGGGGTGTGGCCTGCATCACCTTTTATCTTACAAGAGATAAAAGGAAAGAGAAGTAAGCAGAGAGAGAGGACCTCATATCATCAAGAAAGAAGCGCCAGGAGCAGAGCGCATCCTTTGGACCCAAGGTCCATGTACTGAAAAGCTTCTAAACCAGGGGAAGACTGATGAAAAAGACCTTCTCCCACAGCTGACAGAGAAAACCTTCCCCTGGAGCTGGCATCCTGAATTTACTTCTATACTCCTGAACTGTGAGAGAATAAACTTCTGTTTGTTACAGCCATCTACTTGTGGTATTTCTGTTACAGCAGCACTAGATAACTAAGACAACCTCCATGATAAGATCTGCTATGATCAGCCAGTCTGTTGAAGGGGAGTTCCCTTGAGGGTGTGGCCTGCATCCAATATGTATGAATTTTGTGGCAGAGCTTGCTGGCTTTTGCTCACTCTGAATTCTGCATCCGGTTTGTCATCTTCTGATCTCCAGTTCTAGGAACTTGAGCAAGGAGCTTGCCGTCTGACATGCTGAACTTGAGTTTGTCAGCCCCTGCAGCTACATATGTCAGGAGAAGCCTCCAGCCTGACGCCTGACTCATAGACTTGGGACTTGCCAGCCTCTACAACCACATGAGCCATTTCCTTGAAATAAGTATATATCTCTCTCTCTCCCTCCACACACACACACACACACACACACACACACACACACACACACACACACACGTATATGTATACTTCACTGGTTTTGCTTCTCTAGAGAACCCAGCCTATGACATTTGATACCAAGAGTGGTTGTAGAGAAATAAAATTGTAAGGATGAATTTTCTAAATTGTTTCTCAAGTCTAGTTAGTCTTAAGGATGTTGATGACCCTGCTTCCAGTAGTAAAGAGGGCACTGCTAATCCATGGAGTGAGGTGACAATAGTAATACACAAAATATCACCACCAATAGATCAAGTATTGGTAAGAGGTGAGGCCCGAGTGATCGCATGTTTGAAACTTTTCTATAATTTTGTCAGAAAGAGAAGTATAAGGAAGCTCATTGGCTAATTCTAATTTTCCTAGACTAAGTGATGAAAGAAAGGGATGAGCTTAGGCCTCCAGAGTCACAGCTAAAGCACCAAAGAAATGACTTTAAAGTTCCCATTTGTGCCCTGAAAGGCAGCCTTTTTTTCTTGAGTAACAGAGCTGATATTACTGAAAACAAAACCCAGGGCCTTATTGTAAGAATGGCTGAATTACAATGACAGTTGAATTCCCAGCCTCGAATGGTGTTTGAAGTTAAAGTGAGGGCACTGATTGGGAGGAAATGGGATCCTGAAACTTCGGATAGGGACATATAGGCAGATAATCAAGAAGCTGGGGACACTAAGCCTCTAAATTCCATTGAATCACTTCTGTGAACAAAACCATTGGCCCCTCTGCCCCCATCTGATTAGAATAACCCAGCTGTGTCTGAAGAGCCTTTGTCAGTGATTTCACCTGGGTAGCTTCTGAGTATTCATCTGGGGAGGCATCTGAGTCATTGCCTGGGGTCTTGCCTGAGGCAGATGCCTTACAAGACATTGCTTAATGTTCTCAAAACAATTCCCACCATTCATTTTTGCTTCTAGAATTATAACTAGACTTAAGTCCCAGCAAACCCCAAAAGGTGAAGTACAAAGTGTGACCCAGGAGGAGGCACACTACATTCCAAAAGAATTGCTTGACTTTTTGAACATGTACAAACAGAAACCTGGGGAATATGTGTGGGAAAGCCTATTAAAGGTGTGGGATAATGGTGCAAGGAACATAAAGTTAGATCAGTCTGAGTTTATTGATATGGGTCTACTAAGCACCGATCCTTCATTCAGTGTTTCAGCTCGAGAAGTTAGGAAAGGATCTAATAGTTTATTTCGTTGGGTTGCTAAGGCATGGATTATGTAGTGGCCTACACTAAAACAAGTTGAAGTAGCAAACCTGCCTTGATATACTTTAGAGGAAGGTATACAAAGCTCTAGAGAAATTGACATGTTAGAGTGGATTTATCAGGTTAGGCCCACAGACCCACACATGGAGTGCCCAAAGGACACACTTTTTACCAAAACTGTGAGACATATTTGTGAAGGGAGCCACAGCATAGTTGAAGACTGCTGTGATTGCTATTTTATATAAGTCATATTTGACAGTGGGAACTGCCCTAATTGAATTAAAACACATAACTACAATGGGCTGATTGGACCCCATAGTAGTAGGGCCCCAGTGGCAGTACTCTATTGACAAAGACAAAGTGGGCCTGGTTACAATAATGGACAGTGGAGTCAAACAGTAATCGGAATAGTCTGACTCCTGTGAACTTATGATGTTGGCTACTTAGTCATGATATCCCTAGGAGTGAAATAAATGGGAAATCTACTAAATATTTACTTGATCTGTACAAGAGGAAATATTCTAAGTCAACTGAATGGCAGTCTAACTCAAATCACCAGAGAGTCACAGCCCCTCAATCAATTCCTAGACTTGATCGAATTTACAGACCCACAACCCTTTGAATGAAGGGGATGTTGGGTCCCCCTTGAAGAAGGACCCCACTACACTGCCAAAAGTTTATACTGTTAATATTTCTCTATGACCTTTTATGAGAGTGATTCTTCATTGGGGAAAAGGAAATAATCAGACTTTTCGGGGATTACTGGATACTGGCACTAAACTGATGCTAATTCCAGGAAACCGAAAATGTCACTGTGGCTCACCAGTCAGGGTGGAGGTGAATGGAGATCAGGTTGTTAATGGAGTCTTAGGTCAGTTTTGTCTCACAGTGGGTCCAGTGGATCCCTGAACCCATCCTGTAGTGATTTCCCAAGTTCCAGAACACATAATTGAAATAAATATACTCAGCAACTGGCAGAACCCCCATATTGGATCTCTGACAAATGGTGTAAGGGCTATTATAGTAGGAAAAGTCAAGTGGAAGCTATTAGAAGTGCCCCTCCCTAGGAAAAGAGTAAACCAAAAGCAATACCACATTCCTGGATGAATTGCAGAGATTACCGTCAAGGACTTGAAGGATGCAAGGGTGGTAATTCCCACCACATGCTCATTCAGCTTACCTAATTGGCCTGTGCAAAAAATAGATGGATCACAGAGAATGACAGTGGATTATCGTAAACTTAACCAGGTGGTGACGCTAATTGCAGCTGCTGTTCCAGATATGGTTTCATTGCTTGAGGAAATTAATACATTTCCTGGTAGATGGTATGCAGCAATTGATCTGGCCATGCCTTTTTCTCAATTCCAGTTTTGAAGGAACACCAGAAGCAATTTGTCTTGAGCTGGCAAGGCCAGCAATACACCTTCATTGTCCTACCTCAGAGGTAGATCAACTCTCCAGCCCTATGTCATAATTTAGGCTGCAGAGACATTGATCACCTTTCCTTCCATGTGACATCACACTGTTTCATTACATTGATGACATTAAATTGACTAGACCTAGTAAGGAAGAAGCGTTAATGACTCTGAACTTATTGGTAAAACATTTGCATGCTAGAGGGTGGGAAATTAATCCAACAAAAATTAGGTGCCTTCCACCTCAGTGAAATTTCTGAGTCCAGTGGTGTGGGGCATGTTGAGGTATTCCTTCTAAAGTGAAGGATAAGTTATTGCATCTGGCCCCTCCCACAACTCAAAAGGAGGAACAATGCCTGCTGGGCCTCTTTGAATTTTAGAGGCAACATATCCCTCACTTATGTATGGTACTTTGGCCTGTTTATCAAGTGACTCAAAAAGCTGCAATAACAGGAGAAGGCTCTGCAACAGGTTCTGTCTGCCGTGCAAGCTGCTCTGCATATGATCTAGCTGATCCAATGGTACCTGAAATGTTAGTGGTAGGGCAGATAGAGAAGCTGTTTGGAATCTTTTGCAGGCCCCTTTGGGTGAATGACAGAGCAGACCCTTAGGATTTTGGAGCAAAGCCCTGCCATCCTCTGCAGATAACTGCTCTCCTTTGAGAAACAGCTTTTCACTTGTTACTGGGGCTTAGTAGAGACTCAACCCTTAAGCATGTGCCACCAAGTCACCATGCATGTCATGAACTGAGTATCATCTGACATAGTGTTATAAAGTCAGACATGCACAGCAGCATTCCATCATTAAATGGAAGTAGTATATACAAGATTGGGCTCGAGCAGGACCTGAAGTCAAAAGTAAGTTGCATGAGGAAATAGCCCACATACCCATGGTCTCCACTTCTGTCACATTACCTTCCACTATGGCCTTATGGGGATTTCTTTATGATCAGATGACTGTGGAAGAGAAAACTCGAGCCTGGTTTACAGATAGTTCTGTGCGATACAGAAGCACCACTCAAAAATGGACAATGGCAGCACTACAACCCCTTTCTGGGACCTCCCTGAAGGATAGTGGTTAGTAAAATCCTCCTAATGGGCAGAACTTTGAGTAGTTCACCTGAATGTTCACTTTGCTTGGAAGGAGAAATGGCAAGATGTGCGATTGTGTGCTGATTCATGGGCTGTGGCTAATGCTTTGGCTGGATGGTCAGGGACTTGGAAGGAACGTGATTGTAAAATTGGAAACAAGGAAGTATGGGGAAGAGGTATGTGGAAAGACCTCTCTGAGTGTGCCAAAGAAGTGAAGATATTTGTGTCTCAGATGAATGCTTACCAAATGGTGAACATAGCAGAGGAGAATTTTAAAAATCAAGTGACCAGGATGATGTGTTCTGTGGAAATCAGTCATCCTCTTTCCCCAGCCACTCTTTTTAATGTCCAATAGGCTCATGACAAAGTGGTCATCAGGGCATGGATGGAGGTTATGCATAGGCCCAGCAATATGGACTTTCGCTTACCAAGGTTGACTAGGCTAAGCCACTACTGAGTGCCCAGTCTGTCAGTAGTAGAGACCAACACTGAATGCCTGATATTGCACCATTCCTCGAGATGATCAGCCAGCAACCTGGTGACAGGTTGATTACATTGAACCTTTCCATCATGGAAAGGGCAGTGTTCTGTTCTTACCGGACTAGATACTGACTCTGGATACAGATTTGCCTTCCTTGCATGCAATGCTTCTGCTAAAACTGTTATCTATGGACTTGAAGAATGTCTTATCCACCATCATGGTATTCCACACAGCATCTCCTCAGATAAAGGGACTCACTTCACAGAAAATGAAGTGTTTCAATATGCCTATGCTCATGGAATTCACTGGTCTTACCATGTGCCCATCATCCTGAAGCAGCTGGCTTGATAGAATGATGGAATGGCCTTGTATAGACACAGTTATGGTGCAAACTAGGTGGCAATACCTTGCAGGGTTGG
Organism: Trichechus manatus latirostris; assembly: GCF_000243295.1. Lineage (NCBI taxonomy): Eukaryota > Metazoa > Chordata > Mammalia > Sirenia > Trichechidae > Trichechus > Trichechus manatus. Next base: position 978,815 of record NW_004443983.1, on the reverse strand, counting down.
AGCAATATTATCTAGGAGGCTGTATATGCTCTAAACCAGGGTCCAATATATGGTGCTTTTTCTCCATAGCCAGGATTCATGGATTCAGGAACCAAGGAGTGGAAATGGGAGTGGCACCACACTCAATTATTCCTAGCGACCCACTCACAAAATTTTTGCTTCCTGTCCCTGCCACCCTATGCTCTGTGGGTCTAGAAGTCTGAACTCCAAAGGGAAGAATGCTCCAACCGAAAGACACAGCAATGATTCCACTGAAGTGGAAGTTAAGAATGCCACCTGGCCACTTTAGGCTTCTCATGCCTCTATATCAACAGGAAAAGAAGGTATTTACCATATTGGATGGTGTTATTGATCCCGGTTATTATGGGGAAATTGGATTAATATCACATAATGGAGGTAAAGAAGAGTATGTCTGGAATGCAGGAGATCCCTTAGGGCATCTCTTAGTACTACCATGCCTTGTGATTAAAGTCAATGGAAAACTACAGTAACCCAATTCTGACATGACTACTAATGGCCAAGACTCTTGGCCACCAGGCAAAGAACCATGACCACCTTAGGTGCTTGCTGAGGGCGAAGGGAATTCAGAGCGTGTGGTAAAAGAAGGTAGTTCTAAATACCAGCTACAACCATGTGACCAGTTGCAGAAATGAGGACTAACTGTTGTAAGTATTTCTTTCTTGTATGTGTGCATCAAATATTTTTGTTTTCTTCACTTATAAAATATAAGATGTAAACAGGGCTAATTCATTTTCAGATGTATGTGTATTAGTTGTATCATGTTAGAGGCAAGTATTACTTTACAATTGTCTTTATTCAGAGATTATGTATGGTTTAAGAAGATATGTATAGGTATCGAGTTGACAAGAGGTGGATTGTGATGGTTAAGATTGTGTCTCAACTCGGTGGGCCATGATTCTTGGTGGTTTGGCAGTTATGATGTAGCTTGGTAGTTATGTAATGACATAATCACCTACATGATCTGCTATGAGCAGCTAATCAGTTGAAAAGGAGTTTCCTTGAGGGTGTGGCCTATATCCAATGTATATGAATTTTCTGGCAAAGCTCTCTGGCTTTTGCTTGCTCTGAATCTTGCATCCAGCTTGTTGTCATCTGACCTCTGGTTCTTAGGACTTGAGCCAGCAGCCTACCATCTGACCTGTTGGTCTTGGATTTGCCAGCCCCTGCAGCTATGTGATTCAGCAGAGGGCTTCAGCGTGACAGCTGATCCATGGACTTGGGACTTTACAGCCTCTACAACCTCGTGAGCCATTTCTTTGATATAAATCTCTCTCTTTCTCCATATATATATACATATGCTTCACTGGTTTTGCTTCTCTACAGAACCCAACCTAAGACATCTATCTCATTCTGATTTGTTCACCACAGATTATTCTGAGCACTACTTGAGTCAGATCTATCTACCTTTCTGCAGAGTTTTTACTTTTTGACTGTAATTGGTCTATGTTTTGATTTAAACTAAATAATAATTGCAATTTCATGAAGGACTTACCATCCTAAGCCCTTCACATGTCTTAAATTAGTGTTTCTCAAACTGTCACATGCATGCAAGTCATGATGGAACTTTGTTAAAAATACAGGTACTAAGTTGGGGCCTGTGGGTCTACAGATCACTCTTGAAATAATAAGGTAGTAAATTACTGAACTCTCATAATATCCCTATTTTAATTAACCCCTTTTTTTCCAGATGAGGAATAAAAATATCACAAGCTACTAAACAGCACTACCAGGATTTAGACCCAGGTGCTCAGGCTCCAGTCTGGGCTCTTGATGGTGACTCTACAGAGCCTCTCTGATATGTAGTCTTTAGCTCCCACACTTGCATAGTTTTGGCTCTTCCTATTCCTAGATGTTATGGCACTTATCCATCTGATACTGGAAAGTAAGGAAGTGCTGGTCTTTCCCCTCTGCAAAATGGCCTTCAGTGGTTGCTTGGCAATGCAGTTCCTTTCCTTAGATAAAGGAGTCCCTGGGTGGTGAAATTGGTTAATGCACTTGGCTGCTAACTGAAAGATTGGAAGTTTGAGTCCACTCAGGTTCCTCAGAAGAAAGACTTGGCTATCTACTTTCAAAAAACTCAGTCACTGAAAACCCTGTGGAGCACAGTCTTACTATGACACACACTGGGTCACCATAAGTCAGAATCGACTCAATGGTAACTGGTTACTGGTTTCTTAGATGGAGTGGTGAGGGGCAGAGAGGAGAGGTTAGGATCAGTGGTTTCCTTATTGCCACAGTTTAGATTCTTCTTTAATCACATTTCACATGAAAAAAATAAAAATAAAGAAAAAGAAAAATTCAAATATACCTTGTTTCTACCCTATTCTGGAAGGGTTGCTGATTTCATGATCTACTTACTCTTGAGTCAGGATTATTGATCAGTTTAACCGAGTTCAGATATTCCTGTATAAGAATATCTCAAGTGTTTCTTTACATGGGCATTATAAAAACAATCAAAAGTATTAGTTAAAAAAATTTCTTCTACGCATGTAATTATATGAACTATAGTCAAGATCACTGAATTGATATATGTGAAATAAATATACCAAATACAACTGGTATTTATATGGAACTATAGCATAGTTCTATCATTTACTCTAACCCAGTCTCAGAAAGGAATTGGAGAAACTTTGCTAACTGAGGGACTTCATAAAAATTATAGATTTCTAGACTCAAGGCCTACTGAACAAAATTGCTGGGCACAGAGCCCAGGAATCTCTATATTTATAAACTGCTCAGGTGATTCTGATGATCATTTAAGCTTGACCACTACTAGATGACTCTGGCTTTTGCCAGAAAGAGAACAACTACTTCAGTATCTCTCAGCCCATTAAGCTAAGAAATGTCTCTAAGGTTATTTCTTTTACCATATCATATATCACTGTTGGATGCAGCTGCTTGGGGCTTTGCTGTTTAACCATTTCATACCCCTTGAGTTTGGGTGCATTTGTGCATAGCGATGTGATTTAGGCACTTCACACTTGTGAAGCTTATCTTCAGAAATGCCGTCTGCTCTAAATCAGAAGCTGCTATAGTGGGAAAACAAATCAGTAAAACATGCTTGATCAAATCTCTAAGACATAGCTACAAGTGTTAAATAAGTTTTTGAAGATACGCCGAGTAGCAAATGGAAAAAAAAAAAAAAAAACAACCAGTTACTGGTTTCAGAAACATTTTGGAATTGTCTGGTAACTCAAATTTAGCAGGGAAGGTAATTTTACTTATTGAACAAAAGTGAAGGATAAATAATTCTGGAAAATTAAGCAGCTGGACTAGCACAGGACTTGCATATTTCATGTTTTTTAAATGATTTTAAAGCTGACTTAAAATAAATCCGGGCAATTTAAAGTAATTTTATTCAGCAGTGAAACCTCACTCACTCAGTTGACACAAGAATTTTATGTTTGCTTATTTTTTGTGTAAGACTAGTATAATTTTATGGAAATGTCTTTTATTTTCTATGAAAAACAGATCATGTATCTGTATTTATATATATGAGGCCTCTCATTCAACTAATACATTATTTTAAATTGAGACCTGAGGGTCCGCGGATAAATAAATATCTGATTACTTTGAAAGTGACAAAAACTAAGTATCTAGAAGGCAATTGTCATGCTTTACAGATAGCAGGAGCTTAGATTATAATTTGGTTTGGGGTAATTGGCCCTTTAAATTCCAAGAACTTGTTCAAATGAAAAGTGTAGAAAATCAGTCTTGTGTTACTGAGAGCACAACATTTAGGGACAGGATTTGGAGTAAAAGAGCTGAGGTAGAAATTTACAAAAGACTATCAGAAAAATAGAATGAGAGTGTAGAGGATGATTCCAGAGACTTCAGGGGACCAAAGGAGGAAGCAATGACTTAAATGATTCCTTAGTCTCTGGTCACCCGTGAAGAGGACACAGATAATTTTTTAAATTAATTAATTTATTAATTATTATTACCAGAAAGCATTTGTTTTATACTAATAAAAGGTCTTCTTGGCTATTGGTTTAAAGATTTCAAACTGTAACAGAACTTTAAAAATGTGTGAAAGGGGCCTGTATATAGCTGAGGATAAGATGATAAATTTAGTTATCATGCCCGTTCATCAGCATAGAGGCCCCAAGTCTTCTACAGTTTTCTGTAATAGTTGCACAATAAATATATATTCAATGAATGGACAATATGGACAGAAAGAAGTATGCTCCCTTGTGCATCGTGTTTGCTGAGTCCTGAGTTGTTTGAAGTAATTTAATGTATTTTATATTTTTCATGTCAGTATTTTGACTATAGATTTGAGGTTGATGCTCCTTGTCTTGAATGTAAAACATGAGTAGAGAGGAAGAGTAAACCAGCCATCAGTGTACAAGTTACTTCATGTAAAGAAAATGGGTAGAAGGGTGTGATGGTTAAGGTTGTGTATCAACTTGGCTGGGCTATGATTCTCAGTGGTTTGATCGTTATATGATGGTGTGATCACCTCCATGATGAGATCTGATATTATGTGATCACCTCTATGATGGGATCTGCTATGAGTAGCCTATCAGCTGAAAAGACGTTTTCTTGGGCATGTGGCCTGCATTGAATATAAGTGGACATTCTGGCAAGGCTTGTGGGCTTTTACTCCTTCTGGATCCTGCAGCTGGCTCCTGTTCATCTGATCTCCGGTTCTTGGGACTTGAGCTGGCAGCTTTCCTGCGGTCTTGCCTGCAGATCTTTGGGATTCGTTGATCTTCACAGCACGTGAACAAGAGCTCTGCTCTCTGACCTGCCGATCTTGAGTTCGCCGGCCCTGATGGCTACGTGCATCAGGAGAAGCCTCTATCCTGACCCACGGACTTGGGATGTTCCAGCTTATACAACTGCATGAGCCATTTCCTTGATATAAATCTCTCTCTCTCTCTCTCTCTCTATATATATATATATATATATGTATATTTATATGCTTTACCGGTTTTGCTTCTTTAGAGAACATAGCCTAAGGCAACGGGAAAAACAAACCAACAAAAAACATACTTTAACTGGTAGAACTGTATCTAAGACCACAAGAGAAGTTATCATTATCCCAGGATCAGACCTATTTGAAAATGTAGGTTGCCGATGATGCTTTGGTCCATTTAACTTTGCCCTTCTACTTATTTTTCATTGTATTTGCTTTTACAAAATAGAATTTGGTTGTTTTAAACTAAGAAAAACAAAAAGTACATTTCCAAATTATTTTTCCATGTTCTATTGCTCACTCCTTGTAGCACAATCAAGAGAACTTAGCTTTCTTTTTGACATTTAAGCCTGGTAGGCAGAGTTTTCATCTTTTACTATGAGTCTTGGAAAATTACATGACTAATACTTTAATTGCTCTTTCATTTTACTTTGTTATTGCTGCAATGAGATGGTTTGCGAATTCTGATGGGAAACGGTTTATATCAGTAAATATCTTTGAACACATACAATATAAAGATTTTTAACAATGTTTAGCTGTTCAGGGCATTGTAATGGAAGAATCAATATATTTGTGTAGACAATTGGTTTGGCTTAGTATTTAGTTTTTTTTTTTTAATGAATTTTCTTTCAGCTGTCTTCATAGTACAAACTAACAGATTGAGTATTTTGTCAGCAGGTTAAAAAACAAGACAAAAGATGTAACTTTAACCTAAATGTTAGATATTTAGTCTTGGTACTGTATATTTGGAAATAGGCTGTTCATTTTAGGCAAACATAATTTGTATGTTTTTGTATATTTTAACTGGTGTTTGGGAAAGAGTAACTTGACTAAAGCTTTGGTTGGCCAGTGTGTCAACAACAATGTTCAAAGCCCTATGTTAGTCATTCATCATTCACACTGCTTTTTTCTTTTTAATATTCCAACTGAATATATACCTAGAAGTAGTTAGATAAGGCATATTTTACTGTGTATCGTCTTCCAATTGTTGGTAGAAAAATTTATCAATGCAGCACCTTGGGGTATAGTGTCTTTCAATTACTAGAAGTAATACATTAAATAAAATATATCAAAGTCATATAAAATACACATCTATAGTACATATAAAGTTAGATAGCAAAGAAAATTATTATATGTTCTTCCATCTTTGTGACAGAATTCATATTTAAAATTAGTATTAGCTTTAAAAAATTCAGTGCTTATTTCTCTAATCTCAGAAAAATAAAAACAAAAAAGTGGACCTATAGTTTTTAAATAATAGGAATAAACTTCAACAATAAAACTAAAGTTTTTTTTTTTTAAACGTTACATGAAGCATAAGGAAGTTGAGATGAAAATTCCCTACTGAAAATTTATTGTCTTCCTCAGAAGTTCACATTCAAAAGTAGCTAGGAGGGCTTGGTAAGTCTCATTTGTCATGAAATTGAGACTGTAGAGAAATACATGAGTACTCACATATTTTTAAATTATGAGAAATATTTAACATAATTTATGGTAATGTAACTTCTACTGTTGCATGTTTTAACCTCCGATCATTAATCTTTGATTATCTAAAGCCATCTTGCCATACCCTACAATATTGGCTTTGGGTTATGCCTATAAATTACATGTTAATAAACTTAAGGTGAAATCTGATTACTTCTATGAATAAATTTTTGGTCAAAGACAGAATTGTTTCAGGAAACTGTACTTGAACACATGTGGAAATGTTTGCAAAGTAAATGTATTGATTGTGCTATAATGTAGATGCATGATCCGTTATTGGGACAATCAGCAGACACTGGTTCCAGAGCCTTTGTTCCGTTTGTTTAGAAAACCTCGTGTGTCCTATTTGAGTGATGTTCTGTGTATTGCTTCTCTATGGATTGACAACACAAAGGTAAGATTAGGACTCAGCCATGATCATAGACTACCTTTTATGTGATAATAGGAAGTGGAAGGTAGCAGAGTGTTTATTATTTTTGTTTGTTTCTTTTACTGGCCACTCACATCCACATAAGGATATATTAATATTGTTCATGACAGCGTTTTTGCCCTTGTCAAGTCACTTGCTGCTTTAAATCTCCATGTTGCCCAATAGGTATTAATTCTTTCAACAAAAGAATTGAAAGCTCAAGCAGAAAGAAATACCAATGGGGCAAAATACCAAATGCTGAATGTGGCATTCAGCTGGTGGAAGTGAAGAAATTTTAATAAGTAAAAGATGGCAATAAGACTGCTTTTATCCCTTTCCTTTGCCAGGAAAGTCAGAGGGTAGGTGAAGAGTGTAAGAACGAACTTTAAATGTATTCAATGGAAATTAAATTGGGAGACACATTAGACAATTTTAAGTGGTCTCCTGGGGATATGAGGAAATTAAAGCAATTAGACCATCTGGTAGTACAGAGTACAAACCAAATAGGATCTTGCTCTCTTTCTTTTTTTTATAACTTCATATTAAATGTCCGTTTATGTACTCCAAGGTTATACTTCCACAATATTTAGACAGTTTCTCTTCAGCAATGCTCTGGTAGATGCTCTGACTCCATGTGCTCTCCATCGCTATCCTTTATATCCAACCCTTTCATCCATTCTGTAGAGAACCACCAGATTAATTTTGCCTTTCTGAGCATGTGGTGGATTCTATTGGTTGTCTATTCAATAGCAATTGTGTCTTCTTTGCTAACTAACAAAACCAAAATTTAGTTAGAGCAGCAAAATGCCCAACACAGCGTCTAAATCATAACTGGTTGACAAATAATGGAAATCTATTCCTTCTTGACAGTGATTGGTATAGGACGGGCATATAGTCCAGTTTTGGCCAAAGAGATGTAAACCAATTTATGCTGGGAACTTTGAGAACATATTTTCCTCTTTCAGAAAAGAATGTTGCATAAATATTTTATTGTGCTGAAGTATATGACAATATGAAGTCCTTAGAAAAATATTAAAACATTGAGGATGGTGGAGTAGAAGGAGGTTAAGAGCCTAGGGCTTGCAAATGCCTAGCTTCGGACTTTTTAAATAAACAATAAATACTCTGTGGCATAAGCCACTATTGATTGGGTATTTTGCTACTCATTGCAACAACATTCTAAATAATATATCATGTTAGTTCCCCCACAATTTCGAAGGATTACCATTAATAAATGAAGTGTCAATCCTCTAGCCTAGTATTTAAGGCTTTTTAGTGTTATTTCACATGAGTTCTCAATATAAATGCATTCAATCCCTCAGTCAAAATGGCTGTTTAGTCATTTTTGAGCATCCATTCAATCTTTTTTGCCACTATCCCTTTGCTTTATAATTTCTTCAATCCAGAATGCCTGCTTCCTTCCTACTGCCTTCATCTACTGAAATCCCCAAGATCCTAGCTAAAATTATACAATTTCCTTGATGTCTTCTTTAAATTGCTCCTACTGAAAATATACATACATACATATATAATACATATACATATATTATATATACACACATAATACATATGTATATATATATGTGTGTGTGTATGTATAATATACATAATGTAATTTGTCCAGTTCAGCATTTATTCTCCCTTCTCATAAGAATAACCTGGCATGCTTTTGAAACCATCCCGCTACTATCCTTAATTCTTGTCTCTGCCACATGTGGTTAAGCCGATAAGAACACTCTGTGCTCCCTTACCCTGTACCAAATCAAAATGATTGTTTCAGAGATAAACATTTGACTTGGGTGAGACCAAAGAGAGTCAGTCCCAGTACTTCAGTTTGAACATTTGGAGAAAATATTCTCTTTCTTCTGCGGGTATTTAATCAAAGACAGCATGGGATCTTTTTAGTTAAGTGAGTCAATACTTTTTATTTTTTAAGTTAGTTATTCTTAAATCATACTGAATTAAAAGGGATCCAACCTCCCTCTAACACTTAATTTGTTCATTTGTTAGTCACTTTTCACATACTGAATTAAATAATACGAATCTGGGTTTACCTCTTTTGTTGTTATTTTTACTAGTGTGTAAGCTTCCTAGGTGTAAGGGCTATACAGCTGGATTCTTCACTCAGCATCATTTCTTCACCTTTTATTTAGTAGGCACACTATAAATATCTGCTGAATTGATGTAAATTCTGAAATTCTATATATCTTGGGAGGACAGTCAATTTCTTTTCTAAGTATTACCTTAGAATCATAGCATCATATTCTAAAAGGGCAATTCACATGTCTATGCTTCATAAATGTTCAGGGAATTTTGTGTACAACTTACTTCTTTTTTACCCATAATTCATCCTAAATTGTGTTCTTTTGATTTATTAAACAGATAAAAATTTTCTCTTTGTTATGACTGGTCTGTAACTTCAAACTGCTCCAAGGCTCAGATTCTGTTTGTTTATTCTTAAATTTCTCTCTCCCTCTCTCTGTCTCTCTATCAAAAGCCACTCCTTAGCTTTTATGGCTTTAAACACTGTTTATATGTTTACAACTCTCAAATTTATATCTTGAAAGTTTATATGTCCAACTCAGACTCCTTCCCATGGCCTCAATACACATAAATCCAGCTGTTTACTCTCTATATCCAACTTGGAAGTCCAAAAAATGTTCCTGATCTTCCTCCACAAACCTGCTCCTCTCACATTCCTCCCCAACTTGTTTTGTAGAAATCTGTATTTCCTGTTGCATAGAATAAAACCTTTGTGTTATCCTTACCTCCTGTTTTCCCCTCACATTCCACAGCTAATCTATTTGCATATCCTGTAGGCTCTACCTTCAAAATATATACAGAATCTAATCACTTCTTACCTTGACTACTTCTACACTAATGGTCTAAGTCACCATTATTTCTTACATGGATTGTTGTAATAATCTCTTAACTAGTCTTCATTGACCATATCCTCCCATCATGTTCTGTTTTTGACATAACAGTATTGTAGGGGAAAAACATCACAAAGTTTAGTAAAGTAAAAAGAAAGTTTTATTAAGCATATATTCAAAAGGACAAAAGTGGGAAGCGGACAACCATGCTGCCAGAGCCATGTCTACCCGAGTCCAAGGAAATATCACAGAAGAGACAAGAGTGGGAAAATGGACAAGCATGCTGCTACAGCCATGTCTGTCCAACACCAAAGAATATTACAGAATGGGCAAGAATGGGAAAACGGACGAGCATGCTGCCACAGCCATGTCTGCCTGAATCCAAAGAACAGTTACAGAGCCATCAGCATATATTAACATCACAAAATGGGTAGAATCATTGAAAGCATCACTTTTTCACTGATTGGCTAGAAATTGTAATCTTATGTTTTGAATCATCTTTCTTAACAATCATTGGTACGGGTTTCAGTTATGAAAGTCAGGAGGGTCTTCATTGGTCCAACAAATCCCTGTTCACTAAATGTTAACAGAAAAAGACAAAAGGTGAGAAGTCCTTTGGGTTAGGTTTTACTGCCCTTTTGTGAAAACTCCCTTAAGATAATTTCTGAGATTGTCCCATCTGTTGTTTTATCTCAGGGCCCAGCTGATGTGTCTTTGTGAGTCTGTGAGGGCCCAGCCCCAGCTGGGTCACGTTTCTCCATGCTCACAATCAGGGGATAATGATTCCAAATATTATTTTCTAAATCAACAGTAACAGTAATCTTTAAAAAATGTAAATCAGATTATATTGGCTCAAAACCCACCATGACTATGTCTACTATATGTTCTGGAATTTTGTGTATAACCCCCTAACTTCTTACCTTATTTTTCTTAAATTGTTGAACACTTGCTGAAAATAATTGATAGCAAGAAAATACTAATGCTAAAGTCCTTCCAATGCCCTAAAAATCTCTGGAAATCTCACTGTCTATCTAGTTTTATCTTCAACTTTTTGACTTCTTGCAAACTACTGTCCAATTTCTCTGACGTATTTCTGTTTCTAGAAGGCACAGAACACATTCCTTCCTACCTGAGGGGAGTTTCATTTGTTCTTTCCTGTGCCTGGAACACTTTTTCTCCAGTTACCCACATAGCCCCATCCCTTTAATTAGTAGTGTCAGAGGTCACCTAACTTCACGAGGGGGTGGAGAGAGAAATGAGCTGATTCCTATGAGGTGGAGGTCAGACATACCTTCTCTCTCCAACTTTTTTAACAATTCTGACACCAGCCATCCTCCCCATGGTACTCTGTACTTCTCTGCTGGGTTCAATAATTTGGTACAATGGCCACACAGAACTCACAGACCATCCTCATGATTAAGTGGTTTATTAGGGAAAGGCCACAACACAGGATCAGGATCAACAGGAACGACTCAGGAGACAGGAGACAGTTTGTCAATCAGAACAGCTTCCAACAAGACAGCTCAGAGCTCCTTCTCTGCTGTGCCTGGGAGCTGGGCCCTACTCTGGCCTCTGCTGCCAGACTCCACTAGGGCCTCTGCCACTGGTCCCTGCCCAGGCCTCTGACACTGGCCCCGCTCAGGCCTCTGCCGCCTGCTCCTGCTTGGCCTGGCCTCTGCTGCTGGGCCCCACTTAGGCAAGTGTTATGGCTCTTTAGCTTCCACCTACAAGTGCCTGGAGGCAATCCACTCCACCAGTAAGCCTCCTACTCGAAGGCATTCAGCTCTCTCACTCTGTGGATCAGCAAGTCCACTGCAGCCACCTCACTGTGGACTCAGAAGCCCACCACAGCTGTCTTGCTCTGGTCTCCTAGTTTTCGCTGTTCATACTGCTACCACTGTCTCATGCCATCTTGTGCTGTCTTGCAATGTCTCCATTGTTACAGCTCGCTCTGACTCCTGGGTCTAAGAGGTTCTCAGTGCAGGGAAACTGGATCCAAAGGACGCACTCCACTCCTGGCTCTTCTTGATGGCAGTGTGGTCCTCATTCAAGTGCTGCAGAATTAGCCCTTATAAGCCCAGATCAATGGCCAAACTGACCTATCCCCTTGGTAGGCCACAGTCACATAACTTGCATAGTAATCGACCAATCCCCACAAGAGTTTTACACACCTGAGTTGCATAGTAAACTGTCCAGTCTCTACAAGGTGTATAAAGTAGACCAATCACAGGGCAGACTGTGGCCCAACCAATTATTTTTAGAAGAATTACAAACCCAGGTCCAGAAAGGCCATACATATGAAAAACCCATTGCACTGTACTCCTTTACCATCTTCAGAGCTTTGCCCATATGTCACCATCCACGAGAGGGTTGTCTTGACCTTTGAAATGAAAACTATTCCAATATGAACACTGTTTTACCCCTTTGCTCCAGAAATTCTTTCTCTCTCTTTCTGTTTTCATTTAATATAATCATTGATATGATTGCATTAATTTCTATTATTTTGTCATTTGTTTTCTGTTTATATCATTGAGATTTCTTTTATCCTTTGTTCAATTATCCTGCTTTATTTCGAGTTAATCAAATATTTTAGTATTTCATTTTAATTCCTCCATTGGCTTTTCAAAAGAGCCCTGGTGGTGAAAATGGTTAAATGCTCCACTGCTAAGTGAAAGGTTGGAGGTTTGAACCTATTCATCGATTCCGTGCGTGAAAGACGTGGTGATCTGCTTCTATGGGGCAGTTCTACTTCACATGAGGTCACTATGAGTCTGAATTGATTCAGCACCATCTAACAACAACAATATTGACTTTTCAAGCTATACTTCTTTTTTGTTTGTTTTTAAAGGGGTTTCTCTTGGTGTGTAATATGCATCATTATTTACTATTTCACGTCACATGAAGTTAGAGCCTTGCAACCGTATAGTTTCATTTATTTCCCAGCATTTTTGCACTATTGTCATATATACTACATCTACAAATGTTAAAAATCTCATGATAAACTCTTCTAATTTTTACTTTATGCAGTCATATGTATTTTAAAGAAATTAAGAGAAGAAAAATACAGTCCTTTATATTTACTGGCCTATTCATCATTTCTACTGTTCTTTGTTCCTTCCTGCACATTGGTGTTTTAATTTGGTGTCAGTCTTCTTCAGCCTGAAGAGCAGGAATTCCCTTAGTTTTTGTGTATCTAAAATGTCTTTATTTTACTTTCGCATTTGAAGGATGTTTTCACTTGATATAAAATTCAGTGTTGACAATTTTTTTTAACTTTCAGCACTAGTAAGATTATGCTCCTTTGTATATATTTTTTTCTAATTAGGAGTCATCTATCATTTGTTCCATTGTTTTCTTATGTAATGTCTTGTTTCTCTTTCTGGTTTCAAGATTTTACCTTGATTTATGTTTTCAGCTGTTTGAATATGATGTGTCTAGATATGGTTCATTTATATCACTCTACCTGGGATTTGCTGACCTTCTTGGATGTGGATGTTTATGTTTTCCACCAAATTTTGGCAATTTTAAGTCATTATTTCTTCAAACACTTTGAGTCCCATTCTAACTCTTTCTTCTGCGTTCAAGACATCAATTATATTTATAACATTTGATTTTGTCTTACAGTTCTCTGAGCCTCCGTTTATATATTTTTTAGTTTTTGTTGTTCTGTTTGGATTATTATTATTTTCTTTGTTCTGTTGTTTCCAACCTATAGATGAACCCGTTCACTGAATTTTTTTCATTTCAGATATTGTACTTTTCAGATCCAGAACTTCCATTTAGTTCCTTTTTGTACTTTCCATAGCTTTGCTGGTATTCCCTATCTCTTCACTTACTATGACTGTATATTCATAAGTCTCTGATCTGTGAAATATACACTTGTCTATTAATTTTGTTGTAGGGTAAAAACATCATAAAGTTTAATAAGGCAAAAAGAAAGTTTTATTCGGCATATATTCAAAAAGGGCAGAAGTGGGAAACGGACAACCATGCTGCCACAGCCATGTCTGTCCGAGTCCAAGGAACAGTTACAGAGTCATCAGTATATATTAACATTACAAATGGGCAAAACCATTGAAAGCTTAGCCTTTTCTGATTGACTGGAAACTGTGATCCTACATTTTGAATTGTCTTTCTTAACAATCATTGGTACAGGTTTCAGTAACGAAAGTCAGGAAGGTCTTCAGTGGTCCAACAAATTTCTACTTACTAAATGCTAATAGAAAAAGGTAAGAGTAGAAAGTCTTGTGTTCTGTTAGATCGGCTTTATGTGAAAGTGTCCCTGAAAGATATTTTCCAAGATTATCTTAGCTATAGTCTTTATACCTCAGGGCCTAGTTGATGTATCCTTGTGAGTCCTTGTGAGCCCAGCTCCAGCTGGGTCACATTCTCTATGCTCAAGGACAGGGAATAATGACTCTAATATTATTTCCTAAATCAATTCCTACATCTAAGTCTTTTTGTGGTCAGTTTCTGTTTCCTTCCTTTGAGAAATGTTGGGTTTTATTCTGGCAGGCATTAATTTACTGATGAATAAGCTTGATTCTTTTGAACCTTTTAAAATACTTGTATTTGGAGGAATCATTATTTGCCATTATTATAAGAGTAGTAAGGGCCTTTCAAGAAGCCCTGGTGGTGCAGAGGTTAAAGCTCTCGGCTGCTAATCAAAAGGTCAACAGTTTAAACCCACCAGCCACTCTGGGGGAGAAAGATGCGGCAGTCTGCTTCTGTAGAGATTTACAGCCTTGGAAACCGTACGGGACTGTTCTACTCAGTCCTATAGGGTTGTTATGAGTTGGAGTTGACTCAATGGCAGTGAGTTTGATTTGAGTTTAAAGGCCTTTCTATGAGGTGTTGTTGGTTCAGTGATAGCATTCTTGCCTTCCGTGTGGGAGAACCAGGTTTAATTCTTGGCCAATGTATCTCATGCACAGTCACGACCTGTCTGTCAGTGGAGTCTTGTATGTTGTTATGATGCTGACCGTGTTTCAGCAGAGCTTCCAGAGTAAGATGGACTAGTAAGAAAAGCCTGGTGATTTATTTCCAAAAATTAGCCAATGAAAACCCTATGGATCACAACGTTTGATCAGCAACCAACAATGAGGATGGTGCATGTTCTGTTGTACATGGGCTTACCATGAGTAGGGGCTGACTCGATGGCAGCTAACAACAGCAGCAGCAGCAGCAAGACCTTTCTGGATTTTCAGCTAAGTGTTAAGGGTGTTCAGCAAAGATATTTCAATCCAGCTGGTCTCTAATGTTTCCTCACACTCCACAGCCTTTGAAGTCTACTTTCAGCCCACAGCGCCCCAACAGCTGTTATTTTACAGTCCTTACCAACTCTCATTCACACTTGCACAGCTTCGTGTTTGGCCAGCAAATTAAGAGGAACTTCATGCAGATTTCTGGAGCCCTTCTCTATTCAGCTCCCTTCTGTCTCATACCCTACCCCATAACCTGCACTCAACTCTGTGGTCAGAATCTCCGTTCTCTGCTTCTTCAGTTCAGTAAGACTATTGTGCTCTGCTTGACCTCTGCCTTCCTGTGTTCTGGAAAGTGCCTCCAGGCAGAAATCCAAGGCTATTGTGAAACCCACTTCATGTATCCCAACTCTCAAGGATTGTAACCCTGTTACCCTTTTGTCCAGTGTTTGAAAACAGTTGCTTCATATATTTGTCTATTTTAGTTTCAGAGGCTAGGTTGGCACCAATCACAGTGCCATGACTGGACCAATGTCAAGGTTTGTTTTTAGTAATCCCACAGAGGCTCCAAAATTTTATAACCCAGGTTTCATGTAATCCAGGTTATTTCTCTTAATTACCTTTCTCCATTTGTTTTACAGACATTAAAAAAAAAAATTACAATTTGGTAATAAAAAAACCATCTAATAGCATCTCATGTGTTATTTGAATATGAAAATGTATTCTTTAAAAATTAAATATGAATGACCCACTTCTGACCTCTGAATAATCTATCTGTTATTAAACTAAAGGTCTCAGTACACAATCTGGGAAAATAGATGTCAAGGCTATAACTATATTACTATTTTAGGAAGACAACTTTTTCTCTGCCTGATCAGTCGATGTTTAGGTCATAATAAGCATAGAGGCAGTGAAGCAGGCCAGATACAAAATGTACATGAACACACTTGTAACTGTATGTGTGTGTTTGTGTGTGTATGCAGGTATGCATTTCTAATTGTATAAACATAAGTAGAGAGTTATATTTCTGCTTACCAAATTTTAACTATTCCATGTCCTTGCCCTCTCCTGGTGAGACTGTGTTCATTTTTGCATCATAGCTTCCCACCTCAACTCAGCTACATTTATTTGAATTTTTGAGCCCTAAAGTCTGTAGCAATATGTACACTTTCTACTTTTTTAACATATTAATATATAACTAACATCAAAGTTTACTTTTTGCACAGGGGATAGTACTTAAACATGTCTGCTCTTTTTCTGTATTTGTATCTATTATATATCACCTACTTAAGATTTCTTCTGTCTTCAACAACTTCTAATAGTGAATTTTCACCTAGACATTACGTTTATGACCTAAATCCCATTGGGAAATTATGCTGTTAAATTATGGAAGGTATATTGTGGACTGTTTTTTTTATTTTCCAGTTTTGGAAATTCTACTACTTTTTGGCAATACTATTATACAGTTAAGAACCAATACTGTCAGGAAGTGTTTTGTGAATTCTAACCTAAATTCCTCCTGGGACATTTTAAATATGTGCATATATAATCCAAAATCTCACTATTATGAGCATTACTCAGCTTATTTAAGTATTGAACAAGATGGTCTTAAGCTGAACTGTCTTCATCCTTTTTAAAAAAGAGATATTAACAAGTATTTAAAGGATGCTGAAGAGAAACATAATGACTAATTCAATAAAATATCATATCTAGAAATCCTCTCAACCAGGAATTCAAAATACATTTTTATTATTCAATTGTATTCTTTGCAAATAGCTGATGGTTAAAACTCAGGCTTGAGAGACTGACTGCCTCAGTTTGAATCCTGTTTCTGATACTTACTTACTGAATGACTTTGGAGAAATTACTTAACCTTTCTGCAACTTATTTTCTTCATATGTAAAAAGAGAATAATAATAATGTACCTATCTCCTGGGGTTGTTCTGAGGATGAAATATTACAAATGTAAAAAAAGTTTAGAACAATGTCCTAAACTTCTTAAGCATTTAATAATTATAAATTATTATTAACAAATGTTGGTGATTTACTTACATGTATACTTTAATGACTTTATCATTTAATGACATATCATAAATATATTTATATTCTTAGGTATAAATCCTTAGATAGTTTTTATATCCTTAGGTATTTTGGGGCACATTTCTATCTACAAGGTAGTTTCCTACATGCAAAGCACTAAGTTGAGTGCTTTATTTGTTATATAATCCTTATGTATTATAGTATTACATTTTGCAGATAAAGAACCAAAATTTGAGGACAACATCAGCAAAGGACTAAAAACTATGAAAAAGAGTCAAATGAAAGTTTCAGAACTAAAAATATATATAATAACTAAGAAGTACATATACTAACTAAAATAAAGAACTCAACAGAGGAGGTTATCAGTACATTAGATACAATTGAAGAAAGTATGGAGTCCCTGGAGCCCTGGCAGCACAGTGGTTAAGAGCCTGGCTGCTACCAAAAGGTCAGCAGTTCAAATCCACCAGCTGCTCCTTGGAAACTCTATGAGGCTGTTCTACTCTGTCCTATAGGGTCGCTGTGAGTTGGAATTGACTCAACAGCAACGAGTCTTGCTGCAAATGGTTAACACACTCAAATGTTAACCAGAAGATTGGAGGTTCACCTCAGAAGAAAGGTCTGGTGATCTACTTCTGAAAAATCAGCCATTGAAAACTATGGAGCACAGTTCTATTCTGACACTCATGGGGTCTTTATGAGCCAGAATTGACTCAATGGCAACTGGTAATTGATACAGAACACTCCACCTAACAACTTCAGAATACACAATCTTCTCAAGTGAAGAAGATTGTACAATATTCACTAAATTAAACTGTCTACTGAGTTATAAAATAAACCTGAACAATTAAAAAAAATTGAAATCATTCAGCATAAGAACTCCCATGGTAACAGAATTAAAGTACAAATCAAATTAGGCAACTAATTGAAGGCAAAGCAGTCCCATCCCTTGTAAGATGGGTAGAAAGGCCCTTTTCATTTATGAAGAATAAAATCATTACAAATTCCTTTGAGTTTTAAAAAGTAAATATCATGGCCAGTTTGTAATTGTTCTGTATCCATTAAAGATTCATTTTACCTAAGTTCCCTTCTCTAATCATTCTTTTATTGGATCAGACATTTTATTCGAGGCACGTGAGTAAGCAGTGCTGTTGCATTCTTAATGATATCTACTTATCATTTGGATTTTTGAAAATATTTTTAGGATAGTTAAGATTTTCAAAGTAGAAACACTCATTATCCCATTTGCAAAACCACCGAAAGACAAAGTGTATTCTCATATTCTCTGAGAAGTTCTTTCAGAGATTTAGTTTATGTTTTAGTTTCTAAACATACAACTGAGGTGAAATCCAATGTTTATTTTAAGAATAAATAACCTGATAAGGATAACTAGTAGAAAAGAAAGTTATCAGGAGAGCTTTCATTACACGATTTCTTGAGAAACAAACTAAATTTAACTTAGTTCATACTGCTTTAAAAATGACAAATTCTGTTGTCTCCTAAATGAATTCAATACCATGAGAAACAACTTTCTAAATCTGACACTATTTATTGTCAGTCAAATGTAGCTAAGGATGATATTACACAAAATTTGAGCTTTCAGTCTGTTTCCCTCTCTCAAAGTATAAAATTTCTGGCGACACTAATACTTCATGAATCATTCACTGTACATGTCATTCAAGCTTATTCACAAACCTTTATTTTCTAAGGATAGACGAGCATCTTCATTGAGATGAGTCATCTCTAATAATTTACGTGCTTTAATTAGATAGTATGCTTAGTGGACATACTAGAAAATAACTTCAGTTTAATGCTTGATGTTGCAATCACTTCATTAAATGAAACATTTGTCGCTCTTGCACACAGTTTGTTTACAATCATTAAGCATAAAAACAAACTCATTGTCATTGAGTTGATTCCAACTCTTAGAGACCCTACAGGACAAAGTAGAACTGCACCATAGTGTTTTCAAGGAGCGGCTGGTGGATTTGAACTGCTGACCTTTTGGTTAGCATCCAAGCTCTTAACCACTGGGCCCCCTAATAAACCATAGCCACCTGAGTGTATTCAGGTAGAGGGTGATTACCTAATTTTGGAGATAAATGTACTTCTCTGTGGTATTTTTTAATTTCTCAAGAATTAAAAGAAGAATAAACTATTATTTATATAGTAAGCCAAATAAACCTAAACTGAACTCTCTTTACTAATATTGGATAAGACGAGTCAAGTGCAGTATAGAAAGAGGATAGGAGTGACTTGGAGAATACAAGATGCAGATGCAGCAGAGAGCAGAGATCAGATTTTATTTTTATGCTCTCATTTATTAATTTAGTCTGTTAATTACCTGGTAGCATCTCTGAGCCTCAGATTTACAATGCATGTAATGGGAATAATAACATTTATTTTACAAGATTATTGAAAGCATCAAATATGACAATGGATGCCAAACATACTATAAATTCTATTTAATATGTGAAAAAGTGTTGTGGAGTAGAGGCATATGACATAATGTATACCTAATATTTAGCAATATTTTTTGCTGAATTAAACAATATAAGCATTCAATAAATATTTGGTAGAACTAACAATATAGAATAATCATAAGTATTATATTAATCTTCAAATGAAACATGAATAGAAAAAGACCAAGAATACATGATTACTGGATTTATCTCTCTCCTGAAGTATAACAAATTAATTTACTAGGAAAATTAAACACTCACAAATTGAAAGTAAGGTTTTCTATTAACCTGTGTTTTTTTGAATATTAACCTCCTACTTAGACAGATGTCGATTCTGCTCTATCATTTAGCAGAGCTGAAATACCACATCTGCTGGAGAAACCCCCGAGAGTATGGCCCTGGACACCCTTATAGCTCAGTAATGAAGTCACTCCTGAGGTTCCACCTTTCAGCCAAAGATTAGACAGACCCATAAAACAAAACAAGACTAAAGGGGCACACCAGCCCACGGGCAAATACAAGAAGGCAGGAGAGGACGGGAAAGCTGCTAAAGGAGAACCCAAAGTTCAGAAGGGGAGAGGGTTGACATGTTACAGGGTTGGCAACCAATATTACAGAACAGTATCTGCAGTAATCAACTGTTTAGTGAAAAACTTGTTTGCTCTGTAAACCTTCATCTAAAGTACAATAAAAAAAAATTAAAAAAAGAAAACCTCCTGCATGAATCAGGAAAACACAACCCATAAACAGGAGAAAACTCAATGTAGACAGGCCCAGAAATGGCACAGATGACAGAATTAATACACAAGGACTTTTAAACAACATTATAAATAGATTCTATAAGTTCAAAACTTAGAGGAAAGCATGAGCATGATGGGGAGAGAAATGGAGGATATAAGAAAGACTCAGATTGATCTTCTAGATATGAAGAACTAAATATCTAAAATGAAAAATACACTATGAAAAAATGATCAGTGAACTTCAAGACAATGAACTTGAAGTCTGTTGGCTTCCTCATGATTAGGTTAAGTTAAATATTTTGGGCAAAAATAGTGCATCATATGAGACACGTGATGTAAATCTGTCCCATTGTTGATGATTTTGATTACTTAAAAATGTTTGCCAGATTTTTCCAAGGTTAAGTATACCGAGTTAGCCAACCTACAAGACTCTAGGGTACAATCCTCCAGGCTTCCAACTCTTTCCAAGACTTCTGACACCAACTACAAGGAGTTAGGGTCCAACAACAAGACCACCCTCACTTCTGACATCAACTGCAAGTTTGCAGAGTACCCCCCCCCCAAAAAAAAGAAATACCCTGTCTCCATCTCGCATTCTTTATTCTGTTTTTGTACCTATCTCTCTACCCACACTTCTTGGATGTTTAGGTAAGCATATTTCTTTTTTAGAATTACTATTTTAATTGAAGTATAGTAATTTTAATTAATAGTATAGCCTTGTATGGTATCAGGATTAAAGGTTGCCAACAAAAGATGAAAACCACATGCTCCAACAGTACATGGGAAAATGCCTTATTCACAAAGAGAAGAGACAGAGCAAGACCAGCTTCACTAGTGGTCACTGGTCTCCTATGGCCAGAGAATCACCCCTTGTGGCCAGTACAGGGCAGATTTTCCATGTATGCCCCTCTTGTCCTTCAGTCCAAGGAGATCCCATCCTGCCCCACTGGGAACAGATATAGAACTGAGGTTGGCCAGGTGCCATATGGTACCTATGCATGAGTAAGAGATAGAGAAAGTAATTATGAGCCCAGAACAAAAAGGAAGGCTTCTTCAATAAGGAGAAGGGACTGAGAAGAGAGACTCAATTCCCAGCTTCCTAATCAGAGGGTATTCTGAGCCCAAGGACTCTGCTTATGTGGCCTGGATGGGAAATGCAGAGGAGATCATCTTCCGAACACCTTGTGAATTATTTCCTGGATTTTTCATAGTTCTGTAAAAACCATTAAAAAAGTATTTTCTCAGGAAAGAAAATATTAATTTATTTGTTTACCAAGTGTTTGTGTGCCTACTATATGTCAGGTATGTGTTAGAAAAAGTTTTATAGTATCCAAAAAGTACTTAGTAATTCAAAAACAGGTTCTTTTCAAATGTAGGGGAAATTCCTTTCTCTCTTGTTACCATTTAGATAAAGAAGCACTGAAGTAATGCTGCTGTGTTTGCAATATCTTTCAGAAACTTTAGTGAAAACAGTTCTTTCAGGTCTCTGGTTTCCCCTTGGAACATAGAAAGCTAGAAAAAGCAACATTCCCACTCTTATAACAGAAGAATAGCTAGACAGTCTGCAAATTCACAACCTTTTGAACCTATCAGTAAGGATGTAGGACAAACAAATAACACAAAATCTAGAAAGACAGGTGCCTACATGGAGAGACAGGAGTTGGACATTTGCTTATCTGGGGAAAAGATCATTAAACACAGGTAAGAAGAATTGAGCTAAATTTCTTAAACAATTGGTAAAGACTGAGTAGGCTAGTGAGATAATTTAGAGCCATTGTCCACTGCAGATATAAGGGAAATTCACATTCACTTGCTAGCTTTTCTCACAGAGTCTAAAGAAAGCATATCTCCTGGTGCAGGCTTGGACAAGCAAATAAAAGCCACTGTACAGAGTCAAAAACCCACACAGATATTTCCTCTCATTTCTCCTTTGGATCAAAACCTTAAGATACTGAGAAAAGAGCAGAAACTCAGTTATCAATGTGGCATCAGGAAAACCCATTGCAACTGAGAGGAGTTAACTCTTAACCCCTGGGATAGGTCAGGAATATAAGATAAGCTCAGAACTACAAATGGGAGAGAAGCAGAAACACTCAGAAGGTCACATCCATGAGACTCAGGGATATAGTACCTGCCTAAAACTTAGACTCAATTAGAATAACAGAGAAAGCCACCCTTCTTACATACACATATTCCACCACTTGGCTGATGAGCACTGAGTAATAAGTAATAGCAGAATACTGCCGGGAGTTACACAAGTATGGAGAGAGACTTTCTCTTAGATTCAACATAAAAGGAGAATCTAATGTTGAGAGTGGAGACTACATCGAGGGGGGAAAAAACAACTCTAGTAAACAACCTCTACCCTAAATAAAAAGTAATACTAGAGGAATTTCAAGCCTATGGTACTCTGAGGACAAATATAGCAATAACAATATCAAACATAACACATCTTCTTACTAGATTGACTCTAACCCACACATTAAAGACCTAGTAGGAAAAAAAAAAAAATCATTTACCTCAACCTCTACTGTTTTATAAAAGATGTCTGGATTTCAACAAAAAATTATAAAGCACATGGAAAAGATAAGTTAAAAAAAAAAAAAAAAAAAACAACTGTCAAGAGACAAAGTAATCAGCAGAACCAGACTCAGATATGACTAAGATGGTGGAACTATTAGGGAATTTAGGATAACTACAGTTAATAAGCATAAGTTACTAATGGAAAATGTGTACAGATGAGTAATTTCAGCATAAATATGGAAAATACAAGAAAAACTCAAGTGAAAATGTGAGAAGTGTAAAACACTTTAAAAGAGATAAAGAATGCCTTTGATAAGTACATCACAGCCAAGAAAAGGAGGACTGAAAATGCAGATAAGTCAATAGACATTACACAAACCAAAACACAAGAGAAAAAAAAAAGGTGAAATAAATAGAACTGAACAACTAAGAGATGTGGGACAATATCAAACTTCCAAAAACAAGTGTCTTATGCTGGGTTCTCTAGAGAAGCAAAACCAGTGAAGTGTGTATATATATATATAGAGAGAGAGACAGAGACAGAGGGAGACAGAGAGAGATAGAGACAGAGAGGGAGATTTATCTCAAAAAAATGGCTCATGTAGTTGTAGAGGCTGGCAAGTTCCAAGCCTGTGGGTCAGGCATCAGGCTGGAGGCTTCTCCTAACTCACATAGTTGCAGGTGCTGAAGAACCCAAGATTGGCAGGTCAGATGACAAACCACTGGCTAACAGGCTACAGAGGCTGATGAATCCCAAGACTGACAGGTAAGCTGCTAGCTCAAGTTCCAAGAACCAGAGGTCGGATGACGATGAGCCAGATGCAGGGTCCAGGTGAGAGCCTTACTAGAACATCCATTTATATACTGGAGTCAGGCCACAACCTCAAGGAAACTCCCTTTAAACTGATTGGCTGCTCATAGAAGATTTCATCATAGAGTTGATTATATCATTACATAACTGCCAAATTACATCATTACACAACTGCCAAACTACATCATAACTACCAAACCACCAAGAATCATGGCCCGGTCAAGTTGACACACAACCTTAACCATCACAGTCCACCCTTTGTCAACTTGGCACCTGTATACATCTCCCTAAACCAAACATAGTTTCTAAATAAAGACAATTATAAAGTCATACTTGTGCATAGCACAATACAACTAACACATGTACAACTGAAAATGCCCTAGCCCTGTTTACATCTTATACTTTATAAACGAAGAAAATAAAAATATTTGATGCACACATACAAGGGAAAAATACTCATAACAATTGCAGTCCTTATTTCTGCAACTGGTCAAGTGGTTGTAGCTGATATTTAGAACTACCTTGTTCCACCACCCATTCTGTATTCCCTTTAACCTCAGCAAGCACCTCAGCTGGTCATGGTTCTTTGCCTGGTGGGGTGACCCAAACTTCATTCCTGAAGGGTATAGGCCATTAGTAGTCATGTTAGAACTGGGTTGCTGTAGTTTTCTGTTGACTTTAATCACAGGGCATGGTAGTGCTAAGAGATGCCCTAAGGGATCTCCGATATTCCACACATACACTCTTCTTTACCTCCATTGTGAAGTATCAGTCTGATGTCCCCTTGGTAATCAGGATGAATCACAGCCAGTATGGTGACTCTCTTCTTTTCCCATTGATCTAGAAGCATGAGGAGCTCAAAGTGGCCAGGTGGCATGCTTAACTTCCAGTTCAATGGAATCAATGATGTGTCTCCAGATGGGAGCATTCCTCCTTTTGGAACTAAGACCTCTAGACCCACAGAGCATAGGGTACGGGGGACAGAAATAAAAATTTTGTGAGTGAGGCACTAGGGGCAATTGTGAGTGGTGTCATTCCCCTTTCCACCTCTTGATTCCTGGACCCATGAATCTTGGCTATGGGAGAAACAGCACCATATACTGGATGTTAGCTTAGACAATACACAGCCTCCATCCTTGCAACCAAGGCCACTTTGTTCATTAGCCTATCGAGCAATGATGGGAGTGCCTGGGGAAAGAGGATGGCTGATTTCCAAAGAACATGTCATCCTGTTCACTTTATTGTTAAAATCCTCCTCTGCCAAGGACGCCCTTTGGTGATCATTCACATGAGACACAAATATCTTCACTTCTTTGGTCCATTCAGACAGGTCTGTACACATACCTCTTTCCTGTAACTACTTGTCATCAATTTTCCAATCCTGTTCCTTGGAAGTCCCTGACCTTCCAGCTAAACCATTGGCCACAGCCTATGTAATCAGTATCCAGTGGCACGTTTGGCCATTTCTCTTTCCAAACAAATTGAACAACCAGGTGCACTGCTCAAAGTTCTGTGCATTGAGAGGATTTCATTCACCACTGTCCTTCAGGGAGGTCCCAGAAAGGGGCTGTAGTGCTCCCGCTATCCAATTTCGAATGGTGCCTGCATATCACATAAAACCATCTCTAAACCAGGCATGAGTTTTCTCTTCCTCAGTCAACTGATCATAAGGAACTCCCCATGAGGCCATAGTGCAGACTAGGAGATGGAAAGTAATGTGACAAGAGTGGAGACCATTGGCATTTGGGCCATTTCCTTATGCAACTTATTTGTGCCTTCAAGTCCTGCTCAGGCCCAATCTCATATATACCACTTCCACTTAATGATGCAGTGGTGCTGTGCATGTCTGATTTTATTACTCCATGGGTGAAACAACACCCAGTTCATGATGGGCAGCTCAGGTCACACAGTGAGTTGGTGGCCCGTAGTAAGTGTTCAGGCTTTTCTAAGGCCCAGTAACAAACCAAAAGCTGTTTCTCAAAAGGAGATTAGTTATCTGCAGATTATGGCAGGGCTTTGCTCCAAAATCCTAAGGGTCTGCACTGTGATTCACCAGTAGGGGCCTGCAAAAGACTCCAAACAGCATCTCTGCCACTGACACTTCAAGCACCATTGGGTCAGCTGGATCATAAGGCCCAAGTGGCAAAGTGGCTTGGATGACAGCCTAAACCTGTTCCAGAGCCTTCTCTTGTTCTGCTCCCCACTCAAAACTAGCAGCTTTTTGAGTCATTTGATGAATAGGACAGAGTAGCACACCTAAATGAGGTGAATATTGCCTCAAAAATCCAAAGAGGCCTACCAGGTGTTGTGTCTCCTTTTTAGTTGTGGGAGGGGCCAAATGCAATAACTTATCCTTCACTTTAGAAGGAATATCTTGACATGCACCACACCATTGGATCTCTAGAAATTTCACCAAGGTGGAAAGCACCTGAATTTTTATCGGGTTAATTTCCCACCCTGTAGCAAGCAAAAGTCTTACCAGTAACTCTAGAGTCATCGATACTTCTTCCTTACTAGGTCCAATCAGCATAATGTCATCAATGTCATGGGCCACTGTGATGTCTTGCAGAAGAGAAAGGCGATCAAGCTCCTTGCAGACTAAATTATGCCATAGAGCTGGAGAGTTGATATACCTCTGAGGTAGGACAGTAAAGGTGTATTCCTGGCCTTACCAGATGAAAGCAAACTGCTCTGGTGGTCCTTTGAAACAGGTATGGAGAAAAAGGCATTAACCAAATCAGTACCAGGTACCAGGAGCTGTATTTGCTCAATCAATGAAACCACACCTGGAACAGCAGCTGCAATTGAAGTTACCACCTGGTTAAGTTTTCAATAATCCACCGTCATTCTCCAAGATCCATCAGTTTTTTGCACAGGGCAAATAGATGAGTTAAATGCGGATGTAGTGGGTGAGAGTCACCACCCCTACATCCTTCAAATCTTTGATGGTGGCAGTAATCTCTACAATCCATCCAGAAATGCGGTATGGCTTTTGGTTTACTATTTTCCTACGTAAGGGCAGTTCTAATGGCTTCCATTTAGCCTTTCCTCCCATAATAGCCCTTATTCCACATGTCAGGGATCCAATGTAGGGTTCTTCCAATTGCTGAGTTTGTCTACTTCAATTATGCATTCTGGAACTGGAGAAATCATTACAGGATGGGCCCAGGGACACCATGGATTCACTTGGGACAGACATGAGCTAAGACTACATTAATAACCTCACCTCCATATGCCCCCACTCTGACTGGTGGGACACAGTGACATTTTGGATCTCCTGAAATTAGTGTCAGTTCAGAGTCAGTGTCCAGTAATCCCTGAAATGTCTGATTATTTCCTTTTCTCCAATGAACAGTCATTCTCGTAAAAGGCCATAGATCCCTTTGGGGATGCCTGGAAGAAAGATTAACTGTATACATTTTTGGAAGTGCAGTGGGGTCCTTCCTCAGGGAGACCCAGCCTCCCATTCATTCAAGGGGTTGTGGGTCTGTAAACTGGCTCAAGTCTGGGAATTGATTGAGGGACTGTGACACTCTATACTGGTGAGTGAAGTTAGGCTGCCATTCACTTCACCTAGAATTCATCTGCTTGTACAGATCAAGTAAATATTTAGTAGATTTCCCATCTATTTCATGCCTGGGGACCACATGACTCAGTAGCCAGTGCCGTAAGTCCATACAAGTCAGACTATTCGGATTACTGCTTGACTCCGCTGTCCATTAAGGTAACCATGCCCACTTTGTCTTGGTTGAGTGCCACCACGTGGCCTCTACCACCACGGGGTTCAATCACCCCCTAGAAAAGGGGAAAAAAATAGTTTCCATGCAGATGTAGCAGTGAGCTAACAGAGATGGCCTCAAGTGCATTGACATCTATAAACTCAGAGAATCCCACATCTTTCTTTCTTTCTTTCTTTTGTTAAGTAATATTTTATTGCATTTCATGTGAAAGTTTACACAGCAAGTTAGGTTCCCCTTTAACAATTTTTATATAAATTGTTTCATGCCATTGGTTACAATTTTTACAATGTGTTGGGATTCTCATTACAGGCATACCTCCGAGATACTGCAGGTTTGGTTTCAGAGCACCACAGTTATGTAAATATCACAATAAAGAAAATCACATGACTATTTTGGTTTCCCACTACATATGAAAGTAATGTTTACACTGTACTGTAGTCTATTAAGTGTGCAATAGCATTATATATAAAAAGCAATGTACATACCTTAATTAAAAAATACTTTATCACTAAAAAATGCTAACCATCATCTTAGGCTTCAGAAAGTCGTAACCTTTTTGCTGGTAGCAGATCTTGCCTCCATGTTAATGGATGCTGAATGATCAGCGTGGTGGTTGCTGAAGGTTGGAGTGGCTCTGGCAGTTTCTTAAAATAAGACAACAGTGAAGTTTCCCTCATCGATTGACTCTTCCTTTCATGAAAGATTCCTCTGTAACATGCGATGCTGTTTGATAGCATTTTACCCACAGTAGAACTTCTTTCAAAATTGGAGTCAGTCCTCTCAAACCCTGCCACTACTTTATCAACTAAGTTTAAGTAATATTTTAAATCCTTTGTTGCTATTTCAACAGTGTTCACTGCATCTTTACCAGGAGTAGACTCCATCTCAAGAAACCACTCTCTTTGCTCATCCGTAAGAATCAACTCCTCATCCATTAAAGTTTTGT
This sequence comes from Trichechus manatus latirostris, assembly GCF_000243295.1. NCBI lineage: Eukaryota > Metazoa > Chordata > Mammalia > Sirenia > Trichechidae > Trichechus > Trichechus manatus. The sequence continues at coordinate 950,643 of NW_004443983.1, read as the reverse complement.
CATGAGATTGCAGCAATTCAGTCACATCTTCAGGATCCACTTCTAATTCTGATTTTCTTACTAGTTCTATCACATCTATAGTTGCTTCCTCCACTGAAGTCTTGAAACCCTCAAAGTCATCCATGAGGGTTGAATCAACTTCTTCCAAACTCCTGTTTTATGTTGATATTTTGACCTTCTCCCATGAATCACTAATGTTCTTTATGGCATCTAGAAAGGTGAATCCTTTACAGAAAGTTTTCAGTTTACATTTCCCAGATCCATCACTATTTCATAAGCTATAGCTTTGTGAAATGTATTTCTTAAATAATAAGTCTTGAAAGTCAAAATTACTCCTTGATCCATGGATGTAGAATGGATATTGTTACCAAAAAACAAACCTGTTGCTGTCAAGATCATTCTCATTCATAGTGACCCTATAAGATAGAGTAGAACTGCCCCATAGGGTTTCCAAGGAGTGGCTGGTAGATTTGAACTGCTGACCTTTTGATTAGCATCCAGGCTTTTAACCACTGCTCCATCAGGCCTCCAGGATGTTGTATCAGCAGGCATGAAAACAACATTAATCTCCTTATACATCTCCATCAGAGCACTTGGGTGCCCAGGTGCATTGTTAATGAGCAGTAATATTTTGAAAGGAATCTTTTTTTCTGAGCAGTAGGTCTCAATAGTGGGCTTAAAATATTCAGTAAACCATGTTGTAAACAGATGTGCTGTCATTCAGTCTTTGTTGTTCCATTTATACAGCACAGAGTAGATTTAGCATAATTCTTAAGGCCCTAGGATTTTTGGAATGGTAAATGAGCACTGGCTTCAGCTTAGTCACCAGCTGCATTAGCCCCTAACAAGAGAGTCAGTCTGTCCTTTGAAGCTTTGAAGTCAGGCATTGGCTTCTCCTCTATAGCTATGAAAGTCCTAGATCGCATCATTTTTCCAATATAAGACTGTTTCGTCTACATCAAAAGTCTGTTGTTTAGTGTAGCCACCTTCATCAATTATCTTAGCTAAATCGTCTGGATAACTTGCTGCAGCTTCTACATCAGCATTTGCTGCTTCGCCTTGCACTTTTTTTGTTACGGAGATGGCTTCCTTCCTTAAACCTCATGGACCAACCTCTTCTAGCTTCAAATTTTTCTTCTGCAGCTTCTTCATCTCTCTCTCAGCCTTCATAGAATTGAAGAGAGTTAGGGCCTTGCTTTCGATTAGGCTTTGGCTTAAGGGAATGTTGTGGCTGGTTTGACCTTCTATCCAGACCACTAAAATTTTCTCCCTGTCAGCAATAAGGCTGTTTTGCTTTCTTATCATTCGTGTATTCACTGGAGTAGCACTTTTAGTTTCTTTCAAGAGCTTTTCTTTTGCATTTACAACTTGGCTACAACTCTTTTTTTCACTTGAACACTCAGAGGCCCTTGTAGGGTTATTAACTGGCCTAATTTCACTATTGTCATGTCTCAGGGAATAGGGAGGCCTGAGGAGATGGAGACGGGGGAACAGCAGGTTGGTGGAGCCGTCACACAACATTTATCGATTAAGTTCACCATCTTATGTGGGCGTGGTTCATGGTGTCCCGAAACAATTACAATAGTAGCATCAAAGATCACTGATCACAGATCACCATAATAGATATAATAATGTGATGATTAAGGTTGTGTGTCAACTTGGCTAGGCCATGACTCTCAGTGGTTTGGCAGTCATACAATGTGATCACTTCTATGATGAGATATGATTTAATGTGATCACCTCCATGACAGGATCTGCTGTGAGTAGCCAATCAGTTGAAAGTGAGTTTCCTTGGGCATGTGGTCTGCTTTGAATATAAGTGGACATTCTGGCAGGGCTCATGGGCTTTTTCTCACTCTGGATCCTGCAGCTGGCTCCTGTTCATCTAACCTCTGGCTCTTGGGACTTGAGCTAGCAGCTTACCTGTGATCTTGCCTGCCTTATCTTGGGATTCATGGATCTTTGCAGCCTGTGAGCAAGAGCCCTGCACTCTGACTGCCGATCTTGGGTTCATCAGCCCCTGCACCTACGTGAACCAGGAGATGCCTCTATCCTGATCCACAGACTTGGGATGTTCCGGCCTCTACAACTTTGAGAGCCATTTCCTTGATATAAATCTCTCTCTATATATATTTATATGCTTTACTGGTTTTACTTCTCTAGAGAACCCAGCCTAAGACATTTGGTAGTGAGAGTGGTTCTAGAGAAACAAAATTGTAAGGATGAGTCTTCTAAATTTGTTCTCAATTCTGGTTAGTCTTAAAGATGTTGATGACTCTGCTTCCAGTAGGAAAGAGGGCACTGCTAATCCATGGTGTGAGGTTACAATTCAAATATACAAAATATCACCACCAATAGATCAGTTATTGGTGAAAAGCAAGGCTCAGGGTGATTGCACGTGTGATACCTTTCTACAAATTTGTCATAATGAGAAGTATAAGGAAGCTGGTTGGTCCTACTCTCACTAGACAAATTGGTGAAAGAAAGAGATGAGCTCAGGGCTTTAGAGTCAATGCTCATATACTGCATAAATGACCCCATAGTTTCCACTTGTGCCTTGAAAGAAACCTTATTTCTTGTAGTAACAGAGCTGATATTGCCAAAAACCAAACCCAGAGTGTTGTCATAAGAATGGCTGAATTACAATGCCAACTCAATTGCCAACCTCAAGAGGTATTGGAAGTTAAAGTGAGGGTATTGACTGAGAAGACATGGGATCCTGAAACTTGGGATGGGGACCTCATACCACCAAGAAAGCAGTGCTAGGAGAGTAGCGCATCTTTGGATCTGGGATTCCTGTGCTGAGAAACTCCTCAACTGGGGAAGATTTATGACAAGGAGCTTCCTCCAGAACTGACAGAGACAGAAAGCCTTCCCTTGGAGCTGACACCCTGAATTCGGACTTCTAGACTCCTAGACTATGAGAGAATAAATTTGTCTTTGTTAAAGCCATCCACTTGTGGTATTTATGTTATAGCAGCACTAGATAACTAAGACAAACAATCATGAAAAAGCTTGAAATATTGAGATAATAACCAAAATTCTCAGAGACACAGAGACACTAAGTGAGCACATTCTGTTGGAAAAATCGTGCCAGTAGACTTGCTTGATACAGGGTTGCCACAAACCTTCAATTTGTAAAAAACACAGTATCTTTGAAGTGCAATTAAGTGAAGTGCAATAAAATGAGGCATGCCTGAATTTCCATTCTTTTTTGTTCTGTTTCTATTGATTTAGCTTCCCTTCCCCTCGTTGCCTTCTCATCTTTGCTTTTAGGTAGGTGTTGACTGTTTGGTCTCATACAGTTGATTGTTTAAACGAGCACATTACTCAGGGTTGATATTGTTTATTTTATAAGCCAATCTATATTATTTGGCTGAAAGCTGACCTGCAGAAATAGCTTCAATTCCAAGTTCAACGGGTGTCTTATGGCAATAGCCTCAGGGATTTCTCTAGTCTCTATCAGTCTAGTAGGTCTGGTCTTTTTTGGGAATTTGAGTTTTGAACATTTTTCTCCAATTCTACCTGGGACATTTTATTGTGTGGTAGCTAGTCACCATCTAGTTCTTCTGGTCTCAGGTTAGAAGAGGTTGTGGTTCATGTGGGCTATTAGTACCATGGACTAGTTTCTTCTCTGAGCCTTTGATTTCCTTCATTCTCTTTTGTTCTATGAGACCAATAGTTGTGTCTTGATAGCCACTTGCAAGCTTTTAAGACCCCAGATGCTACTGACCAAACTAGGATGATGAACATTATTTTTGTGAACTATATTATGCCAATTGACTAAGTTGTGCCCCGAGACTATGGTCCCAAACCTTTTGACCCAGTAAACCAATCCTGCGAGTTGTTTGGATATGTCTAGGAAGCCTCTATAACAGTGCCCCTTATGTCGTTTGTTATGTATGTAGATATATATGCAGTGCAAACAAACTCGTGTATATATCTGCCTACAGATATACCTATACATGCACATGCATTTACTCACATATGCCTTCCTATACACATATATGCATCCATATCTTCACATAGGTAACCACATACTTTTTTTTATTGTTTTAATTGTTGTTACATGATTGTATAGGTTAAAGCATTTACTGAAATTGTCTCTTTTTCTTGTGCACCTCTTGGTGTCTTTATTTACCTTGGTTGAGTTGTGCTGACTTCACACATATTTGGCATTACCTTTTCTGTCGCCAAAAGTAACAAGTGTCTACTATCTAGAAAGCGATTCCCCCTTCCTCTTCTTTCCATCCCAGATAACCATCAAAGAACTTTGCTTTATTTGTGTATATCTATTCCTAACTTTTTATAACAGTGAGACTATATGATATATGTCTTTTATGATAGACTTATTTCACTCAGCATAATGTCCTTCAGATTCATTATGTTATAAGATGTTTTGCCAACTCCTCATTGTTCTTATAATTGTGTAATATTCCACTGTGTGTGTGTACCACAATTTGTTTATCCATTCATCCATTGATGGGCTCTCAGGTTGTTTCTGTCTTTTCGCTATTGTGAATATTGCTGCAATAAACACAGGTGGGCATATGTCTACTTATGTCACTGCTCTATTGTGAATATTGCTGCAATAAACATAGATGTGCATATGTCTATTCATGTCACTGCTCTTATACCTCTAGGATATATACCTAGGAGAGAGATTGCTGGATCATGAGGTATTTCTATTTCTAGCTTTTTGAGGAAACGTCATACTGTTTTCAATAGTGGATGTACCATTTTACAGTCCCATCAGCAATGTATAAGAGTATAAGAGCCAACATTTGTTGTTTTCTGTTTCTTTGATGGTTGCCACTTTTGCAGGAGTGAAATGGTAGCTCATTGTAGTTTTGATTTGCGTCTCTCTAACGGCTAATGATCTTGATCATCTTTTCATGTATTTGTTGGCCACCTGAATATCCTCTTTGGTGAAGTGTCTGTTCATGTCCTTTACCCATTTTTTGATTGGATTGTTTGACTTTTTGTTGTTGAAGTTTTCTATATATTTTAGAGATTAGACCCTTATCAGATATGTCGTTCCCAAATATTTTTTCCCAGTCTGTATGTTCCCTCCCTTTTTACTGTCTTGGTAAAGTCTTTTGATGAGTATAAGTATTTAATTTTTAGGAGATCCAAGTTATCTAACTTATCTTCTGTCATTTGTGCATTTTTAGTTTTGTCTGATAGATTATTTATGCTGAAAATTAGGCCCCCTATTATTGACCCTATATTATCTTCCAGGAACTTTACTGTTTTAGCTTTAACATTTAGGTCTTTGATCTGTTTTGAGTTAGTTTTTGTGTATGGTGTGAGGTATGGATCCTGATTCATTTTTATGCAAATGGACATTTAGTTTTAACAGCACCATTTGTTAAAGAGATTTTTTCTTCCCCATTGAATGGACTTTGACTATTTGTTGAAGATCAAAAAACCCAAAACCAAACCCATTGTCATTGAGTTGATTCTGACTCATAGTGCCTGTCTTAGGCTGGGTTCCCTAGAGAAGCAAAACCAGTAAAGTGTATGAATATATATAGAAAGAGAGATTTATATCATGGAAACGGCTCACGTGACTGTAGAGGCTAGAATGTCCCAAGTCCTTGGATCAGGGTAGAAGCCTTTCCCAAGTCATGCAGCTGCAGGAGGTGGTGAGCCCCATATCAGCAGGTTGGAAAGCAGGGCTCCATCTCACAGGCTGTGAAGGTTGACGAATTCCAAGATTGGCAGGCAAGACCACAAGGTTTCTCCTGATTCACATAGCTGCAGGGACTGGTGAACTCAAGATTCGCAGGTCACAGGGCTCTGCTCACAGGCTGTCAAGATTGACGAATCCCAAGTTTGGCATATAAGCTGACAGCTCAAGTCCCAAGAACCTGAGTTGAGACAACAGGAGGCAGCCGCAGGATCCAGAGTGAGCAAACAGCCAGAATGTCTTCCCCAAGGAGACTCCCCTTTATCTGATTGGCTATTCACAGTATATTCAATCATGGGAGTGATCACAATGAAACACCGAGAATCATGGCCTAGCCAAGCTGACATACAATCTTAACAATCACAGTGACCCTATAGGACAGAGTAGAACTGCCCCCTAGGGTTTCCAAGGAACAGCTGGTAGATTTGAACTGCCAACATTTTGGTTAGCAGCTGAGCTCTTAACCACTAAACCACCAGGGCTCAGATGCCCATAAATGGATGGATTTACTTCTGGGTTCTCAATTCTGTTCTGTTGGTCTATGTGTCTGTCATTGAACCAGTACCATGATGTTTTGATTAATGTGGCTGTATAGTAAGTTTTGGGATGACGAAGTGTGAGGCCTCCTACTTTGTTCTTCTTCAATATTGCTTTAGCTATTCGGAGACTCCTTCCTTTCCATATAAAGTTGGAAATTAGTTTTTCCATTTCATTAAAGAATGTTGTTGGGATTTGGATCAGGATTGCATTATATCTATAGATTGCTTTTGGTAGTACTGACGTTTTCAGTGTTAACTCTTCCAATCCATGAGCGTGGAATGTTTTACATTTATGTAGATCTCTTTTAGTTTCTTGCAGTAGTGTTTTATAGTTTTCCTTATAAAAGTCTTTTATGTCCCTGGCTAGGTTTATTCCTAGGTATTTTATCTTTTTAGGGGCTATGTAAATGGTATTGATTTCTCAACTTCCTTTTCAGAGTCCTCCTTGTTAGTGTAAAGGAACCCCACTGATTTTTGTGTGTTGATCTTGTACCCTGTCACTTTGCTGAATCCTTCTATTTCTTCCAGTAACTTTCTTGTGGAGTTTCTGGGATTTTCTGTGTATAGGATCATGTCATCTGCGAATAAAAATAGTTTTACTTCTTCCTTTTTAATTTGGATACCTTTTATTCCAGTTTCTTGCCTTATTACTCTAGCTAGGACTTACAATTCAGTACTGAATAAGAGAGGTGATAAAGGGCATCTTTGTTTTGTTCCCATTCTCAAGGGGACTGTTCTCAGTCTTTCTCCTTTGAGAATAATGTTGGTTGTTAGTTTTGCATATATGCTCATAATTATGTTAAAGATCCTGAGTCTTCTTGATCTCCAATACGTTTGAGGTGGTTCTGAATTCAATGTGAAATGACAATGAATGACTTAATTAAATAGATATTTTTGTATCTTTTAAGGAAGTTAGAAAAAAAAACTGTATTTTCCCTATAAAAGTGGAAAGGTGCAAATAAAATAATATGAGGGGGGAAACATTGAAAATATAATAATCAGAAGCTCAAAGCCTCCTGTAGGGAGAAAAATATGAAGTAATGCACCCATGAAATGACTATGTATCATTGATTTTTGGAATTAAAAAAATCTCTTAATTCGTGGATTTTATCATAGGGGATTTTTGTTTTTTAATTAGAAAACATCTAATCCTGAATATATTCATTATTCTCAGATAAGAATTCCATGTGAAAAGTTTTTATCTGCATTTGGCATCTTATGGATCCAGGCAATCAATATTGAATTTGCTGCTAGCTGTCTTGTTTCCAATGAGGGAGAACCATTAATTCCCTTCTTTATAGTTTTATACTTGGTTAGCTGTAGGCAATGGTATCTATGTGCTCACATCTAGATTTCAGTAAAAATGATAACCACAGCATGTACTTAGCACAGTTCCAAAAAAAAAAGCACACAGAGTAGATCTGAGTAGGTTAATGAGTTTATTCATTCACTGCAGAAAACTACATTGAGTACCTGTTATATGCCAGGTATTGTGCATAATACTGAGAATACAGAGTATAAAAATCTCTTCCTTTAGCAATTTTCATTTCATGCAAGCGAGCAATTACAAAACATAATAAATGCCATGAAGGAGGTTATAAACAGGGAACTGTGGGAGCATTTAGGAGGCTCGTAGCCCAGCTAAAACAAGGATCAGGTGAGGTGACATTTATATTGGAGGTTGAATAAATGTAGAAGGTAATAAGGTGGTGAAGAAAGAGACTTTTGAGTCCAGGGTACAAAGGGCACAAAGTAGTAGGGTATGAGCTAGCCTGACTCATTTGGAAAACTGTAATACAAGGAGGGGCACAGGTTTGGGAAATGCTAGGGAAACAGGTAGAATGTTGAGCAGGGATGCTTTTTGAGAAATTCTACCAGCAATGCTCAGGATTTAAAACAAATTCCTATGATCAGATATGGGTTTTTAAAAACAGTACATTGGGGCTATATCAGGGAGAGACTGGGAGCAGATGAGACCATAGGTGGAAAGACCAATTAGGAACCCACTAAAATACTCACAATAAGAAATACCAAGGGAAGGGCTCATGTGAGTGCATTCAGGATCCATGGTGGTAAAATACGGATATTTCATCCCTTGAAAAAAACTATTGAATGGTGGCATAATAGTAAAGTGCTAGGCTGCAAATAGAAAGATCAAAGGTTTGAAACCAAGACCTGGCAATCTGCTCTCGTAAAAATTTCAGCCTAGGAAACCCTATGGGGCAGTTCTACTCTGTCCTATAGGGTTACTATGAGTTAGAACAGACTTGATGGCACACCACAACTACAACAACAATAGACTTTAGTTGATTTTGTTTCAGCATATTGGTCTAAGCAGAGATTGAAAACTAATAGATTATGAGCCATATTTGGTCCAAATATGTGCTGGATCACTCTGTGTTTAAAATAATTGAATTTGAATGCCTTTAGATGCAGCAAGCACTATTAGATCCAGTTTACTAAAGTGCTTGCCACTGTCTGTTGTCTTACTTATTTCAAATATTGAAGCTACCATCAAGATGACCTTGATTTGAATCACTTGACTTTGAAATTTCTTATCTAAGATGTTCCTTGACAATTAATTTTAGATGTTGCATCATCTTTCTGTGTACATCCTCTTGTTTTGTTCATCCTTGCTTGTATGTTCTGCTGATTTTTAAACTAATTTTTGTTGTTAGGATTTAATGTTGATTTTTTATTAAAAAAAATTTTTTTTATTGTACTTTAGCTGAAGGTTTACAGAACAAATAGTTTCTCATTACACAGTCAGTACGAATATTGTTTTATGACATTGGTTAACAACCCCACAACATGTCAACACTCTCCCTCCTCGACCTTGGAGGACCTTTTTTCTTTTTTGGTGACAATATACATATCCAAAGATACACCATTTCAAAAATTTCTACATGTACAATTTGGTGACATCGATTACATTCTTCCAGTTGTGCTGCTATTCTCACTATCCTTTTCCAAATTATTCCATCACCATTATCTTCAACTCACTG
>NW_004443983.1:893971-940255 GCF_000243295.1 Trichechus manatus latirostris | reverse complement strand
GTCGTTCGATCTGAGAACAAACAATATCAGACCACAGGCTGAATATAGGACACAGGATTGTACTAGCCAGATGCCAACCTAGGAAATGAACTCTTAAGGACTATGCAAAACCAAAAGAATTACAAAAGGGAACCAGAGAGGTTAATCTGCAAATGACAACAGCATCAGAACAATAAAAGAGGGAATAAACGGTGTAGATATAGAACCTTCTTGTGGAGAGGAAGTCAAGTGATACTGAGTAATAATAGACTGGTTCAAATCTAGGAAAACAAGGGTAAATTTGAAGGTAACTACAAAGAAAGTTAACAAACCTACTCAACAAAATAAAGAAGAAAAACATAAAGTCTCAGTAAAAACAAAAGAAATGAAAAAAAATCCACAAACAAAAGGAACTCAGTACAGGAGAGTAAGAGGAACAAAACTGGAGGACATTATGCTGAGTGAAATAAGTCAATCACAAAAGGACAAGTATTGTATGAGACCTCTACTGTATAACTCATGTAAAAGTTTACACACAAAAAGAAACAATCTTTGTCAGTTAGGAGGGATGGGTAGAGTGGGGGGGGAACTAAATACATACTAAATAGATAAGTGGTAACTTTGGTGAAGGGTAAGACAGTACACATTACTGGGGAAGCCAGTACAACTTGTACAGGGAAAGGTCATGGAAGCTCCATAGACACTTCCAAACTCCCGGAGGGACTGAATTTCTGGGCAGAGGGCTGTGGGGACCATGGTCTCAGGGAATATCTAGCTCAATTCGCATAACACTGTTTATAAAGACAAAGTTCTACATTCTACCTTGGTGAGTAGCATCTCCGTTCTTAAAAGCCTGTGAGCAGGCATCTAAGATACTCCACTGGTCTCTCCCTTTGGGAGCAAGGGAGAATGAAGAGAACAGGATACAAGGAAAAGATTAGTCCAAAGGACTAATGGACCACAGCTACCAAGGCCTCCACCAGACTGAGTCCAGTACAGCTAGATGGTGACCGGCTACCACCACTGACTGCTCTGACCAGGATCACAATAGAGGGTCCTGGACAGAGCTGGAAAAGGATGTAGAACAGAATTCTAACTCACAAAAAAAGACCAGATTTACTGGCCTGACAGACTGGAGAAACCCAGAGAGTATGGTCCCCGGACACCCTTTTAGCTTAGTGGTGAAGCCCCTCCCGAAGTTCACCGTTCAGCGGAGATTGGACAGCCTTATAAAACAAAACAGGACTAATGAGGCACAGCAGTCCAGGGACAAGGACTAGAAGGCAGGAGGGCACAGAGAAGCTGGTGATAGGGAACCCAAGGTTGAGAAGGGACAGTGTTGACATGTCGTGGGGTTGTTAACCATTGTCATAGGGCAATATGTGTACTAACTGTTTAATGAGAAACTATTTGTTCTGCAAACGTTCGTCTCAGGTACAAAAAAAAAAAAGGAATTATCTATGTGAAATCAAATTGACAACAGCAGCTTAAAAGGTTTGATGGGAAGCCTAGGGAACAGTGAGTTAAAGATAATGGTGATAGAATAACTTGGGAAAGAATAGTGAGAATAGCAGCACAACTGGAAGAATGTAATCAATGTCACTGAATTGTACACGTAGAAACTTTCAAAATGGTGTAACTTCGGCTATGTATATTTTCACCAGAAAAAATGTCCTCAAGGTCGAGAAGGGAGAGTGTTGACAGGTCGTGGGGTTGTTAACCAATGTCATAAAACAATATGTGTACTGACTGTTTAATGAGAAACTATTTGTTCTGTAAACCTTCATCTAAAGGACAATAGAAAAATTAAAAATAAAAAAAGAAATTTTGCAACACCAACGACTTCTTCATTGCAAATACCTGTTTTCACCAACATAAACAATGACTATACACACGGACATCGCCAGATGGAATACACAGGAATCAAATCGACTATATCTGTGGAAAGAGACAATGGAAAAGCTCAGTATCATCAGTCAAAACAAGGCCAGGGGCAAACTGTGGAACAGACCATCAATTGCTCATATGCAAGTTCAGGCTGAAACTGAAGAAAATTAGAAAAAGTCCGTGAGAGCCAAAGTACGACCTCCAGAATTTAGAGACGGTCTCAAGAATAGATTTGACGCGCTGAACATTAACGAATGAAGAAGACCAGACGAGCTGTGGAATGACATCATGGACATCATACATGAAGAAAGCAAGAGGTCGTTAAAAAGACAGGAAAGGAAGAAAAGACTAAAGTGGATATCAAAAGGAAGAAATGATGAAGTAAAAGAGTTGAACAGAAGATTTAAAAGGGTGGCTTGAGAAGACAAAGTATTATAATGACATGTAAAAAGACCTAGAGGTAGAAAACCAAAAGGGAAGAACGTGATCAGCATTTCTCAAGCTGAAAGAAATTAATTAAAAATTCAAGCTAAGCGGGCGGGCGAATGCCGGTCCAGGCCAGCCGGCTGGAGAAGCTGGGGGTGGGGGACAATGGGCCAGTTCCTGATACGTCATGGGGGAGTTTCTTAAAGGGGAAGTGAGCCGGCTGTGGGGCGGACTCAGGGTGCGGTGGTTAGCGGGGAGGCCCCTGGGGCTTTAAAATAATGCCCACGGCGCCCGCTCGGCCATGCAATGGCAAGTGCTGGTTCTCGGGCTGCCGCTCCTCCGCCTTGGTCTCCATGGGGTTCTGTGGCTTGTCTTCGGGCTGGGGCCCACCATGGACTTCTACCAGCGCTTTCCGCTCAGCTTCGGCTTCCAGCGCCTGAGGAGCCCCGACGACCTCGCGCCGCCTGATTCGGGATCCGCAGGCCGGCGGGGGAGGGGGCGTCGCGGCGGTCGTGGTTGCAGCCGCCGGTTACCGGGCGCCGGGCGGCCAGCGCCAGGCTCCTCGGCAGTCAGGGCCGCGCGTGTGCGGCTCGACCCACTGGGGCTACGTGCTGGGCGGCTGGGGCTGCGGCCCGGACAAGTAAGAGAAGCACTACAGCAGCGCCTTCCCGCCTCAGCTGAGAGCCCAGATGCGCTACCTGGCGCGGGGCATGTTCGCCTTCGGCTAGGACAACGACGTGGTGCATGCCTTTCCCCAGCATGAGCTCAATCCCTTCCACTGCCGCGGCGGGAAGCCCGACTGTGGGGACCCTTCAAATCTGAATATCAGTGATGTCCTGGAGAACTACTCATTGACTCTTGTTGATGCATTAGATACACTTGCAATAATGGGAAATTCATCCGTTCCAGAGAGCAGTCAAGTTAGTGATCAACACAGTTTCATTTGACAAAGATTCCACCGTCCAAGTCTTTAAGGCCACAATAAGAGTCCTAGGAAGCCTCCTTTCTGCCCACAGAATAATAACTGACTCCAAGCAGGCCTTCAGCAACATGACCATTAAGCACTATGATCATGACTTGCTGCACATGGCTTATGACCTGGCCGTGCGACTCCTCCCTGCCTTTGAAAACACCAAGACAGGCATCCCGTGCACTCGGGTGAATCTAAAGATAGGCGTTCCTCCTGACAGCAGTAATGAGACGTGTAGGGCAGGCGCTGGTTCCCTCCTAGTGGAATTTGGGATTCTGAGCCGACCGCTGGGGGACTCTACGTTTGAGTGGGTGGCCAGATGAGCCGTGAAAACCCTGTGGGACCTCTGGAGCAATGACACAGGATTATTAGGCAATGTAGTGAACATTCACACGGGCCGCTGGGTTGGCAAGCAGAGTGGCTTGGGTGCTGGCCTGGATTCCTTCTATGAATACCATTTGAAGTCTTACATTCTCTTTGGAGAAAAAGAAGACCTAGAAATGTTTAATGCTGCATATCAGAGTATTCAGAACTACTTAAGAAGAGAGCTGGAGGCCTGTAATGAAGAAGGAGACCCCCCACTCTATGTCAATGTGAACATGTTTAGTGGGCAGCTGATAAACACCTGGATCGACTCTCTCCAGGCCTTCTTCCCTGGACTGCAGGTCCTAATAGGAGATGTGGAAGATGCCATCTGCCTGCACACCTTTTACTATGCCATACGGAAACGATATGGGGCCCTCCCTGAGAGGTGTAACTGGCAGCTACAGGCCCCTGATGTTCTCTTCTACCCACTGAGACCAGAATTAGTGGAATCTACATATCTCCTCTATCAGGCAACCAAGAATCCCTTCTACCTCCATGATGGAATGGATATTCTTCAGAGTCTGGAAAAGTACACAAAAGTCAAGTGTGGGTATGCCACACTGCATCACGTCATAGACAAGTCCAAAGAGGACCGGATGGAGAGCTTCTTCCTTAGTGAGACCTGCAAATACTTGTAACTGCTATTTGATGAGGAGAACCCAGTACACAAATCTGGAAACAGATAGATACATGTTTACAACTGAGGGACACATTTTATCTGTGGACAAACATCTTCGGGAGTCACCCTGGAAGAAATTCTTTTCTGAAGAGGGCGAGCAGGACCAAGAGGGAAAACTCATGCACAGGCCCAGGTCTCACGAAGTAAAAGTCATCAACTCCAGCTCCAGTTGCAATTGTGTTCCTGATGAGAGGAGATACTCCCTACCCTTAAAGAGCATATACATGTGGCAGATTGACCAGATGGTTGGCTGGATTTGATCTGCTGGATGGACATCTGGATGGATAGGCATCAACGACTGACTCCACACCATGCCAAAATCCAATCTAAAGTGGAAGGAAGAGGACAGACATCTGACCATCCATGATGGTGTAGAGATTTCTGTCCAGCTGCTTACCCACAAATCATTACTTCTTGCATACTTCAGTGTTTCTCTTCTGTTCGATAAAATACCCCTATTTTTCTTGAGGTTATAATTGGAAATGAGAAGGTATCTGCAGATTAGCTTCTTATGAAATGCTGGTGTTATTAAGCACAATTGATGGTGTATCTTTGGATTGATTTTCACAGCTTAATGCTTTAGAATCCAAGTCTCTTCCCTTTGCCGGCACTCGCCATATCTGCAGTATTGCTACCTCTGTTAGGGGATTGTGAATGAACTTTCTCTGGAAAAAGGGCCTGAGGTTTCCTTGGCATCCCTTTCTATTGCATTTAAAATGTCATCCTATCTGTCTCTCATTGGATAGTTGGACTCTCCCCCAGATAGCCAACCAAATTTTGATCACATGGGGGAAAAAATTCATCCAATGATTCATTTGCACCTCAAGTAATCTTCACAGTGTTACAAATTATTTGCTTAAGAACAACGGTCTCAATAGAATTCTCACTGACAGTCCCCTAAATTCTCATACCACGGGGTTAAAAAGTTAACTGGTAGGTCATTTGGATGGCGTCTTGCATTTATTTTGGATGTGAACTTACCTGAAGAACTTCCATAGTCACAGAACCAGATGCCTTTTCAGGAGAGAAAAATACCTAAGAGTGTCTGAGCCTTCATCTCTCTCACGCTTACTAACCAAGGATTCTCAGTTCTGACCGTGTTGGGGTTAGAAGTTTGTTTTGTTTTTGTTTCAAGTGTCTAGTGCCTATTCACTGAGTCAGGGAGAAAAAAATGGCCTGGACATTCTGGCATTCCTCAAGCAGTTCTCTCTTTGACGCAGGCTTCAGACTAGTGCCTTCGACTCGCTTTGGTTTGGGCCACTGGATGTCAGAGCTGCTGCTATGGTTCCCATAGGCTTGTTTTGTATCACCACATGGTGAGACCACAGTAAAGTGGGAATGGGACCAAGTGTTGGTTAGGAAGTTTCTTGCGAATGGCTCGGTCAGTCTTCACCTTTAACCTGGTATTTTAAACAAACGTAGACAAGGATGAAGTTGTGCTACAACGCCATCTTTTTTATTACTTCCTTAGCCAGAACAGAAGTATCTCTTTGAACATAAGCCGAGTGCCCGTACAAAGCAGAACTGCATTTCACCCTCCCAGTCTGGCCTCCATTGAGCAGCGGAAGGGGGAATGCATTCTCACAGAAACACCCCAGCCTCACTCACATACGGTGTTTCTCACCTGCCGCTGTTTGCCCGCTTCAGATGATTTCATTTTAGTCTGAAAGCTAGAAATAAGTGCGGTCTAAGCCATTGCATTTTCAGTCAAAAGGGAGAAATTTTTATTCCTTCTTGGAAATTTAAGGGTTACTCTTTTTTAAAGTAGACGTGTAGTAATTCTGTTCTTTGAGATTTTTTAAAAGGGAATTTTCAGTAATGTACGTGTCACCCCTAACTTTTAAAAGTTTACTATGCAAATTGTTTTAAAATGCTTCTGCTTGACCTTTTTTGTTCATTTTAAAAGCATAATTCTCTTTCTCAACAGTGTCTCATCTACTGAATAGGAATTTCCTTTGAGAATGCTATATATATTTTAAATGGTTTTTATTTCAAACCAAAATGTCCCATTTTAAATACCCACACCCATCCTCCTGTATTTTTTCTCTGGGCTAAGTGACGCAGGGTGATTAGGGACGCATTTGGGGGTACACCAGGGAAGGAGCGTGTCCATTTTCTCTTTTGGTGTCCTCCCTGCTGACCTCCCCAGCTTCTGTGGCAGCAGTGACATGTAATGGCTGCGACATTCCCCTTCTCATCCAGGCCCTTTACCTGCTACTTTCGACAGGGCGCATGTGTTTCTTCTGTCCAGACTTCTGGAATAGGACTCTGTGCCTGGCAGCTCCGTCGTGCTTCGAGTGCCATGAATGCTTCTCCCAGACTCCAGGCTGATGTGAGACATGTATTAAGTCCCAAACCTTCTTGTCTTCCTGGCACCGGCCCTGTACACAGTGGTGTGAGTGAGGGAGAGTGAGTTACTGTATGCTGTCCTGGTGTTTGAGCTTCCAGACTATCTGATCTAAAGTTGGATGCTACATAGTCGGTGCTTCGTGGGGTAAGATGCCAGAATGCTGTCTAGTGCCAGTCATAAAAAGAAGGTTCTTTGAGCCAAGCTTAAAGTGTACTTGTTTTCTTTTTGAAAATCAGAATGTTCACAACTGTGATATATCCTGCAAGGCTTTTGCTTTTCTTTCTCTTATGTGCTCGGAAGCGTTGGGGAGGGGAGGACTTCGGAGGGGGCTGTTAGGGAAATCCGTTGCTCAGCGATTTGCTCCAGGAGCACCCTGAATCTGAGCGGGCATTATCTTTTGGAGCAGCTATGAGCTTGAGCCATCCTCGTATTTCCATGTATAGCTAGCATCTAGTGTCAACTTTGTCTACACAATGAGAAAATGAAAATGGTTTTGCAAAACCGTTGTAGACAACTGCATTCTAGTTAGCCTTGGTGGAGTCTGATTCTTCCACTGCAGAGTTCTAAATCCTTACAGGGCATGCTTTGCTACCTGAGATAAATGGACTGAGGAACTGTATTCCCCGGAAGAGTAGGTGACAAAGGAATTGTTTGCTAGCTCGCTGGTTGTGCTGGCTTTTGTGAAAAACCAACTTCCATTTTCAAGCCTTTCCTTCAGTTTGCTCCTGCTCTTGTGCCAGAACTTGCTCTGTGCGACCGAATCCCCAGGTTCTGAGGATGCACTGGGCCTTTCTTGTCCTGGATCGGGGAGCGTGCACAAGTCACTTAAATAGTTTTCTATGTATTTAAAGACAAATGCACCAGGGTAGTATCTGTGTAGGTGAGTGTCAGAGGAGAGTTTAGAGTTACCTGGCTTGGCAGGTGCAGTTGTGCAATCTGGATTGAGGGTTTCAACTTTATTCCTCCTCCCTGCCCCCCCCAACCCCCCAAAAAACTATCCCACTTACATATTCTTTTGGGCTTGGTTTACTGAATGATTGCACACTGCAATTCTTCACACTGGATTTTGTAGACTTGATGTCAGAGATTCCTTTCTTTTTCCTGGAGGGCATCAGAGCTCTTTCTCTTGACGTTTCCAGATTCAGCGCAAGTTTAGAGGTAGGGCTGAATGATTACCGCAGCCACAGAGTGGCGGAACAGGGACTTCAAAAAAAATCTTGTTCTTTCCTTTTCCATTCTTGGACATCCAGCTCCCACAATGTGCCTCTTTCCTGCAGGGCAGGGATCCCTTGGAAATGTGAAAAGCAGGGCAGGGGTGCGGCTGGCTGCATGTCCCCAGGTCCAGCAGGGGTCATTTCTCCCCTTTGAATGTGGCTGTGAATCTGGTGAATGTGTCAAGTGTCAAGTACCTGTGGACCTTCCTTACTCCTCACCCTCGTCCCTCTTCTCAAGAGGCATAGGGATAACATTTTATTTATTAATTTATTTTGCTTGAAACATTTTTTTTTTAGATTGTACTTCACGTGAAGGTTTACAGAATAAATAGTTGCTCATTAAACAGTCAGTACACATATTGTTTTATGACATTGGTTAACAACCCCACAACATGTCAACACACTCCCTTCTTGAAATTTTTTTTTTTTTTGGTGAAAATATACATAAGCAAAGATACACCATTTCAAAAATTTCTACATGCACAATTCAGTGACATCGATTACATTCTTCCAGTTGTTCTGCTATTCTCATTTTAGATGAAGGTTTACAAAACAAAACAGTTTCTCATTAAACAGTTAGTACACATGTTGCCCTATGACACTGGTTAACAACCCTACTACATGTCAACACTGTCCTTACTCAACCTTGCATTCCCTATCACCAGCTTTCCTGTCCCCTTCTGCCTTCTAGTCCTTGTCCCTGGGCTGTTGTGCCTCATTAGTCTAATTTGTTTTATGGGGCTCTCTAATTTTTGCCTGAAGAGTGAACCTCAGGAGTGACTTCATTACTGAGCTAAAAGGGTGTTTGGGGGCCATACTCTCGGGGTTTCTCCAGTCTCTTTCAGGCCAGTAAGTCTGGTCTTTTTGTGTGTGTTAGAATTTTGTTCTACATCCTTCACCTCTGTCGAGAACCCTCTGTTGTGATCCCAGTCAGAGCAGTCAGTGGTGGTAGCCGGGCACCATCTAGCTGTACTGGACTCAGTCTGGCAGGGGCCTTGGTAGCTGTGGTCCATTAGTTCTTTGGACAAATCTTTTCCTTGTATCCTGTTCTCTTCATTCTCCCTTGCTCCCGAAGGGGTGAGACCAGTAGAGTATCTCAGATGGCTGCTCACAGGCTTTTAAGACCCCAGACGCTACTCACCAAGGTAGAATATAGAACACAGTCTTTATAAACTGCGTTATGCCAATTGAGCTAGATGTTCCCTGAGACCATGGTCCCCACAGCCCTCTGCCCAGCAATTCAGGGATTTTGGATGTGTCTAGGGAGCTTCCATGACCTTTCCTTATACAAGTTGTGCTGGTTTCCCCAGTATCGTGTACTGTCTCACCCTTCACCAAAGATACAACGTAACTATTGCTGTTTAGTATTTCCCCTCCACCACCCCCATCCCTCATAACCAACAAAGATTGTTACTTTTTGTGTGTAAACTTTTTCATGGGTTTTTACAGTACAGGTCTCATACAATATTTGTCCTTTTGTGATTGACTTATTTCACTCAGCATGTGGATTTTTTTTTTCATTTCTTTTGTTTTCGTAGGTTTTTTTTTACTGAGATTGTATGTTTTTCCTCTTTATTTTTATAAGTAAGTTTGTTAACTTTCTTTGTGGTTAGCGTGAAATTTACCCTTATCTTTCTAAGTTCGGAGCAGTCTATTACTTGGTATCGCCTTGCCTTCCTCTCCATTAGAAGGTTCTATACCTATACTGTTTATTCCCTCTTTTATTGTTCTGATGTTGCTGTCATTTACAGATTAACTGCTCTGATTCCCTGTTGTATTTCTTTTGGCTTTGGATAGTCCTTGAGAGTTCATTTCCTAGATTGGTATCTGGCTGGTATGATCCTTCATCCTAGATTCAGCCTGTGAGCTGAAGTTGTTTGTTCTCAGATTGAAGGACTCCCTTTAATAATTCTTGTAAGTTTGGTTGGATTTTTACAAATTCTTTTAATTTCTGTTTATCTGGAAATGTCCTAATTTCACCATCATATTTGAATGAAGAGTTTTGCAGCGTATATTATTCTTGGCTGGCAATTTTTTTCTTTCAAGGTTTTATGTATATCATCCCATTGCTTTCTTGCCTGCATGGTTTCTGCCAAATAATCTGAGCTTAGTTTATTGTTTCTCCTCTGTATGTGACTTCTTGTTTTTCATGAGCTGCTCTCAGGATTCTTTGTCTTTGGTTTTGGTGAGTGTGATTATGATATGCTTGGTGATTTTCTTTTGGTGTGTATCCTATATGGGGTTCGTTGAGCTTCTTGGATGGCCACCTTTTCATCTTTCATTATATTGGGGAAGTTTTCTGTCAGCAGTTCTTCAATGATCCTCTCTGTGTCTTCTGTTTTCTCCTCCTGTTCTGGAACTCAGATCACTCACAAATTTTTGCTTTTGATTGTATCCCACATAATTCTCAGGGTCCCTTAATTTTTCTTTGTTCTTTTTTCTGATTTTTCCTTGAACAGAGTTGTGTCCAATTTTGTGTCTTCAATTCCGCTGATCCTGTCTTCCACCATTTCAGATCTGCACCTCAGCCCTTCTATGACACTGTCCATTTCTGAAATCTTGTTGTTTATCTTTTGGATTTCTAATTGTTGTTTTTGTATAATTTCTAGTTGTGAATTTATTTTGGCATTTTGTTCCTGCATTATTTTTCTGAATTCTTCCATTTTTTTCTCTGTATTTTCCATGAATTTGTCTGTCTTTTCCTTGAATTTGTCTATTTTTTCCTCATTTTTGTCTGCTTTTTGCTTCAACTCTTGGATAATTCTGAGTATTAGAGATTTGAATTCCCTATCAGGTAGTTCTATTGCCTTTTCTTCCACTGGAAAGTCATCTGGTATTTCATTTTGGACGCCTACTGGAACCATCCTGTCCTGTTTTTGTAAATGTTTTGATATTGTCTTCTGTCTTCAGAGCATTCAGTAGTTGTTTTTCTCATTTATTGATTGTAGATTTGTTTGTTTGATCCTTTTTTTTTTTAATTTGGCTATGTCTGAGCAGGCAGGCCGTGCATTCTTTGTTTTTTGCTCATCTGTGGGTACGATACTTTTCTCCTCCTTCTCCAATTGGCAGGGTCAGTCGCTCAGATATAGTACAGCAGGCCAGGTCTAGCTGAAGAGGAGTTGCTGGAATGAGTTGTTTGTTGCACTTACTACAGCCACCAGGGCAGGTTCCAGTAGGCTATGCCTGTGCTGCTTGGTGATGTGTTGTTAAGCACATGGTGCAGGTAGGCAGGATGGAGGGGGGAGATTGTAATGTGTGGAGCTAAGATAGGTATGGGAGAGGAGAGAGGAACGGGAGACAAAAACATACAAACAAAAAAAAGTGCTAAGGGAGTTTGCCATTGGAGTGGAGAGATGAGAGACTATGAAATGGAGAAAAAAAGGGGGGAAGAAGAAAAAAAAAGAAAAGAATGACTAAATAAAAATTAGAAAGAAAAAAGAACAGCAAAGCTCCCAGGGATCCCACCAGTGTGGCTACAAGGTCTGGGGAAATTGTTCAGAGGTGTTGAAGTACAGCCTGGCTGGAAGGCATAGAGGTATTCAGCGCCAGGTATTCAGGGGACAGGAAGAGAAGGAAGGTATAGAGAGACAGGAAACTGAGTAATGAAGAAAGACAAAAAGGGAAAAAGCGGGAAAAGAAAACAAAACAAATTAAAAAAAGAACAAGAAAAGTCCCCCAAAAAAACAGAAAAAAAAAAAAAAACCACGAAAAAAGAAATGCTCTCAGGGATCCCTCTGTGCATCTGCGCACGCTGAGGGGATAGGTCCCAAGCTGCATAGCACTGCCCGGCCAGAACGGGCTCCCAACTCAATAAAAGAAAAAGAAAACAAACAAACAATTCAAAACAAACAAACAAAAGTCCTGGGATCCCACCAGTGTGGCAGCATAGACTGGGAAAGAGTTCCACACTTGAACGGAGCTCCACAGCCCCTTAGGAAGAAGCAAAGATGGTGCACTGAGCCAGGTATTTGAGCAAAAGGAGGGGGAGGTGGTGAGAGATAAGGAAGAAATCAAAAGAAGCAGAAAAAAGCAACACCAGTAGCCAACAAATGGCACTCAGGGAGTCGGCCAGCGCAGGCGGGTGGAATCCAAGCAGCCAGTGCTTCCCGGCCAAGAGACTGTGGTGGGGGGAAGCAGAGGAGGCTGAGTGGGGGTGAAGAAGCGTGGGGGTAGGAAAGTAGATATCACCAGTTACCGGTTGTTCTGTCTCCTGCTGGAAGCTCCATGAAGCTGCTTTCTCGTACCCCCTATTTGCTGGTCTCTGATAGGAGTCCAAGATGGCGGATCCGTGCTGCATTAGCTGATGGGGACCTCTGCATGAATCTCTCTCCGCTCTCCATTCTCTGTCAGTTTCTCACTCTATTTGGCGCTTGGCTGAGTTCTTTATCTCTTCATTTGATGTTTTAGGGTTTCAGGATTGCTGTTTTCTCTGTTTGGCTTAGTTTTTCGGATCTTTGCTGGGGAGGATGGCGTGTTGCTTCTGCCTAGAGCGCCATGTTGTGGAAAGTTGGGGTAACATTTTTAAAGGCTATTTTGGTTTAGTTTCAAATAGTAAAACACAAGCCTCCTTTTTATTTATTACGCACAAGAAAGGTAGATCTGTTTTTACAAAAACAATGTAGAGTTGGATACTCTGGGAAAACCTATTGAGATACACAGTGCTTCTCTGTGTAATGTGCAATATGCTTTGCAACTGTAGATGATATTTTATGTTTAATCTGTAAATAATAAATGTATTTAAATTTAAGGGGATCTTTTTGCAAAACGACCAAATGTTCTTTCATAAATGTACTAAGGAATATCTTGCTCTTTGAAATTTATTAGGATTTTTATGAGTACTTTTTATTAAAAGATTCTTTTTTCTTGAAAAAAAAAATCAAGCCAAGGGTTGCAATACTGAAGGATTCTATGGGGAAAATATTAAACAATGCAGGAAGCATCAAAAGATGATGGAAGGAATACACAGAGTCACTATAAGAAAAAGAATTGGTCAACGTTCAGCCATTTCAGGAGGCAGCATATCATCAGTAACTGATGGTACTGAAGGGAGAAGTCCAAGCTGCACTGAAGGAATTGGCAAAAAAACAAGGCTACAGGAATTGACGGAATACCAATTGAGATGTTTTAACAAATGAATGCAGCACTGGAAGTGCTTACTTGTCTATGTCAAGAAATTTGGAAGACAGATACCTGACCAACCAACTGGAAGAGATCCATATTTATGCCTATCCCAAGGAAAGGTGATCCAACTGAATGCAGAAATTATCGAACAATATCATTGATATCACATGCAAGTAAAATTTTGCTGAAGGTCATTAGAAAGTGGCTACAGCAGTATATTGATAGGGAACTGCCAGAAATTCAAGCCAGATTCAGAAGAGGATCTGAAACAAGAGAGATCATTGCTGATGTCAGATGGATCTTTGCTGGAAGCAGAGAATACTAGAAAAATGTTTACCTGTGTTTTACTGACTATGCAAAGGCATTTGACTATGTGGATCATAATAAATTATGGAAAACATTGTGAAGAATGGGAGTTCCAGAACACTTAATTGTGCTCATGACAAACCTGTACACAGATCAAGAGGCAGTCGTTCAAACAGAACAAGGGGATACTTCTTGGTTTAAAGTCAGGAAAGGTGTGAGTCAGGATTGTATCCTTTCACCATACCTATGCAATCTGTGTGCTGAGCAAATAATCCAAGAAGCTGCATTCTATGAAGAAGAATGGGGCATCAGGATTGGAGGAAGACTCATTAACAGCCTTTATCATGTAGATGACATGACCTTGCTTGCTAAAAGTGAAGAGGACTTGAACCACTTACTGATGAAGATCAAAGACCACAGCCTTCAGTATGGATTACACCTCCGCATAAGGCAACCGTAGATTCTCACAATTGGACCAATAAACAACATCATGATAAACAGAGAAAAGATTGAAGTTGTCAAGGATTTTTTTTCCCTTGGATCCACAATCAACACTCATGGAAGCAGCAGTCAAGAAATCGAATAATGCATTGCATTGGGCAAATCTGCTGCAAAAGACCTCTTCAAAGTGTTGAAAAGCAAGGGTGTCACTTTGAAGACTAAAGTGTGCCTGACCCAAGATTGGTGTTTTCAGTTGCCTCATAGGCATGGAAAAGCTGGACGATGAATAAGGAAGACCAAAGAAGAACTGACATCTTTGAACTGTCATGTTGGCGAAGAATAGTGAATATACCATGGACTGCCAAAAGAATGTGCAAATCTGTCTTGGAAGAAGTACAACCAGAATGCTCCTGAGAAGCAAAGATGGCAAGACTACATCTCACTTACTTTGGACAGATTATCAGGAGTAACGAGTCCCTGGAGAAGGACATCATGCTTATTACAGTAGAAGGCCAGCAAAAAATAGGAAGACCCTCAACAAGATGAATTGACACAGTGGCTGCAACAATGGGCTCAAGCATAACAACCATTGTGAGGATGTTGCAGGACTGGGCAGTGTTTTGTTCTGTTGTACATAGGGTCGCTATGAGTCAGAACTGACTTGATAGCACCTAACAACAATGACAACATTCTCTTTACAGATGATAAAATTGAGGCAGAAAGTGGTTAATTGACCTGGTTAATGTAACATAACTAGTTATTGACAGGGTTTGGGATTTGAACCAGGGCTTCAAACCGGTTGATTCTGGTTTGACCTCCTGCTGAGAATTTACATTTCTACTGTAGGGTCGCTATGAGTCACAAGTGACTCTACAGCGGCAATGGGTTTTTTTTTTCTCCTTAACCCCCAGATATACTGAGTCAGAATCTACATTTTAACTAGATGATTCTGATACAGCATATGTGGAGTTGAAATGCAAATTCTCAGAAGGGAGTCTAACCAGAATGAACAAGTTTGAAGCCCTGATTTGAATTTAACAGAATCTGGATTAGAGTGAATTCACATGATAACACAGTGGGAATTATTGTTCCTCTAAATCATCCTCCCATAGATCCATCATGGGATCACCATTCATCAATATTTGTGGATTTATTTGATATCATATACCATTTTATAACTTTTTATTATGAAATTATAAAATATATACAGAAGTAGAGGGAATCCCTGTGTACCCAAAGAAGCTAACTATATTTGGAAAATAAAGTGGTAGATGTGCTGAACTAAATGTCACCCACTCTCTCACTAGGTCAGGTATGCCACTGTGATACCCCAGAGACAAGATACTGTAAATATCACCTCAGCACAGAAGTAACTATGAGGAAAATTCATTTTGGAGGCCTCTGTATTAATTCTGAGCATTTCTAAGCCTCTGTTAACTATTATTTTTTTAGCTCAAGTTTTACAATAGAATGGACCAGTGTGAAGTACATTACCTAATGAAAGCTTCTGTTAGGAATGAATAAAGGAAGATGGGGAAAGGGGACCCATGTTTATTTACTTCCTAGCAGACACTAGGCATTTTAATATGCTTATGTCATTTAATCTCCAAGGCAACCATAGGAGAAAGGCATTATCCTTGTTTTAAGGATGTGGAAACCAAGATTTTAGATTAAGTTACTTATTTAAAGTGACTCACCTAACATATGGTGAAGGTGTTCAAAGTTTTGTTTTTACCATCATACTGTTATTAATCCCAGAGACATCATCCTACTGTTTTGTAGAAACAGATCTAGATAGGGGGTGAATTTAAGGTATGATAAATAAACTGTTTTATACTGTCGGAACAAAGAACAATTATTATTCATTTAACTGGATTGTTACATTTGGGTATGCATTTGGAGAAAATAAACTTTTGTCTCTATTTCACACTATATAAATTTTTTGAAATGGATTTTAAAAAACAAATACAAAACAAGGTGAAAATACTGCAGTAGGGAAAATTTGTCTAGCCATGACATAAATCTCAGAAACCATAAAGAATAAAATTGACAGATTTGATTATATAAACATTTTAAAAATTATATAAACATTTAGAAAAGATATTAATAAAATTACAAGAGAAAACTGGGAGAAACATTTACAATCCAACTGAACAGAAAGATTTAACACTCCAACTATGTGAAAAGATGCAAGAAAAAAATGAGAAAAAAGCCAACAGCATGGAAGAGAAAGAGGCAACAGATAATTGACCAACAATTTACAGAAGAAATGTAATGACCAAAAAAATCTGATAAAAACATAGGTAAAATACAGTAAAACTTGTGAAAGCTGGAACCTGTGTAAGGCGGGAACCTGTCAGAGAAGGAAAGCTCACTGTGTTCATGAGGTAGGATTCTTAATAGAGAGCGGTAGAAAAGTGTCTGCACCCTGTCAAAGGTGGAAAACTTGCAAGACCGGGAAAAACAAGGCGGTCCCGTAGAGTTCTGGCTCTCACAGATTTCACTGTACAAATTAAATGAACAGATACTTTTCATCTATCAAACAGGAGAAAATGCTTAAACCTTATTAACATCAGCTTCTGGAAAAAATACATTCATATAATAGCCTATTATTCAGATGTGAAACTGAATAAAATAATCTATGTGCTGGCTTATATAGTTTATGATGTGTGCTTTATCTGTAACAAAGCAAGTTCCACACTGCCATTTTTGTAAAATTTACACAAAAATAACTGTGCATATGTCTATCTTTCTATCTATTAGATTAAGCACAGATTTGCACTTACATACAATAAGCATAGTGGTATCTCTAAGCGTTACATTGGAGAAAGGAAAATGGAAGCTCTTTTACTTATTGTTACATAGATCTAAAGCATTAGCCAAAATTAGCAAAAAATGACAGAATTTTAAGTCACTCTTTTTGGTGCTCTTCCTTCTTACATAATAAACATTTGTTACTTTCATTACCAGAAACGATTTATATTAAGGTGGTTATTGTTGGTGGTGGTGGTTGGCATGGAGTTGATTCCAATTCAGAGCGACCCTGTGGGTGTGGAGTAGAACTCCTCCATAGGGTTTTCAAGGCTGTGACCTTTCAGAAGCAGCTAGGCCTGTCTCCGGAGGCACCTCTGTTGGATTCGAACTGCCAAACTTTTAGCTAGTAGTCCAGTTTTGCTCCACCTAGGGATTCCGTTATATTAAGGAACACGTGTCCGTACTCCATTGCCGTTGAGTCAATTCTGACTCAGCATCCCTATAGGACAAAGTAGTACTGCCCCACAGGGTTTCCAAGGAACAGCTGGTGGATTCAAAATGATAACCTTTTGGTTAGCAGCTGAGCTCTTGACCACTGTGTCACCAGGGCCCCATTATATTAAGGTAATAGTATCAAATGTCTTTTGTAAATGGTGAAAATTATACAATTATATTGTATATTGCTCAGGTTTACCAAAAAAAAAACTCTTTATAAAATTACCAAAATAATTATCATCCAGGATAGTGAGAAAAAGAAATGTCAAAACTGGAATATCTATACAATGCCCCCAAAGTAAAATACACATTTAAAAAGACAAGAATGTAGATGGTCAAAACTTGAGAAAATGCATCCAAAAAATGAAAACACAAACTTTCAACATAACTAGTATCCATGGATTCAGCAGCAATTCATGTATGTATATATAAATTTACGTTTGTCACAGATGAGAATAGGAATAATTGCATGTGTATAGGAAAACATCTGGAAGGATACATTCCAAACTGATAGCAGTGGTTCCTTCTGGAGGAAGCAGAGGGGCTTGGATAAGGGTAGTGGTCAAAGAGATTTTACCTTAATCATACTTGTTTTATAATGAGCAGAATGTATTCATGTAATCATTTGTATAATTCAAATTTTGTAATAGAAATAATAAAATATTTTGAAAGTTTTTAAGGGTGACGGAACTATTTTTATCTTGATTATGGTAGTGGTTACATGACTGTATGTGTTTGTCAAAACTCATACAACTGTACACTAAAAAGGGTGAATTTTACTGTATGTGAGTTATAAAATAAAAATTTAAAAATTAATTGGAAGAAGATATAGAATGTGGTAAATAAGTGGTATTTTAAATCATAAGATTTTTACCTATAAAGTTGTTATAAAAAATTAACTAATCCTCCAAAACTATTGCCCTGAGATAATCTTTAAACTTTAAACCAAAAATATCCCCTGAAATCATCTTAAAACCAAAAAATAGTTTAGCCTTACTAGTAAAGAATGTTTGCCTTGAGCATATGCTCTTTTAAGATCTATCTATATGAGATCAAATTGACAACAGCAACTCAAAAGATTAGATAGGAACCTTAGCATGCAGTGAGTTTTTGTTAATGAGGGAGGAACAACTCAGAGAAGGAAGGTAAGAATGGTTGCACATCTTAAAGAATGTGATCAATGTTACTGAATAGTACATGTAGAAACTGTTGATTTGGTGTATGTTTTGCTGTGTATATTCTCAGCAACAACAACAAAAAATAAATTACACAAAATTAACTATTAAAATGCATTTATCAAAATACATTCTTGTGATCACAATAAAATAGACCAGATGGCACAAAAGCTAGGAAGCTCATTGTTTTGAATTTCTATATTTCTTTATTGAATGTTTTTTTCCTCATCTTGAGACTACGTTGAAAATTTTCCTCTGTGATAAAACACAGAGGTCCTAAAGGTTATGTGAAATCTCACATTCAAATCTGTGTACAACTTTTGGGAATGGAACTTAATGAGAATAAAAACATGTTGATTAATTAACAAACTACCATATCTTGATCCATTGACTTCTATTTGTAAGAAAGCAGTCCAATTGACTGCACGAAATAGGATACTCATTTTCTGCTATTTACCTCTGGATAGCGTAGATATGGACCTTTAAATTGTGAAATCAAGATTATTAAGGATTTCCCTATGCAACAGCTAATGTTGAACAACACGGGAGTTTCTCAGATGCTTTAGGAAGAAATATAAATTGGTAACTAAATGACATACATGATCAAGGCATCTTAAAATTTAATGTTAGAAATAATATGCACTTAACAGATACTCTCAGTTCTCCAGGCAAGTACCCTTGGCCCACCCCAGAGATCACTGGCTGGAGGCTCCAGTGAGCAGTTCCCCTACACACTGATGGCTTCCTACCCCAAGCAATTGATTCTCTCCATCTGTTGGCCTCCTTTGTCCAGAATGCTTGTCCAGCACAGGAGGATGGTCAAAAGTGGTGAAGGATTAACTCTTTCCAGAAGCAAACTTCAACAATGAAAGATGGGAGTAGGTGGATAAATACCCCCAGGTTTCTAGCCCTTTGGGGGACAATGCTAAAACATGTTCAATCTACACACTAATATAGTGGGACTAGCCATGATTGTCCACAGAATTAACTGCTTACTAATGCATTCTATAAGGAGCCCTGGTGGCACAATGGGTAAAACAATCAATTGCTAACTGGAAGGTCAGTGGTTCGAAACCACCAGGGGCTCCTTGGGAGAAATATGTGACAGTCTGCTTCCGTAAAGATTTACAGCCTTGGAAACCTTATGTGGTCGCTATGAGTTGGAATCAACTAGACAGCGGTGGGAAATGCATTCTATATTAAATGTCTTCCTTTCTTGTTTCACTATCCTATTCTCTCACCATGTTTCCTGGGTTCAGTTCCCCAATAAACCACTTTCACCCAAATCTTTGTCTCTGGGTTTGATTTTAAGAGAATCCAAACAAAGATAAAGCCTATAAAGATTCCCCAGGTGTCCCATAACATAAGAAAGACTTAGACTATAGCTGTGAGTCCTCAGGTAAAGGGGTGCAGATGCTAGTATTTAGAAGTTAGGACAGCTTGTGTTGAAATGGTAAGGTCCCAGAAGTTGTGATTAGAATACTGTAGGTGCAATGGATTGCTTTTACATGGTCTTTTACCATGGTCTTGTAACTCCCACCAAGTGTTTGGGTGGGATTATGCAAATAAGGTGCTTCTGGTCCACCAAGGGGATTGGGTAGGTTGCTAATAATGCAAATAAGGTGCATTGTACCCTTCTGGGGGTGGGACCATGGAAATAAGGTAAATGGCACCCTAATGAGAGTATTGGTCAGTTTTGCCATCTTGCTAGCCTTCAAATGAGGCATCCCAAAAATGGAAAAAGGGGACCTCACTACCACAAAGAAAGAAGAGCCAGAAGTGGAGCGTATCATTTGGACCCAGGATCCCTGTGCTGAGAACCTCTAGACCTAGGAGACAGAGAGCTGTAACATCAGAGATGATGTGAGATGGCAAGAAGTGGCAGCAGAGAAATGGGGGCAGCAGAACCAGAAGACCGTGCAAGATAGCACAGTAGGCTTCCCAGCCCACAGAGCAAGGCTACAGTGAGTGTGCTGCTTCATGAAGTGAGAGAGTTGAGCACCTTCGAGAGGCTTATTGGTGGAGTAGGGTGCCTTGGGGCACTTAGCAGAGCCAGAATGGCTTTGTAACTTGCCCAAGCAAGGCAGAGGCCAGACCAAAGGCTGAGAGGCCGAGGGCCAGAGAGAGGTCTGCCTGCGGACATGGCTGAGAAGAAGCTGTCCTGATTGAAAAACTGTATCCTGAGTCATTCTTGGTCCTGAATTGTAACCTATTACTTCCTAATAAACTGCATAATTGTGAGTACTGTCTGTGAGCTCTGTGTGGCCATTACAATGAATTATCGAAGTAGAGAGAGCTGTGGGAGGGATGGCTGGTGTCAGAATTGGTAAAAAGGTTGGAGAGAGAAGGTATGTCTGACCTCCAGCCTTGGTCTGATGTTGATGGTGATTCTTCTTCTCCCTTGTGAAGTTAGAGGGCCTCTGACACCACCATGCCATTTTTACAAACACCAACTGTATATGCTACTGAGGGATGAATGAAATTAGCTGACAGATAGTAATGAGTTCAAAGCCATGCAACAATATCACAATTAAATTGCAACTGGATCACAGTAAGCTTTTCCATCTGAAGGAAAATGGAGATTAAAGCACCACTCACTGCCAATCATGTACCTACACAATTACAATGGGGACATAGACCCTCAGAGTAGAATACCACTAATAAATACAGAAGAAATTATTAGATCGATAATCATCATTTGGTAACCATCACAGCGGTAGTTGACACAAGTGGGAATCATCAATTGATAAAAAGGTTGGTGGGTAGGTGTTTGATGTGGAACAGGATATTGATGTAATTAGAATACCTCTCTATGAGATAGAAAAAAAAAAAAAAAAAGCCAAAAAACCTGTTGCTGTCAAGTCAATTCCGACTTATAGTGACCCTATAGGACAGGGTAGAACTGCTCCATAGGGTTTCCAAGGAGTGGCTGGTGGGTTCAAACTGCCAATCTTTTGGTTAGCAGCTGAGCGCTTAACTACTATGCCACAGGGCTCCATGAGATAGTAACCCCAAAAAGGGCAGAAATATTTACAGTGGATAACATTGATAATAACATTGCCATCCAACTCACAGACTCCATTCAAAGCTCAACAATTTTCTCAACAATATCACTTTATACTTTCTGGTCCAGCAACCTATGAAAAAAATACATTTATAGTGGAGAAATTTGGCAGACATCAACTTTATCAGGTGATCAAGATTAGTATCACCATAAACCCTGGACATTGCCATAGTGTGCCTCCTGATGTGATACCAAGAAAGCAGGGCCCGAGTCTAGTCATGAGGAAACAGAGACACACAGACAGTCATCCTACAGGATGAAAGGCTTGTGCTGTTTAAGACTGTCACGGCCATGAGAAATAGGGAAAGACTGATGAGCTTGAAGGAGTCTGATTAGACATGGAAGCTAAATGAAATATATATTCTTGAATGGTTTACTGGTCCAGAAAAGATAAAGAAGTAAGTTAGGGAACTTGGTGACTTGTGGTGGGTCTAGGAATTGAATGCTAGTATTGTTGTTAAAGGAGCCTTGGTGTCACGATGGTTAAGTGCCCAGTTACCAGCCAGAAAGTTGGTGGTTTGAACTCACCAGCTGCTCTGTCCCGAGAGAGAAGTGGCAGTCTGCTTCTGTAAAAATTACAGCCTTGGAAACCCTAAGGGGCAGTTCTACTCTCTCCTATAGGGTCACTATGAGTTGGGATCGACTCAGTGGCAATGGGTTATGGTTATGGGTTGTTATCAATGTTAATTTAATGATCTGGAGGGGTGTATGGTGACAATGTATAGGAATTTCCTTGTTTTTGGAGTGTACACTGGGGTATTTAGAAGTTATAGGGCTTCACGTCAGGAAAATATACATACATATATATATATATATATACTGTATCAGAGAAAGAGAAGGTAATGAAGCAAATGTGCTAAAACATTAACAATCAGGAATCTGAGTAAAGAGGACGTGGGAGTTTTTTTTACTAGCAATTTTTCTACTTTTTCAAAATTAAAATATGAAAATTCATATAAGATTTATTTTGCCTATAATTTATCATTGTCCAGAAGAATTCCTATACTTGGTATGTATATAATTCTCGATGAAAAGGTAAACCTAATGAGAAAAAAAAAAAAAAACTTTTCAAATATAAAATGATCACTCTATGTTATTGCTAAGAATTAAGTATTTTAGGTCATGGTACTTCAACTAAATCAAAATGGTAAGTAATGCCACTGGCCATTTTCTGAGCATGCAAAGAGGTCATAGAGGTCATAAAAGGAGAAAGCACAAAAGCAATAAAGCAAAAATCCCATCTACTCCTGAGTTTGTAAGCAAAATGTTTCCAATCTAGATTAAAGTTCTTCAACTTTCTTCTACTGCTTTCATCCGTTTATTTTCTGCCAAAAATATTTTTCTTTTTTTCTTTATAGATTTCCATGATAAAGAGCTCTAAAACTTCAGTTTATATTTATAGTTGTGAAATAGCTTTTCTTTTCTCAATCCTTTTGTTTATTCCCATAAATGAGTCACCGATGTTTCCCAACAGTTCTTGAGAAACTGAGGTCTGCCTCTTGTTAATGTCACAAGTTGTCTTTTCCTGGAAATCAACAAGAGAGTAAACCGGAATAAACCCAAATGGAATTTAATAAACATGTCTTTCAGACCAACAGTTAATTAGCTAATATTTTATAAGTACATCATGTATTTATTTCTTTTAAAGGCCTTTGCATAAATCTTATCTTACTGAAGCAAACTAACAGAAAATCTATTCAGACTTTCCTGTCATCTCTACTTTAATACATTATTATAAAAATACAGGTTAAATAACAAAGAAATCTTGAATTCTTCATTTCGTACTTTCCCAAATCATATTTTATTCGCTGTTATTTTCAGGTACTTAGTTCTGGTTTCTTTTACAAAGACCAAATAATCAAGCTTGCAGCATACTTATTCTATAGGAATGTGTCTTTAAGCAATTTGCTTGATAATGAGCCTACAATTTTCTTTGGATCCTACTAGATTATTCAAGTCATTTATTAAAGGCACTCTGAATCCTAATGCCTGGCTTCCTTGTTGTTGTTATTAGGTGCCGTCAAGTCAATTCTGACTCATAACAACCCTATGTACAACCGAATGAAACACTGCCCGGTCCTGTGCCATCCTCAAAATCATTGCTATGTTTGAGTCCATTATTGCAGCCACTGTGTCTATCCATCTCACTGAGGATCTGCCTTTTTTTGGCTGACCCTCTACCAAGAATGATGTCTTTCTCCAGGGAGTGGTCCATCCTGATAATATGTCCAGAGTACATGAGATGAAGTCTCACCATATTCACTTCTAAAGAGCATTCTGGCTGTACTTCTTTCAAGACAAATTTGTTCATTCTTCTGGAATTCCATAGAATATTCAGTATTCTTTGCCAACACCATAATTCAAATACAAAAAATCTTCCATGGTCTTCCTTATTCATTGTCCAGTTTTCGCATGCATATCATGTGATTGAAAACACCATGTCTTGGGTCAGAAGCACCTTAGTCTTTAGGGACATCTTTGCTTTTCAATAGTTTTAAAGAGGTCTTTTGTAGCCAATTTGCCCTGTGCAATAAGCCTTTCATTTCTTGACTGCTGCTTCCATGGGTGTTGATGGTGGATCTAAGTAAAATGAAATCCTTGACAACACCAATGTTTTCTCTGTTTATCATGATGTTGCTTGCTGGTTCAGTTGTGAGGATTTTCGTTTTCTTTATGTTGAGGTGTAATCCATACTGAAGGCTGTAGTCTTTGATCTTCATCAGTAAGTGCTTCAAGTTCTCTTCACTTTCAGCAAGCAAGATTGTATTATCTGCATATCTCAGGTTGAGTCTTCCTCCAATCCTGATGCCACATTCTTCTTTATATAGTCCAGCTTCTCAGATGATTTGCTCAGCATACAGATTGAATAAATATGGTTAAAAGATACAACTCTGACACATACCTTCCCTGACTTTAAACCATGTAGTATCCCCTTATTCTGTTCAAATGGCTGCCTATTGGTTTATGTACAGGTTCCCCATGAGCACAATTAAGTGTTCTAGGATTCCCATTTTTTGCAATGTTATCCATAATTTGTTATGATCCACATAGTCAATAAAACACAGGTAAACATCTTTCTGGTATTCTCTGTTTCAGCTAAGATCCCTCTGACATCAGCAATGATCTCTCTTATTTCAGACCTGCTTCTGAGTCCGGCTTGAATTTCTGGCAGTTCCTTGTCAACATACTGCTGCAGCTGCTTTTGAATGATCTTCAGCAAAATGTTACTTGCATGTGATATTAATGATATTGTTCGATAATATCTGCATTCTGCTGGATCACCTTTCTTTGGAATGGGCACAAGTATGGAAGTCTGCCAGGTAACTGTCTTCCAAATATCTTGGCATAAATGAGTGAGTGTCTCCAGCACTGCTTCTTTTTTTGAAATATCTCAATTGGTGTTTCTTCAATTCCTGGAGCCTTGTTTTTCACCAAGGCCTTCAGTGCAGCTTGGGTTTTTTCCTTTAGTATTGTTGGTTCTTGATCATACACCATCTCCTGAAATGTTTGAACGTCAGCCAATTCTTTTTGGTACAGCAACTCTGTGTATCCTTCTATCTTCTTTGGATGCTTTATATGTCGTTCAATATTTTGCCCATAGAATCCTTCAGTGCTGCAACTCAAGGCTTGAATTATTTATTTAATTCTTTTCGCTTGAGAAGTGCCAAGCATGTTTGTTCTTCTCTCTTGGTTTTCTAACTCCAGGTCTTTGCACATGTCATTATAATACTTTACCTTGTCTTCTTGAGCCAACCCTTGAAATCTTCTGTTCAGCTCATTTACTGCGTCATTTCTTCCATTTGCTTTATCTGCTCTACTTTCAAGAGCAAGTTTCAGAGTCTCTTCTGATATCCCTTTTGGTTTTTTCTTTCTTTCCTGTCTTTTTAATGACATTTTGCTTTCTTCATGTATGATATGCTTGATGTCATCACAGAACTCATCTGATCTTTGCTCATTAGTGTTCAAAGCATCAAATCTATTCTTGAGATGGTCTCTAAATTCAGATGGGATATACTCAAGGTCATACTCTGTATCTCGTGGACTTGTTTTAATTTTCTTCCCCTTCAACTTGACTTGCATATGAGCAACTGACGCTCTGTTCTGCAGTCAGCCTCTGGCCTTATTTTAACTGATGATATTGAGCTTCTCCGTTGTCTCTTTCTGTAGAGGTAGTCAATTTCCTTATCTTTTCCTTTTTCCTACCTTTTATCTCCCTTTCCTTTCCTTATCTTTTCCTTTTTCCTACCTTTTATCTCCCTTTCCTGCTAGGTGGGTAAATCCACTCCCATACTTGATGTTGGTGTATGAAATTACCTGCTTGGATCTCATAGTTTTCACCTAGCCCTGATTGTCTGTGGCAGGGCACAGGGAGAAGTAGGAAGTAAGAAATCTTGGAAGAAAAAGACCCTTTTCCCTCCCCAGCATGATCCCATAGACCTATGCTTGTCCTTGTTCCTTCTGCTGTATCTTGTCTCTTTGCAGTATGAAGTTATAATAAGTGACATGAGCCCCCAGGTAGGAAAAACAGATACCAGTTTTTCTGGGAAGAAAGAAAAATAGGAAAAGTGGTTTGTCTGTTTTACTTGACAAAATTGTGTGTTGATAATTTTAGGAAGAACTAAACTAAAATACAATTGGGATTTTCTTTGGGGAGGTGACATACTAGAGGTCAGCCAATATCCTTTTGATCTGAGGCCTGTCTTTGTTTGTGTGCTCTTGGAGGGAACTTACCTCAACTTTGTAGACTTAATTACTCTGTTTAGTTTTATTTTTAAATATATTGTCTTTATAAATTATCTGGAATGCCTATATTGTTTTCTTGATCTTTTTTTCTCTTAAAATTTTACCTGTATTTACACAATAATTATATCACCCACCCCCTTAGGAAGATAAGTAATACTGACTCTTCGAGGGAGACAATTTCAAAAATGGAGGTATTTTCCTGTCAGAGGCAAGGAGAAGGTGACTCAGATAATAGTCATGAGAAGGGGGTATGGTGCCTGCCTTGTATTTTCTAAGTTCTTATAATAACACTACAAGACAGGCATAGTTATCCTTCTTTAGAGACTAAGAAATGAGGTCCTAAGAGGTTAAGTAACATGTTAAAGTTCCACAAACTCTGGGTCTTTCCACTTGTTTTCACTTTTGCTGGGAATGTCCTTCTTAGTTGTCCTCATAGATTGCACTTTTTCATTCATAGTCCAAGTTCCAGTTCAAATGTCACACCTCCTTTGACTACACTTTATATAATTCACCTGCCTCCCCCAGCACAAGATACGTATTATGACATGACTCTATTTTATTTTCTTCCTAGCATTTATTACTTCTGATTTTTTTTTTTTTTTGAGTTCTAGAAGATAATGAAACTTGTCTGTCCTCTTCACTGTTACAAGCTCAATATCTAGCCCTGTGTGTCATAAATATTTTTGAAGGAATGAATATGCCCAGGCTATCCTACTTTAGAAGGCAGTAGAAGCCCTCTCATTGGTGGGTATCATAGTAACTATCTCAACAGACCTCTCCTAGTTTTTTTCTGCATTAACCCTACCGCGAGTGCTTTTTTGACAATAGTTCTGACCCACTGATGAAATTGAGATGGTTGCTTTTGTGCTGCAGAACTCTTAGCAAAATCTTGTCTGCTTGATCATGTTACTGTTTAAGGAACGATGTTTAATCTCTCATGATCTTGAGATTATATGATCTTCTGCTGGTAGTGTTGCCAATTAGTTCATGTACAATATCAAAGGAAGGTTTTCATTTGGAAGATTATGATGAAAAGGTACAGCCTGTGATCACAAAAACAGAGCTTCTCTTGGCGACATGAACTGATCCAATACGAAGGAACTGACATTTTGACTTCACTACAATTACACTAAAAAATAATGAATACCCTCCCCTCTTTTAATCACTTGTCACAATTCCCACTTAAGATAGTTGCAACAGAAGTGAGATCCCCTTCTATATTTTCCCTCATCCTCTTCCTTACCATGACTTATAAATACCCAGGGTCTGTTTTTCACTTACAGATTTTGAATGAACTTATATCTTCATGTGCTTGTAAAGATATTTTCCTTTGCTTTTCAGTAGAGCAATGAGAACAGAGCAAAACTTGGTTTGACTCTAATATTTCTTACTTTATGCCAACTAACTTTCATATTTCTCCCACTTGTTGTAAACTTCTTTGGCCTTGTTTCTTCACATATGGCTTTCCTTTACTGTGAAGTCTGTAAATATATAAATGTCTCTTGTTCTGGGGAAACTATCTTCTTATAATGTCTGGCTCAACTTTCCAAATGCTATTTTATTATCTATGTTAGCTCAATGAAATAAAAGCTAAGCCTTTGGGGATCTGACAAGGACACCACAAATATGGAGTTGAATAGCGCCTGAAAACTGGTTGAGAGAATTTCCTGATGAAGTGGATTAGGCATTCTTTGGTGAATAACATAATACACCATTAGAAATAGGGTGACCTCGGACAAATTTGAAACAAAAGAGATTGAAGAAGAACTGTCAAATGATCGCTTTTTCTGTTTAAAAAAAATTCTTCCTGTTGTTTTCTTCCCATGGATATATTGTGATTTCATAAGCAGCTAAAAAGCTGTTTATTTCATGATTATATTGGACCAAATTATGTTTCATCTATCTCTCCCAGAAATTTCTTCCCAGAATTTCAAGAGCTCAGGATGAAACATTGCTAATCTGGCATACACTCCTGCTTAGTTAATTGCTGTTTATCATTTTCTTTTGATCCTGACATGCATTTAATTTTTTTTCAAAAGAAATTTCATACACTGATGCATGAAGAGCTTTTATAAAGTCTCAATAAAAGCTTCTTTCCTCTCTTATGTATTTGGTGATATTTGATAAAATGATTTTCTATTTATGAGTTGTTAGTAAATTCATCCCATTTGTTGCTCTTCATGTCATTTTCCTTAAATTGCTTTCAGATGTCATATTTTCTGTCTGCCATAGAATGTTACAGTTCAGCTTTCTGGACAGCAGTGGTGAAATTTAGAGCACTATTCTTATTATTATCATGATTGATATATCAGAAAGACAAAAAATGGCATTATTTACTGACAGCTAAAGCACCATGTTGACATCTGCCATTCTAACGACATAAAACGTTATGGGAAACATGCTTTGTATATTGTAGAACACTACAATATGAAATAAGCCCTCAATTTTGTTTTAAAATAATTTTGATTAAATTGTGATTAGATATATTTTTGAACAGACTACAGAAGTTGGTAAAAATCTTTGCTTTTTAACATTTTAAAGAGGTCTTTTGCAGCAGATTTGCCCAATGCAATACGTCGTTTGATTCCATGACTGCAGCTTCCATGGGTGTTGATTGTGGATCCAAGTAAAACGAAATACTTGACAACTTCAATACTTTCTCCATTTATCATGATGTTGCTTATCGGTCCAGTTGTGAGGATTTTGGTTTTCTTTATGCTGAAGTATAATCCATACTGAAGGCTGTGGTCTTTGATCTTCATGAGTAAGTGCTTCAAGTCCTCTTCACTTTTAGCAAGCAAGGTTTTGTCATCTGCATATCACAGGCTGTTAATGAGTCTTCCTTCAATCCTGATGCTACGTTCTTCTTCATATAGTCCAGCTTGTTGGATTATTGGCTCAGCATACAGATTGAATAAGTATGGTGAAAAGATACAACCCTGGTGCATACCTTTCCTGATTTTAAACCATGAAGTATCCCCTTGTTCTGTGCAAACAACTGCCTTTTGGTATATGTACAGTTTCCACATGAGTACAATTAAGTATTCTGGAATTCCCATCCCTTGCAATATTATCCATACTTTGTTACGATCCACACAGTCAAATGTCTTTGCATAGTCAATAAAACACAGGTGAACATCTTTCTGGTATTCTCTGCTTTCAGCCAGGATCCACCTGACATCAGCAATGATACCCCTTCTGTTCTGAAATCTGGCTTGAATTTCTGGCAGTTCCCTTTCAATGTGCTACGGCAACTGTGTTTGAATTATCTTCAGCAAAATCGTATTTGCGTGTGATATTAATGATATTGTTTGATAATTTCCACATTCCGTTGAATCACCTTTCTTTGGAATGGGCATGTATATAAATCTTTTCCAGTCAGTTGGCCAGGTAGCTGTTTTCCAAATTTCTTGGCATAAACGAGTGAGTGCTTCCAGCATTTTACCTGTTTGTTGAAACATCTCAATTGGTTTTCCTCAATTTCTGGAGTCTTGTTTTTTGCCAATGCCTTCAGTGCAGCTTAGACTTCTTCCTTCAATACCAGTACCTTTGGTCCTTGATCATATGTTTGCTCCTGAAATGGTTGAAGGTCGTCTAATTCTTTTTGGTATAGTGACTGTGTATTTCTTCAATCTTCTTTTGATGCTTCCTGTGTCATTCAGCGTTTTGCTGGTAGAATCCTTCAATATTGCAACTCAAGGCTTGAATTTTTATTCACTTCTTTCAGCTTGAGAAATGCCAAGAGTATTCTTCACTTTTGGTTTTCTAACTCCAGGTCTTTGCACATTTCATTATAATACTTTATCTTCTCCAGTGGCCCTAATTTTACTATATGCAAATTATATCTCCATGGTCTGACTTTAATAAAACAGACAATTTTGCTCATGGGTGAGTTCAATAGACATTCACAGATATTTCTGGAAGGTACAGTTTCTGAGTCAACATCTCATCTAACAAAATACATTTTATTTGTAATTTAAAAAATAGCATTTTGAACAATAACAGTTTTATGTCCATTAGTTAAATTTAAAATGTTAACTTTTAGAAAAGGATGAAAAATAATAACACTTGGGAGGAGCAAAAGAGAGAATGTTGATTTAAGTGAGCTAAATTTTAATCTTTCATAACAGAAAGTCAGCAGACAATATTTAAAGTCAATAAATCAAGAAATAGGGCTATAAGCATGTTATTCAAATATTCAAAGTTAACCATTAGGACAACCTAAGCCTAAAATGGCTTAAAATGGTTCCTTTAGGGACCAGTTTGGAGATGGGAAGATTGGGTAGAGGACTGTGGCTTTTCGTTGTTAGCCCCTTTGTATTATTTGATTGTTTAACTATGTGTATGTATTACTGTGACAAGCAGTATTTTTTATTAAAAAAAATCATAGCATACACATTGGCTGAGTTTGATCACCTGGGGTGGGTATCTTCTAATGGATATCTGCATATCTATTTTTGTCCAGTTTCCTCCTAGCTCTCTGTTTAGGAGTGATCCACATGAATATGTCAGTAGGCTCCCTTACCCTCAGGCCAATGGAGACTGAAGGGAGGCAAGTACATGCGGTCTGATATTTATTCCACCAGCTCCCTCCAGTGACGTGCATCAGGATAGTTATGTTCCTGAACTAAATGTAATTGTTCCTCCTAAATTGGCTTGCTCTACTCAACTCTATCATTAGCCCCACTATCTCTTGTAGTTCCTGCACCTTTGTAATTAGTCACTTTATTGCATCTTCCTTGAATTATACTAATTTAAGCATGCCATTTGTATCCCGAAGAGGTGCTGACTGATAATCCTTTCTGAGAATTAGAATTCTCAGAAGATTAGAAATAAAAAGGGTAAAGGAAAGAGTTTAAAGAAAAGAGCACACAGGAAAGAGTGTTACAAGTGAACTAGAACTGGACTCTTGAATTAATATAGTGTAACTAATGCCTGTCACGTTGGTTTCATAACAAAGGTGGACAGTGATTTATTTAGTTACAGGGTGTGTGTCTCTGATTCTTTGTCCATGCATCCTGAAGAACCTCAGGTGAGCGAATGCATTCTGTGGTTTTGTCGAGTAAACCACGAGGTGTACATTGCTATGATTTCAGAGTCACAGAATTTGGAAACTAAGATATCCTCCGCCATGGACTTCTCTTCCTATATGTATCAAAGACCATGTTGCTTTGCATTTGTGACAACTACTGTTTTTCTTTTCCCCTGTACGTTTCTTCTGCCTACTCCTTGATGTTAATATTCTGCCTAATTGGCGTTTTCTTTCCTCATTGTACTCCAGTGCCTAGCTGATAAAGGCAGGCAGGTATGACCATAGAAGGGCCTATTAAGAAAGTAGGACCAAAGTGACACCAAAACCAAACCAGCTTCTTCACAATATATCTGATATTCTATAAATGTTTGTATATTTTCTTCTTATTTAGTCTTCAGGTACAGAGGGCTGAGTTAATTATATTCAGTAATGTTATCATCATTGGTCTGTGCAAGGCCCCTTTTTTTTTTATGTACTTACTTCTTCCTTTTTAACCCTATTCCCCTCTTATCTTCCTGCTCTCTATAGGCAATTATCCTAATGCAGCTGATTTATCTTCATTTTATAGACGTAGAAAATGAGGCTAAGAGAGATCATACAGCAAGTCATTAGCAGAACTTAAAATCAAACTCAACCCTGTTGGACTCCAGAAGCCAAATGGTACACTGACAGCACTCCCCCCGCCCGCCCCCCCCCCCCCGTAGCTTTGGTCAGTTTTATCATAATAAAGACAGAAGCAAATTTACCCACCACATTTGTAAACATTCAGCAAGAGAGACACTTTTAATACAAAGGCAAAAATGCGAGTCTTGATGTGCTATGCAATCTCTGCCACCCCTGAGTTGGAAAAAGCTAAGCAAGCAGAAATAATTAAATGCTGAGTTGTGTTGGGATGAAGTATCATGAATTAATTCCTTATTTGGAAAAAAGAAAAGAACTCGAGAATTCTTTCCAGAACTGCCATTCTAGAACATTCATGAGTATGATTAAAGCTATTTATACTGTGGAAATCTATACTAATGATTGATTATAGCACATTCCATAACAATTTTTCCACATCAAATTTACACTACTAAGCATACCACTATTTTTCCAAAATTTCCCCTCTCCCCATTGTATTGTGGTTGTTTAAAAAGTTGCATTGAAATGGATGGAGATAGTAACACAGAATTGTTATGGGACTTCCTTAAGACATGATGAAGTTAGATTTCTAAACATTATATTCAGGAGTTTCAAAGAACCTAAGGATGTTCTTATTTGCCTGTTTCCCCTTTTGACTAATCTGAGAGGACTATGTGCTGTTCTAGGAAACCCAAGGTATTTACAAGATTCTGTGGATGTTCAGTTAATGCAGAATACAACAATAGTGTCCGCCCAGAGGAGGGTTTAACATCATGCTAGTGGTTTAAGCTTCAGGGACACTTACTTGCAAGGGAGCTTTCCAAGATCCTGTACATTAATTTTATTTATAATTTCATATATATATAGTTAAAGAGGGTCCCCCAAATTGTATCCAAAGTATATTTTTGTAGAATTACAATACAAGTAGATATAATATCTGGATTTATACTAGTCTATCTTCTGCAACTAGTTCTAATATGATTACGTGAGTATAGACTGAATCTGTCAGGTATAGATACAAGTTTTGCTTCAAAGAGAAGATGGTGTAAATGGATAACCAAGACTAAGATTGTGTACAAAACTGCTTTAATTTTTTTCTTTAATAAAAAGTAGAGAAGAAAAACCACAGCTTTCCTTCTGTGGTTTTAGTATATAAGTTAAACTGGTTGCTGTCGAGTTGATTCTGACTTATGGTGACCACGTGTGTGAGTAGAACTGCGCTCTGCAGGGTTTTCAATGGTGATTTTTTGGAAGTAGATTGCCAGGCCTTTTCTTCTGCCTCTGGATGCACTGGAACCTCCAACCTTTCAGTTAGCAACTGAGAGCATTAACTGTTAGCATTACCCAGGTCTCAGTATTGGTGAGTTCAAATGTTAAAATAACTGACCTATAATAAATCCGTGATTAAATATAAAATGTCTGCACAGAGCAAGTGCTTCTATTCATTATGGCCTGTCAAATTCTATTTGGCACTCAGACGTAACAATTATATTCTATTGAATGGAGGGAGGATTCCCAACAGGGCAGTCTCGTCCTCATTTAAACCACACCGTATGCAATTATGGTTCTATTTTTTGAGGTTTTCTTAATTTAGATACTTCGAATTTTTATTATATTCTTTACCGACACTGAGTATCTACAGTTTCTTTAGCAGTAATAGTCAATAACATGTAACATTTTTTTATTCTAACAAAAATTTTATCTTATAAATGTAAAGAAAAAAATACATTTTAATGGACCACTTAAAAGAGTTTCAATTTGATTGAAAAATACAGAACCCAGTAGTGGTTTCAAGTTTTGCTGCTATAGAATATATGCTATGAAATATATTTCACCTTTTGAACTTTAAATGTTCAACCATAATTACAAGTTTAACACTTGTAAATAAAATGTTAGCCAAATAATTGAGAAAAGAAAATTATAAAGTACCTTTTTTTTTGTGCATAAAGTCTTGATAATCTTTTTTTTTATATTTTAAAGTTTGTTAATTAAATTTTGGCTAAAAATATAGGAAACATAGGATATACAGCACTTAGCATGTTCTGTAAGATACTGGTATCTTGACACATAAAATTTAAAGGTAACATAAGGAAGACAAAATGTTAGGTTCCTTAGAAAAGAATACATACATATTAGAAAGATCACCATGAGAAACGTAACATACATAGTTTAGTGAAGGGAAAAAAAAAAAACTTCAACAAATAAAATAAATACAAAGCTACTAACTATACAACTCTATTACATTTTTATTAGGATTCACTTGACTATGACAGAAATATAACTCAACTTAGAGAAAATGGGAATTT
The DNA here is from genome assembly GCF_000243295.1 of Trichechus manatus latirostris. Classification (NCBI taxonomy): domain Eukaryota; kingdom Metazoa; phylum Chordata; class Mammalia; order Sirenia; family Trichechidae; genus Trichechus; species Trichechus manatus. The sequence continues at coordinate 906,326 of NW_004443983.1, read as the reverse complement.
AGCTTACAAACTAGAGATCTCACTGGCTGTAAAACCAGAGATTCTAATTTCTCATCCCCTTTCTCACTATGATTTAGCTTTATGCTTTCATATTAGCTTTTCCATAAGGTTGTGGACACATCCGAAGGAATCAATGAACTCACAGATTTTCAGCCTCAGGACCCCAAATCAAATTTGCAAAATATCTGGGAAGAACTCTGATTGGCCATCTTAGGCGATGTGCTCATCCTTGAAATGACAGTGGCCAGGAATAGAGTGTTATGATTGGTACATATTGGGCCAGATCTCTACTCTCAACACCAATCACTGTGTGCAGAGAGTTGATTTCACATAAAGAAATAGCTGCTGTCTTTTCCATCACTTGGCTAAGGGGGCAAAAAGAGCAATGCCCTAGAAGAAGATATCTTTCATTTCTAATGAATTTCTGCTTGATTTGCATGAAAATCTATTAAGGAACTTGACAATAATAGAATTTTAAAAAGGTAAGAATCTTAAAGATCATCCAATCATCTTATTGTGCAGATCTGAGCCACAGAGTGATGAGTTGCAGCAGTGGGGACTAGAACCCAGTTTCCTTCACTCACCGAACCATGACTTTTCTACATTAAGCTGTTAAAACAGTCTCAAAATCTGACTATATAGAGAGTTAGAGAGCTGTAAATAGAGGTACATCAAAGAGAAAAAGGGAATGAAATCTTGCTTATAGATAGTACCACTAGAAATATAGGAGCTAAGAAGGATTTCTGTGGATGGGATTTTTTAAACAAAGAATTTTGAGTCTCAATTACGCCAGAAAAACTTTGTGTAAATACACATTTTAAGTGTTTTGACCCCTTAATATCCAAATAATTTATGTAAATAGATATCTTTGCTCAGCAGTTTATCAGAAAAGTCGACATATACTTCTCACTTATGACCTAAGATTGGAATCAAGTATTTTCTGAAGCCAATAATACTGAAAGAAAAGAATACACAGACTGTAAGGACAAATCTCTCAGACCGTGTTAAATTTAACAGTTGCAGTTACTTCCCTCATTTTCATATGTTCTTATTTAACTAGCAGTGATTTCCCTCAGGTCTCAAGTAAGCCAGTTACCCCAACACTTGCATCTCTCTGCTAAGAAGATGATTTAGGAGACACATTCAGGGCTTCAGGCTAGAAACATGCCCTTTAATACCCTGGTGTCGCAGTGGCAATGGTTGTCAGGACGGCGGAGACAGTAACCAAATACAACTCTTACAGAGAAGTGGGGCCAGGAGGGTCACTCTGAGGAGTCGACCCCGGCTTCAGTCCCAGGAGTTTATTTATAGTCAATACAGCAAGCACTGAAGCAAATAACAGAACAATGGGCTTTGGGTGCGGGCAAGGAAGAAGGAATTCAGGTAAACAAGCCAATCAGTAAAGGGACAATAGGTTTGGGAAAACAAGTCGTGACAAGTCTCAACATGTTGGGGACAAATCTCAACATGTTGGGGACAAGTCTCAACATGCTGTGCAGCATAGAGGACTGTGGGGGCTGCAGTTGTCAATAGTGAAGCCATGTTTAAATGGCATATATCCACACAACCGGGGAGTAAAAAAGCACCAGATTAGTCAAGGAATTGGGAGGCCCATTTATTGGAGCATCTTAGAGCACTGACGCCTTGTGACTGGGTAAGAAGAGTCTACTTAATCAACACTAGTTCCCTTATTGACCCTGAGTACACTGTATATATCCATACCTTTGTAGTTTTCTTATTGTTTGTTCCCTGCTTTGTATCTTTCTAAATTCGTCTTCCCTATCCTTTGAGTCTCAGCTTAAGGTCTAAAACCCGTTGCCGTTGAGTCAATTTTGACTCATAGCGACCCTATAGAGTAGAATTACCTAATACGGTTTCTGAAGTGGATTCCAACTGCTGACCTTTTGGTTAGCAGGCAGTCAGCAGCTGAGCTCTTAACCACTGCATCACCAGTGCTGCCAACTTAAGGTCTACCTCCCATATAGTTTTCTCCTAAACACAATAGCCCACACTCCTGTATTGATATAGAAGGGTTCAAGGGTTTGCTGTGTCTCCTTTTTTAGGTTTAAGTTTGTTGTAGATGGTGACCTAACACCATTAATTCATTCATTCTCTAAATATTTGTTTAGTACCCACTGTGTTCCAGGCATTGTTCTGAGCGCTGAAGATAAATCGTAGTCATCTATATCTACCACAGTGATTGATTCATAGGCAGTCAATAAATAACCTCTTGAATGAATGAATGCCTTCATTAATAACTACAGAAATGAGAAAGAACATACAAATAGAAATGGAACTCACTGTGTGGGCCGCCATGACTCGGAGTCAACTCTATGGCAACTGGTTTGGTTTGGTGATAAGAGGCTAGAAAATTATTTATGAATCCAAAACAAGTTGAAAGCCCATATCCTGTCTTATTATGGAATTCTTATAGAAGAAACTTACATCAACACATGGAACCAATGTGAGATATTTTATGAGAAAACTGAGGGCCAGAAATAGTGCTTTATTTTATGAGCTCTGGAAACAGTTTCCTCTTACTAGAAGGAAATAGTGTTTTTAATGCACCAAAATATTTGAAAAAAGTGCAAATGTTCCTCCACAAACTGTATATTTATAGTAGAGAAGATTAAGCACTACCCCTCACTTTTACCCAAGAAATGTGAGCCTGAGTTGTGGTGAATCTTCACATTTTTGGAAGGAAGCTCTGCTTAAAAATCAGTTAGACAACTCTTTGTTTATAGGAATTCTCCATTAAAGTCTAAAATAAGGAATTCTTATGTAATTTAAATTTCCCTAAATCTTATCCATATTTCTTAACATATCACAATTCTGTTAACACAGATTATTTGGCAGCTATGTTGATCACTGCAATTGGCACATCAGTTTTTCATTTTCTTGTAACCAGGGCCTCATGCAGAGCTTAAGAGCTTAGGTTCTGGAGTCAGATTGCCTTGGTCTAAATCTTGAGTTTAACACTTCCAAAATGTGATCTAGATTTCCAAATCTATGTAATAGGGAAAATTATTGTATCTGCCAGTTAGTGGACCACTTAATAGCTCACATGTGCTATTACGTATATCTGGCACACACCAATAACGTGGTTCTGAATATAAAACAGCTACTGCAAAGTTTGAAGAAACTGACAAAGTACAAGCACTTTCTGTTGTCTTGCCCAATAGCACACTTCATAGAAGGAATTGTATTGAACATTAATAAATCTATTGGTCAATGACTAGAAAGTTACACTTCAAACTTTAACTTTGATTTAGGATAATGCTTGCTAATCTAACAAAACAAAACAAACAAAATCCTAAACAAGATAACTTTATTTCTTTCTCACACAACAGTAAAGCAGGAGTTACTGTTGGCAGGAACAGCTCTCTTCCATGCTGTCACACATGGACTCATGTTGATGGAAGCTATGATGAGGTATCCAAGGACATCATGATTGCCTCATTCCAATGAGCTGTAATGAGTAAGATTTTAGGAAGTGAAGATTAGACCTAAAAATAGCACATATCACTGGAAGAGGCTGCATAGGTCTGGCTCACTATTACTACTCTCCATTGCTAACCCTTGCATTGTCTCATGATCTTTTTTCTCCCCTCCCATTCCAGTTGCTATAAAAAGTTTAAGACTAACCTATGTTCCTCCTTGGGGGGTGGAAAAACAAGTTATAATGATCTAGGAATGAAAAATGGAACAAAGCACCCTTCTTGTGACAAGAAAACCAGGATGGTGCTAGATAACCCTCAAGAATACCAGTAAAAGTTTATTCATCTGGGATGTGACCACCGTGACTACCTCAAGGAGGAACTAACACAAACTTCTAAGACTCATAATCCTGTCCCTATAAAGCCTTCGGACAGTCTCCAGTTCAAGGAGACAGGTTTTTTGGAGGAATCTATTCCCCTCTGTCTCCTACATATCGATATATAATAAAACTCTTGTTGCTCACCCCACCCAGTCTCAGAATTGGCTATTATGGCAGGTGGCTCCAATCCGTGCTATTGCAGTAACATCACTTCTACTCCATCACATGGACACACCAAAATGCAAGGGACATGTCTTATTTTCCTAGTGCTGCTGTAACAGAACAAATCTGTCTTGTAAGAAGCATAGCCAGAATGTTCCTTAGAAGCGAGGATGCCGAGACTCTGTCTCCCATACTTTGAACCTGTTATCAGGAGGGACCAGTCCCTGGAGAAGGACATCTTTCTTGGTAAAGTAAAGGGTCAGTGAAAAAGAGAAAGACCCTCAGTGAGATGGATTGACACAATGGCTGCTACAATGGGCTCAAGCTTGTGAGGATGGTGCAGGACTGGGCAGTGTTTCATTCTGTTGTACATAGGGTCACTATGAGTTGAAACTAACTCGATGGCACCTAACAACAACAAAAGTCTGTAACAGAAATACCAAAGGTGAGTAGCATTTAAGAACAGAAATTTATTTTCCTACAGTTCAGGAGGTTAAAAGTCTGAATTCAGAGTACGGCTCTAGGGTGAGTCCCTTCCTTGTCTATTTCAGCTTCTAATAGTCTGCAATCCTTAGTATTCCTGGAACTGTAGATTCATCTGCCCATGTTGTCATCAGATAGTGTATGTCTTCCCCCCTTTGTGCTTACTTGTTTCTGTGTGTATGCTGCTTTTTATAACTCAAATGTGATTAGGTTTAAGACACACCCTATACTGATATGACCTCATTAACATAACAAAGAAAACCTTATCTCCAGATAGGATTACATACACAGGTATACCTATTGCCTTTGAGTCAATTATGACTCATAGTGACCCTATAGGACATAGAACTGCCCCATAGGCTGTAAATCTTTATGGATACAGACTACAGCATCTTTCTCCTGTGGAGTGGCTGGTGGGTTCAAACCACTGACCTTTCAGTTAGCAGTGGAGCGCTAACCACTGTGCAACCAGGGCTCCTATCCACAGGTATAAGAGATAGGACTCCAAAATATAATTTTTTGCAACACAATTCAATCTATAACACAAGACTGAAAAAATATTTTTCCTGTGTATTTGAACAGGAGAATAGAGTTTTTGGTGAATAGAAAACAGTTTCCACCACATTTTACCTTCTGGTCATGAAATATTCATTTGTAGCCTTCTTCCTATATGTAAAGAAGACAGTTGCTCTTTACAATAGAGAGAACCTACAACCCCATTCAACTGCTGCACCCATTTCAAAGTCCAGAATTTCTAGAAGATGCTTAGTCCTCTCCATCAAGACTAGTTATGTGTTTTTGTATTCTAATTCCTATAAACTAAAAGACAACATACATTAGTGAAGCAAGTACAGAATAACCATAATGAAACCCATTCTGAAAATGGATAAATGGGAAATTCACATCAGGTGCTAGCACAGAGCAATGATGAAATACTTCTGGACAGGTATAGACCTCTGTACATTGGCAATTCAGTGAGTTTCATGATTAGATCTTAGGTCTGTATTCTGTCTGGAAGGAATCTCTTGTCCATTAATCTCCATGAACTCTGGTGCTACCTTCTTGGAGAGTCTTCCTTGTACATATTCTTCCACAGACACCATTAAAATGGCTTCAAGGAATATTGTTCACCCTGGAAGCTGTATAGCTTTCAAAGCCCAATTCTTGTTCATTGGAGCCCAAGGGTTGTTTTGCATTCAGTCTTCAGCTCATAGTTCTTTAACAATAGAATTTCCTGAAAAAACTTTTTAAAGTGCTAATCTATTTGTTTCTGATTTATTTCATTGTGTTAGTAACCATAGACAGGTCTTTTCTTTTCAGACTGACTTTTCAAGTTTGCTGTATGTCTTTGCTTCTTTGCTTCCATGCCTATTTCTTGCAATATACAAATAGCTGCCATCTGAATCCCTGGTGGCACAGTGGTTAAGAGCTACAGCTGGCTGTTAAACAAAAGGTTGGTAGTTCAAATCCACCAGGTGCTCCTTGGAAACCCTATGGGGGCAGTTCCACTCATCCTATAGCGTTGCTATAAGTTGCTAGAAGTGGGCCATCTGAAACAATAGGTTTTGGTAGAATGGCAACATCCTTAATCTTAATCTTTTGCTGCAGGGCTGAGTTCCTTGTTTAAGTGAGAAATCTTATGGGAACTTTGTGTTTCAATGTCTTTTCAGTTCTCTTATGTTAGGGGTTTCGAAGAAGTTGGCTTCTACAACCTTGAAAAATCATTAATGTCTGCCTGCAAACAAACTAGTTATTTTTTTCCTGAACTCATTTACTTCTCATGATTCTTTGAAAAATACATCAAATAGCAGTCCATACAAATTAATAGCTTGGCATTTTTAATCTCTTCCCCCTGAACTACAGGTTGGTAGAGAGTTGGTCTTTCAAATTGTTATAAGCAGCAGTTTTAGCAAATATTTGACAACATAATAACACAGCGCCTCAGAATTTTAACATCTAGTATCTGTGTCCTAGTGACCTACTGCTGCCATTTTCAAATAGTGGACTTGAAGAACACAATTATTCTCCCCATTTCAGTCAGTCATAAGGAAGAAAGAGCAGAGAGATACTCTAGAGAGTTTGTTTTTTTCCAAGCCAGGTCTATTATCAGCACATTTCATTTCCATTCACATTAGTTTGTCTAATAGTCAGGCACAAACCCCAGACCTAACTGTTATGAAAGCTAGGGAATGAAATCTAGCTATGTGACAAGAAGGAAGAAGAAATGGATTTTGGTGGGTACATAACGTCTTTTCATAGTTTCTCATTGATTTAGTTTGTGCATTTATTTTTTTTCCACTCATACTGTTATACTAGACATGGAATTTTTACCAAGAGTTCTGTTTTAGAATTTTTCAGGCAATTGCTTATTTTGAGTTGTATAAATAAGCATTTCTCACCACTTATGAATATAATTTCTGTATGGTAAAATAAATGCACACTTTTTGTTTTGAATGTATTATGAGGTAAAAGTCTACAGAAAACACAGGGAATGAAATTCGATCACACGGTACTATTAGGAGAAATGAAAACTTCACACTTTTAACAGATTATCATATCAATCTTCTCTTAAAAAAAGCATTGAATCAAAGTATGATAGTTAAACATGGATATTCATACCATTCTGAACTTTCTTATGTATACCTTTAGAATTAAATGTTCCAAAAAATACTGTTTATATTAACAGACTTGAACATTTCTTAATAGGAGAAGAAACTTCTAAAAGTATTACACAACAGTTAAGGTATCCTTTTCAAGACCTGTGGAACATATCGTATCCCACCAACTTTTTATGCCTCTGGAGTTCTTTGGAAAGGGGGTAGCTTGATTTTAACACATTTAACCTCAAAGTGGGAGCCTTTTAAAATGCATAAAACTCAAAAATCCTGAGAGGGAGCCTCATTTTTGTGTAGATTGAGCATTGCTTTAGGTTTACACCTCTCGAATGTGTTGATTTTCTAAACTTTTGACAGATTTGCCTTTATCTCTATGAGATAAATCTCCTTACTATATTTCCCAGTTACTACGTTCTGATGAGAATGTACTTATTGTGAGAATAAGTGATTTCCAGTCTTCATTCTCTGATAGTGGCCATTTTCTCTATTATGCCATTCATTGTTTCCATGTGTTACTGGCTCCCTTCTTTTGTAGCTTCTGAACAGTAAATAATGCCTTTCCAATAAGGAATTTTGCATTACAGTGGTACTTTTCAAGATACTGGAACTCCTGTAAGTTATTATTACGCATCATTCAATTTTAGGGCCCAATTGTTGCTTACATGTGTAGCAGGTAGAACGCACCAGTGTGAGCAGTTCTTCAGTATTCCAGGGAAGCTGTTTCTGCTTCTTAGCTGTTAGTACTGCTTTTGTTATAATGAAGACTATATAAGCTGTTGCCGTCGAGTTGATTCCAACTTACAGTGACCCTATAGGAAGAGTAAAACTTTCCCATAGGGTTTCCAAGGAGTGGCTGCTGGATTCCAACTGCTGATCTTTTGGTTAGCAACCTAGCTCTTAACCATTGCACCACCAGTGGTAATTTTCCTAAAATTTTCAAATTCCTTTCATTTTATTTATTTGGCCTATCAGTACTGCTTTTGCAGTAATGACAAATGCATTGTAGTGGTAACGCTCTTGAAATAAAAAAAATCCCTTGGCTTGACTTATGGGCAACGTGGCACTACAGACAGAAGCACCACGCTGTCCCTGCACAGCAAAGATCCGAAAAACCAAGCCAAACAGAGAAAACAGCAATTCTGAAAACCTAAGCATCAAATGAAGAGATAAAGAACTCAGCCAAGCACTGAATGGAATAAGAAACAGACAGAGAACAGAGAGTGAGGAGAGATACATGGAGAGTTCCCCTATCAGCTAATGCAGCAAGGATCCACCATCTTGAACGCCTATCAGAGATCACTGAACAGGTGGTATGGGAAAGCAGCTTCATGGAGCTTCCAGCAGGAGACAGAACAAACGGTAACCAGCGATACATGCTTTCCCATGCCCCACCCTTTTGCACCCCCACTCGGCCTTCTCTGCTTCCTGCGGCCACAGTCTCTTAGCTGGGGAGAACCAGCTTCACCCCAGTGCTTCTTGGATTCCACTCGCCCGCACTGGCTGGCTCCCTCAGTGCCATTTGTTGGCTGCTGATGTTGCTTTTTTCTGTTTATTGTGATTTCTTACATACCTCTCACCACCTCCTCCTCCTTTCTCTCAAATACCTGGCTCTGTGAGCCATCTTCGCTTCTTCCTGAAAGGCTGTGAAACACTGCTCGAATGTGAAACTGCTTCTTGGCCTGTGCTGCCATGCAGGTGGGATCCCGGGGCTTTTATTGGTTTGTTTCAAATTTCTTGTTTTCTTTTTCTTTTCTTGAATTGGGAGCTCATTCTAGCTGGGTGATACTGTGTGACTCGGGACCTACACCTTCAGTTTGCACAGACGCACAGAGGAATCCCTGAGGACATTTCTTTTTTCTTGTTTTCTTTTTTTGGGGGGGGGGGTTTCTTTTTGTGTGTCTTTTTCTTTTTTTCTTTGCTTGTTTTGTTTTCTATTGTCTCTTTTTCCCTTTTTGTCTTTCTTCATTACTCAGTTTTTCGTGTCTCTATACTTTACTTTGTCTTCCTGTCTCCTGAACACATGGCACTGAGTGACACCTCTACCCCTTCTAACCCGGCTGTACTTCATGGACTGCGAACAACTTCCCCAGACCTCACAGCTGCACAGGTAGGATGCCTGGGGGCTTTTCTTTTTTCTTTCTAATTTTTATTTATTCATTTTTTTCTTTTTCTTCTCCTTTTGGTTTTTCTCCATTTCTCAGTCTCTCATCTCCCACTCCAATGGCAAGCTCCCTTAGCACTCTTTTCTGTGTTTGTATGTTTTTTGGCCCCTGTTCCTCTCTCCACTCTCTCCTCTCTACAATACCCATCTTACCTCCACACATCACAATCTCCCCTCTCCATCATGCCTACCTGCCCTGTGCACTGAAAATCACACCCCCAAGCAGCATAGGCATGGCCAACCAGAACGTACCCTGCACTGATTCCTGGCCCACCCTGTTGGTCATAGTATGTGCAACACACAAGCCATCTGAGCAACTCCTCTTCAGCTATGTCTGCCCTGCTGTACCATATCTCAGCAACTGACCCTGCCACTTGGAGAAGAAAGCAAAAAATATCATGCCCACAGATAAACAAACAACAAAGAATGCACAGCCTGTCTGCTCAGACATAGATAAATAAAACAAAAAACCAAGATGAAACAAACAAATCTACAATCAATAAACAAGGACAATAACTACCAAATGCCCTGAAGACAGCAGACAATATCAAAACATTTACAAAAACAGGATAGGATGGTTCCAGTAGGTGTTCAAAATAAAACACCTGATGAATTTCCAGTAGGAGAAAAGGCACTAGAACCACCTGATAGGAAATTAAAATCTCTAATATTCAGAGCTATCCAAGAGTTGAAGCAAAAAGCAGACAAAAATAAGGAAAAAATAGAAAAATTCATGGAAAAGGCATAAAAATTCATGGAAAATACAGACAAAAAAATAGAAGAATTCAGGAAAATAATGGAGGAACAAAATGCCAAAATAAATTCACAACTAGAAATCACACAACAACAATAATTAGAAATACAAAAGATAAACAACAAGATTTCAGAAATGGACAGTATCATAGAAGGGCTAAGAAGTAAGTTTGAAATGGCAGAAGACAGGATAAGCAAAATTGAAGACAAACACTTGGATACAACTCTGAGAAAAAGTCAGAAAAAAGAACGAAGTAAAATGAAGAGACCCTGAGAATTATGTGGGATACAATCAAAAGCAAAAGTTTGTGAGTGATCGGAGTTCCAGAACAGGGGGAGAAAACAGAAAACACGGAGAGGATCATTGAAGAACTGCTGACAGAAAACTTCCTCAATATCCTGAAAGATGAAAATCTGGCCATCCAAGAAGCTCCATGAACCCCCGTATAGGATAGATCCCCCTCAAGAATCACCGAGGCATATCATAGTCACTCTCGCAAAAACCAAAAACAAGCAAAGAATCCTGAGAGCAGCTTGAGAGAAACAAAAAGTAACATACAGAGGAGAAACAATAAGACTAAGCTCAGATTATTTAGCAGATTATGGAAGGCAAGAAGGAAATGGGATGATATATATTAAACCTTGAAAGAAAAAAATTGCCAGCCAAGAAAAATATATCCTGCAAAACTCTTCATTCAGATATGATGGTGAAATTAGGACATTTCCAGATAAACAGAAATTAAAAGAATTTGTAAAAACCAAACCAAACTTACAATGATTATTAAAGGGAGTCCTTTGATCTGAGAACAAACAACTTCAGCTCACAGGCTGAATCTAGGATGCAGGATCATACCAGCCAGATACCAATCTAGGTAATGAACTCTAAAAGACTATCCAAAACCAAAAGAAATACAAGAGGGAATCATAGAAGTTACTCTGTAAATGACAACAACATCAGAACGATAAAAGAGGAAATAAATGGTGTATGTATAGAACCTTCTAATGGAGAGAAAGACAAGGCAATATCAAGTAATAATAGACTGCTTCAAACCTAGGAAGATAAGGGTAAATTTATGGTAACCACAAAGAAATTTAACAAACCTACTCACCAAAATAAAGAGGAAAAACATAAAGTCTCAGTGAAAACAAAACCTACCAACACAAAAGAAATGAAAAAATCAACAAACAAGAGGAATTCGGTACAGGAGAGTAAGAGGAACAAAGAAAACGTCAGCAACACAAAAAAAAGCACTACAAAAAGACAGCCATAAACTCACACCTATCAGTAATTACACTGAATGTAAATGGCCTAAATGCCACTATAAAGAGATGGAGAGTGACAGAATGGATAAAGAAACAGGATCCATCAATATGCTGTCTACAAGAGACACACCTTAGAAACAAAGATGTAAATTTATTAAAAATCAAAGGATGGAAAAAAAAAATATATCAAGCAAACAACTACCAAAAAAGAGCAGGAGTGGCAATACTAATGTCAGATAAAAGAGACTTTAAAACAAAATCCACAATAAAAGACAAAGAAGGACACTATATAATGATTAAGGGGACGATCCATCATGAAGACAACCATTATAAACATCTACTCACCCAAGAACAGGGCTCCAAAATACATAAAACAAACTCTAACAGCACTGAAAAGAGTAACTGACAGTTCCACAATAATAGTAGGAGACTTCAACACACCACTCTTGGTAAAGGGCAGAACATCTAGAAACAAACTCAACAAAGATACAGAGGAGCTAAAGGGCACAATCAGCCAACTTCACCTCATAGACATACATAGAACGCTCCACCCAATAGGTGCAAAATACACATTCTTTTCCAATGCACATGGAACGTTCTCCAGAATAGACCACATCTTAGGCCACACAACAATCGTCAACAAGATCCAAAATGTTGAGATAATACAAAGTATCTTCTCTGATCACAACGCCATCAAGGTAGAAATTAACAACAGAAAGAACAAGGAAAAAAGATCAATTACATGGAAACTGAATAACACCCTGCTTACAAACCACTGGGTAATAGGAGAAATCAGAGATGGAATCAAAAAATTCCTAGAATCAAATTAGAATGAAAAAACATCATACCAAAACCTTTGGGACACAACAAACGCAGTCCTCAGAGGACAAGTTATAGCAATAGGTGCACACATCAAAAAAGAACAAAGGGACAAAACCAAAACCTTAACTACACAAGTCAAACAAATAGAAAGAGAACAGCAAAAAAAGCCCACAGCCACCAGAAGAAAAGAAATAATAAAGATCAGAGCAAAAATAAATGAAATAGAGAATAGAAAAACAATAGAAAGAATCAATCAAACCAAAAGTTGGTTCTTTGAAA
>NW_004443983.1:891061-893871 GCF_000243295.1 Trichechus manatus latirostris | reverse complement strand
ATAGCAGACTATTATGAAAAACTATACTCCAACAAATTTGAAAACCTAGAGGAAATGGATAAATTTCTAGAAACACACTTTCTACCCAAACTATCACAAAGTGATGTTGAAAATCTGAACAGAACCATAACAAGAGAAGAGACTGAAAAGGTAATTAAAAAGAAAACAAAAAAACTCCCAACAAAAAAAAAAAATCCCTGGCCCAGATGGCTTCACCGGAGAATTCTACCAAACTTTCAGAGAAGAGCATACCGGTACTACTTAAAATATTTCAGAATATAGAAAAGGAAGTAACACTTCCAACTTCATTCTATGAAGCCAGCATAACCCTGATACCAAAACCAGGCAAAGACGCCACAAAAAAGAAAATTACAGACAAATATCTCTCATGAATATAGATGCAAAAATTCTCCACAAAATTCTAGCCAATAGAATTCAGCATCATGTGAAAAAATAATACACCATGACCAAGTGCGATTCATGCCAGGTATGCAAGGATGTTTCAACATTAGAAAATCAATCAAAGTAATTCACCACATAAATAAAAAGAAAGAAAAGAGTCACATGATCATCTCAACTGGTGCAGAAAAGGGATTCGACAAAATCCAACACCCACTCCTGATAAAAAACTCTCAATAAAATAGGTATAGATGGGAAATTTCTCAACATAATAAAGGGCATCTATGCAAAACCAGTGGCCAACATCACTCTTAATGGAGAGAGGCTGAAAACGTTCTCCTTGAGAACAGGAGCAAGACAGGGATGCCCTTTATCACCACTCCTATTTAACATTGTGCTGGAAGTTCTAGCTAGAGCAATAAGGCAAGAAAAAGAAATAAAGGGCATCCTAACTGGTAATGAATAAGTTAAACTGTCCCTGTTTGCAGATGATATGATACTACACATAGAAAACCCTAAAGACTCCACGAGAAAACTACTGGAACCAATAGAAAGATTCAGCAGAGTAGCAAGATACAAGATAAACATACAGAAATCAGTTGGATTCCTATACACCAATAAACAGAACAATGAAAAGGACATCAGGAAAATAAAACCGTTTATAATAGCCCCTAAAAAAATAAAATACTTAGGAATAAATCTAACCAGTGATGTAAAAGACCTATACAAAGAAACCTATGAAACACTACTACAAGAAACCCAAAGAGATCTACATACATGGATAAACATACCATGCTCATGGACTGGTAGAGTCAACATTGTGAAAATGACAATTTTACCCAAATAAATTTAGAAATACAATGCAATCCCAATCCAAGTACCAACAACATTCTTTAAAGAGATGGAAAAATTAATCTTTAACTGTATATGGAAAGGAAAGTAGCCCCGAATAAATAAAACACTATTGAAGAAGAAGAATAAAGTAGGACTCATACTACCTGACCTCAGAACCTACTATATAACTACGGTAGTCAAAACAGCCTGGTACTGGTACAATGACAGATACATTAACCAATGGAACAGAATTGAGAACCCAGATGTAAACCCATCCACCTATGGTCAACTGATCTTCGACAAGGGCCCAAAGTCCATCAAATGGGGAAAAGACAGTCTTTTCCACAAATGATGCTGGCAAAACTGGATGTTCATCTGCAAAAAAATGAAACAGGACCCATACCTCACACCATATACAGAAACTAATTCCAAAGGGATCAAAACCTAAATACAAAGCCAAGAACTATAAAGTTCATAGAAGAAAAATAGGATGAAAGCTAGAGGCTGTAATACACAGCGTTAACGGGATACAAACCATAACCAACAACACAACAAACTCCAGAAGATAAGCTAGATAACTGGAATCTTCTAAAAATCAAACACTTACACCCATCAAAAGACTTCACCAAAAGAGTAAAAAAGAGAACCTACAGACTGGGAAAAAATTTTTGGACATTAAAGTCAGACAAGATCTAATCTCTAAAATCTACAAGAAAATCCAACACCTCTACAACAAAAAGACAAATAATCCAATTAAAAAATGGGCAAAGGAAATGAACAGACACTTAACTAAAGAAGACATTCAAGCGGCCAACAGACACATGAGGAAATGCTGACGATCACTAGCCATTAGAGAAGTACAAATGAAAACCACAATGAGATACCGTCTCACCCTGGCATTACTGGCATGAATCAAAAAAACTGGAAATAACAAATGCTGGAGAGGCTGCGGGAAGATCGGAACTCTTATGCACTGCTGGTGGGAATGCATAATGATACAACCATTTTGGAAAATGATATGGTACTTCCTTACAAAGCTAGACATAGAAATACCGTATGATTCAGCAATCCCACTCCTAAGAGTATATCCCAGAGAAATAACAGCCGTCACACTAATAGATGTATGCATACCCATGTTCGTTGCAGCATTGTTCACAATAGCAAAAAGACCGAAACAACCTAGATGCCCATCAACAGATGAATGGATAAACAAACTGGGGTATATACACACAATGGAGTGTTATGCAATGATAAAGAACAGTGATGAATCTGTGAGGCATCTCAAAACATGGATGAAACTGGAGGACATTATGCTAAATGAAATAAGTCAATCACAAAAGGACAAATATTGTATGAGACCTCTACTGTAAAAACTCAAGAAAAAGTTTACACACAAGAAGTAACAATGTTTGTTGGTTATGAGGGATGGGAGAGGTGGGAGGGGAAATACTAAATAGACAATAGATAAATGGTAACTTTGGTAAAGGGTAAGACAGTACACAATACTGGGGAAGCCAGCACAACTTGTAGAAGGAAAGGTCATGGAAGCTCCATAGACACATCCAAACTCCCTGAGG
>NW_004443983.1:884310-890320 GCF_000243295.1 Trichechus manatus latirostris | reverse complement strand
AAAAAAATCCCTTGGCTTTATTTATTTGGGCTGTAAGTACTGCTTTTGCAGTAAGAAAGAATACATTGTACCATGTTTTGAAAAGTTTCATAAAAAATAATAAAAAAGCTAAGAAGAAGGAGACTAGAATAAAAGTGCATGTGTAGTCATTGCCAGGTGCCTTCATGTTTTGAAAATGTTCAAGAAATAAAATTTAAAACAGTTAAAAACTGCTTTTATCATTGACTCATATCAGCAGGATTTGTATCATCCAGAGTTCGGTGGGACATATGTGATCTCAGATAATGGGTATCAAAATCCATAACTTATGACCAAATTTCTGAGTTGCTTCTTTAATCAGCGTGCCTTTGTTAGTGAAAACAAATAGTATCGACAAAAAATTCAAAGGAGAAAATAACTGGGTCTTGAAAGGGGTATACAGAGAAAAGAGAAAGGAATGCAAGATCAGAGTAGACTCTAACTCCAAAAATTCAGGGACTCTGTCTCTCTTTACCCGAATCCCCAGGGCTACATAAGTGCCAGACAAGTAGTAAGTGCTTAATACATATTTGATGAATCAATGAATGAAAGAATGGATGAATGAGTCAGAGTGGTAGTCACCAGGAAAGGCTATGAAATCTCCAGTATTTCCAGCAAAATTATTAAACTATGCAAGTCTTTAAGATCTGTGAAAAATATATGGAAATTTTAACAAAATAATAAGGGTCATTGCTCTGATTATGTCATGAGGGCTAAATATAAATGAATTCTGAATACTGAAAGGATACCTATCAGTAAGACCTAGTCATATTATTCTTTTTATTTTTAGATTTGCATTTTGCTGATTATGGAACCAATATAAGCAATATTTATAAGGTCATTGAACTCTTGGATAATATGATTGTGGTAATCATTTTTAAAGCAAAATGGGGAGTATGACCAAATTTGAAATTATGATATTAACCTAGGCTTTTAAAAATTATTATGAGGTGAACAGGCTATGTATCAATAAAATTTATTAGAAATATGAATTGTAACAATCAGGGTATATTTTGCACTAGCAAGAATTTCTTAGAAGAAGTATATCTGAGGCAATGTTGGATGACTTTTTTGATTAATGGGTGCAGAAGAGAGTGAATATAATATCAATGCTCTAGAAAACAATTTGATGGTTGACATAATGCAGCCTCACTCATTAGTTTGTTTCAAATTGGTCTGGATATGAATATTATTACAGAAAAATCAAATAAAAAGAAGAGCTATTAGATAAGTTGTGTAGAAAGAGAATGAACTTATGAACTTAATGCTTTGCAGATGAGTGAAAGAAAAAATTATAAATACTTTTTCTGAAACTTTTCCATTATTTTGAAAGTGGGTGTTATTGAAAACACTCCTGAAAAGACAAAGGAGTTACAACAGGCTAACCCTTACTGTTTATGGAGTAAAATTATCATACATATTTCTATTATTACTATTACTTGGAAGTTTAATACTAGCAAGTATTTCTAACAAACAAAAAAAACATTTCTAGGAAAGGGTTGTCAGCCTTGTGCCAGGCACTGTGTTTAGAGCTGGGGCTAAATCAGTGAGCAAGACAGACAAGGAGCTAATCTCTCAGTACCAAAATTATTATGGGATTTTCCTCTAGAATATGTTCATGCTGAAGGACAACCATCAGAAACTCTGATTCTCTCTCACTCTGAGTTATCTTACCTTTAGATGTAACTTTGTGTAGCTGGATGCTTGTTCCTAATAGATCTAGATACATATTCCCTAGCTTCCAAATCATATAAAATAAAGTAGAATTATTATTCTGACTTTACAAATGAGGCAAAATTGACTATGACTTTTTAAAAGTGTGAGTCAGTGCCGTAGTAGTAATTAAAACTGAGAGGAAAACAGCAAGAATGAGGAGGTGATATATGATGGGACTACATATGAATAGTTTAGCAAGTTAAGGTTAAATATGGACTTCACTTTCTACAAATAGCAAAACTATTTCATTGCCATGGAAAAGGATCAGGAATATTTTACTCTACAGAATTTACAAAGAATAATAGGATGGCCTTAAAAAAGAGGAAAAGGAATCCAATGATAGCTGTAGATAACTAGTGAGATAATTTTTGTTGGAAACCATCAAAAACAAGCCTGGGAAAATGAAGTATTTCTCAGAAATAATTATGAAGATAAAGTGGATGATCTAATAACTTATTTTCTTTCTCTAATTTCATTTTTCCCTATTAGAATGAAGTAGAAATTATAGAAACCCAAGCCCCTACTGTGCACTGTTTAAAGAATAAGGCGTCAACAGCTGTTGATAAATGCTGTATCTCAGTCAGAAAGAGCAGACATCTTGACATCACCCCACAGGTTTAATTTTAAAATGAATATAAATAGCTTTAAGTACTTTTTATTGTTCTGTTTTTGTCAGCAGTGTGAGCCATGGGTCCTCCTATATTGTACTGTAAATAAACAGTGTGTCATTAGCATTTGACTTGCAGTGATGGATGGTGTACCTTTCTCAACCCTCAATTGTCTCATTGTCCAAGTTTATTGGATCACTAAGCAAACATTAGAAATGAGGATACTTGTTCTCCCTAGAATGAAATTACTCACTTGGGACTCTTGGCTCCAGAATGACTCAGTAAGTAAAAACCCTTGCAAACCTCTATATGTATAGAATTAATTTCACACAATAAATATGTGTATATATATATATATATATATATACATACATATATATGTATATCCGTGCTTTGATTTTATAGCATGAGCTGTATGGCTAAACATATAAAATAGCTCTTTTTTTTTAGGCCTAAAGCCTCCTAATTTTGTATAGAATATTTGAATGCTGATTAATGTTCGTAACAGAGGATGAACATTAGTAAATTTGAGATTCGTGTGTCTGTTTACAATTATCTCCCTAATGCTAAGTTTTAATTTCAGTAACAGGCTCTGTTTTATTCAAACTATTTCAGAGAAAATTGAGAACTTTTGAATACCACAGATCCTGTATCTTACAAAATGTTGTCAGTCTCAACAGGAAGCCTTAAATAGAGAACAAAGAGTGCACAAAGAAATGACAATTAATGTGCCTTGTTGTTTTCTTCTATGGCTGTTAGACTTGATAGGTCCTCTTTAGCCATTCATATATTTATGTCCTTAGAAGATTAATGCCAAAGATGGTATTGGTAAAGGATGTTGAATATACCATGGACTGCCAAAAGAACAAATAAATCTGTCTTGGAAGAAGTACAGCCAGAACGCTCCCTAGAACCGAGGATGGTGAAACATCGTCTAACATACTTTGAACATGTTATCAGGAGGGACCAGTCCCTGGAGAAGGACATCATGGTTGGTAAAGCAGAGGGTCAGCAAAAAAGAGCAAGACCCTCAATGTGATAGTTAAGATTATGCGTCAGCTTGGCTGGGCCACGATTCTCAGTGTTTTGGCAGTCGTGTGATGCTGTGGTCTCTTTCCTGTTGAGATATGATATGTGATCAGTCTCGTGCTGTGAGTAGCCAATTGGTTGAAGGGGAGTTTCCTTGGGCATGTGGCCTGCATCGAGTGTGGGCAGACATTCTAGCAGGGCTTTGGGGGGGCTTTTGCATGTTCTGGATCCTGCAGCTGTCTCCTGTTCATCTGACCTTCAGTTCTTGGGACTTGAGCTAGCAGCTTACCTGTGGTCTTGCCTGCGCATCTTGGAAGTCATCGACCTTCACAGGCTGTGCACAAGAGCCCTGCTCTCTGACTTACTGATCTTGGGTTCGCCAGCCCCTGAGGCTATGTGAATCAGGAGAAGCCTCTATGTTGACCTATGGATTCGGGATGTTACAGCCTTTACAACAATGTGAGTCATTTCCTTGATATAAATCTCTCTCTCTATATATATTTATATGCTTTACTGGTCTTGCTTCTCTAGAGAATCCAGCCTAAGGCACTCAATAAGATGGATTGACACAGTGGCTACAACAATGGGCTCAAGCATAACAACGATTGTGAGGATGGCTCAGGACCAGGCAGTGTTTTGTGCTGTTGTACATAGTGGTGCTATGAGTCAGAAATGAATTGACGGTACATAACAACAACAACAACGTCAGTTGAGGTGAGAACTAAAGAGTTCATGTTATATTTAGATAATTTTTTGATAACTTTCATTTCATTTTGGAGGAAAAAAATGTTTTATACATTCTGGTTTTTGATGAGTTATATATTGTTAAAATTTAGGGTAGAAAATGTTCTAAACAAGAGTTCATTTGGAAACAGAGGAAATTCCACGAACTTTATGTAAATGGAAGCAGAATTTGTTACTACTGAGAGCTTTAAATAAATAATCTAGTCACTGTTGCACATTGCAGGGCAGGTGTCAGCATTTTAAATCTCACAGGAGCATTTCCATCCTCCCACCTTTCCCACTACTGCCATTGCCTGAAGATTGGAGAGACTCCTTTCAGCACTGACAAGCAATCAATAAATCAACACATATTTATTGAGCATTCTCTTTGTGGGATGGGCATTACGAGGGATAAAAAGAAATATAAGATACAATGACTTTGCCCAGAATGCTTCAAATCTAGTTAGAAAAATTGCATAACAATTAAATTAAAATATAAGATATTAACAATGGTTCAATACTGATAATATATGGTTTAAGGATAATTTAGTATAAAAGTATGAACCATGTATTTTCAAAGTGATTCTCTGTCAATTTTCCTGCTTTCTTCACTCATATCTACTGAACTGCTATTATTTGAAATATGCTGGCGAAAATAAGAGATGTCATTCTCCTTTCTAAATAAATGGAATTAGCAAAGATCTACATTTTATACTACTGTTTCTACCTATCTTGGCCTGCAGAGTCTCCAAGTTATTCAACTTAAAGAATTATCTCCCTAATGGGCATCACGCACAGAAAACTTAATTACTTTGTACATTCAAACTGGAATTTTAAAACTTTTGAGATTGCTTGACATTAAAAAGAATTCAGACAAGAAAGTAGGGAAACAAATTCATGTATGTTATTGTTCAGGTATCTTACTATTTGTACAAGGTATCTGTATTCCATAGTTCCTGAACTGCCATATTTTTTAAGAGTCTAGGTTATTCAAATTTCTTTTAAAAAAATAGAGAGAATACCAACTGAGAGGTTTAAACAAACAGATGCAGTGCTGGTAGTGCTCACTTGTGTATGCCAAGAAATTTAGAAGAAGTTACCTGGTCAATCGACTGGAAGAGATCCATATTTACATCTATTCCAAAGAAAGGTGATCTAACCAAATTATTGAACAATATCATTAATATCACACACAAGGAAACTTTTGCTGAAGATCATTCAAAAACAGTTGCAGCAGTATATTGACAGGTAACTGCCAGAAATTCAATCTGGATTCAGAGGAGGACGTGGAACCAGTAATATAATCGCTGATGTTGGATGGATCCTGCCGAAAAAGCAGAGAGTACCAGAAAGATGTTTGCCTGTTTTATTTGTCCTTTTGTGATTGACTTATTTCACTAAGCATAATGCCCTCCAGATTCATCCATGTTGTGAGATGCTTTGCAGATTCTTCATTGGTCTTTATTGTTGTATAGTATTCCATTTGTGTGTACCTATGTTTTATTGACTATGCAAAGGCATTCGATTGTTGGGATCATAACAAATTATGGATAACATTTCGAAGAATGGAATTCCAGAACACTTAATTGTATTCATGAGGAACTTGTACATAGATCAAGACGTAGTCGTTTGAACAGACCAAGGGGATACTGCGTGGTTTAAAGTCAGGAAAGGTGTGCTTCAGGGTTGTATCCTTTCACTTATTCAGTATGTATGCTGAGAAAATAATTTGAGAAGATGGACTGTATGAAGAAGAACGCGGCATCAGGATTGGAGGAAGACTCATTAACAACCTTCATTATACAGATGACACAACCTTGCTTGCTAGAAGTTAAGAGGATTTAAAGCACTTACTGATGAAGGTCAAAGACTACAGCCTTCAGTATGGATTACACCTCAACATAAAGAAAACAAAA
>NW_004443983.1:855018-884210 GCF_000243295.1 Trichechus manatus latirostris | reverse complement strand
GGATTTCATTTTACTTGGATCCACAATCAATGCCCATGGAAGCAGTAGTCAAGAAATCAAATGATGCCTTCTATTGGGCAAAACTGCTGCAAAAGACCTCTTTGGAGTGTTAAAAAGCAAAGATGTCACTTTAAGGACTAAGATGCACCTGACCTAAGCCAGGGTGTTTTCAATTGCCTCATATGCATGCGAAAGCTGGGCAATGAATAAGGAAGACCAAAGAAGAATTGACACCTTTGAATTGTGGTGTTGGTGAAGAATAATGAATATACAATGGACTGCCAAAAGAATGAACAAATCTGTCTTGGAAGAAGTACAGCCAGAAAGCTCCTTAGAAGCAAGGATGTCGAGATTGCATCTCACATACTTTGGACATGTTATCAGGAGGGATCAGTCCCTGGAGAAGGACATCATGCTTGGTAAAGTAGAGGGTCAGCCAAGAAGAGGAAGACCCTCAACAAGATAGATTGACACAGTGGTTGCAACAATCGGTTCAAACATAACAACAATTGTGAGGATGGTGCAGGACTGGGCAGTGTTTCGTTCTGCTGTACATAGGGTCACAGGAGTCAGAACAGACTGGACAGCACCTAACAACAGGTTATGCAAGAGCATCCCTTCTTTGAGACTCCAGATTGAAAGTCACGATTGATCAGATTTAATTGGTGATCCTTGTGTATTCTGTGAAACCGGTGTCCTCTCTCAGTCTCTGCGTGTAGACCTAAGACTGTTAGAAATGTGCCATAAATTTTGAACCAGTCCACGAACCTGATAGATAGGAGCATTTCTATCATAAGCTCTCTTTTCTGGATAATTTGGAGATGTTCTATCACATCAGCCAACTGTCTAGAACAGAAATCTGTGAAATAAACCTTGATAGGTAAGAGTGGGAAGATATTAAGGAGACTACATGAGGCAAAAAGAGCCCTGGTGGCTCAATGGTTAAGGCATATAGGGTCACTATGTGTCGGAATCAACTCGAGGGCACAAAACAACAACAACATGAGGCAAAGGGTCCTAGTTAGTTTCTTCTGAGACTCGCCTTTTCAGTTCTTGTTCTGAGGTTTTCTACTGAATCCACTAAGAAGACGGAAGTTCTTATTCCCACAAAGAATGGACGTTTTGTGTATTCAAAAATAAGAACAAATAGGAAAGGTAAACCATTTCTGTTTTACAATATCTGATGACGTAAAATTCTGATATATGAGGTGATATGTTACATAAATCTTTGCTGCATGTATACATTTCTTTGTTAAGTATAAATGCTTTCTTTGTTAATGGCTTATATTTGGCATGCTGAATATATGAACTCCTGTTTTCAAGGAGAAATCTCATGTGTTTTATGCATTTTACTTTAAAATATTTGAGGCTTGCCATTTCTTTTGTTCTCCAATTTTTCTAGGAAAGATTTTAATGTCAGGGATATTTCAGAATAGGATTTATCAATACTATGTAATTACTTTGATTTTATATTTGAGATCTTTAAAACTACATGCCCTAATATTAATACTTGAACTGCTGGTCACTTTCTGCAAAGTTTAAGTGGACCACTCTCTGTCCACAAGAATGTTATGATTCTGCATATTATAGAAAAGAAAAACAAAACTAAATTAAATGGAAATACTCTCTGGATTGGTCTAGTGATTGTATATGCAATAAGAAATTTCCATCCTATGCAAAAATTGCTACAGAATTTTTAAGTTAGATTAGAGTAAAAGGCTAACTTTGTAATTTCCTTAATTTAGAGATGCAGTAATTGAGGCAAAAAATATTATGAAAGTTATTTGGAGTGTCACACTAGCTAGGGTGAGAATATGGGGTAACAATTTAGATCTGCTTACTCATGTGCGGTTTCTCTTCCCACTCTGTCCAAAGTTGACTTCATTTTGAATCCTCCTGACTATTCCCACCTACAGTCTTCACTGGGACTTGCAAATTTCATGTCACCAAAGAAGCACTTGTTGACCTCTCCTTGCATACAAATTGTACGCATGTTTTTTTTTTTTTATTTTAAATGAGTGAATAATCCGTTTTCAGTCATTCTTTCTGGTGGTACTAAAGGAGCTGAAAAAGTAATAAAACTTAATACAGTAGAAATGTTCCTATCTTTCTCAATAGGATAGTATTTGATATTTCAATTTAAAAAGAAAAGTATCATTTTAAAATGTAGTTTGGTTTAAAAGTTTTATTTAAAAATGACACACACATTAAAAGTTTTAATTTAAAACATACATGTACATTCTCCAGTCTGATGTTAATAAAAGTCCTTTTCTAAATTATTAAAGTATGTGAAGAGAGTTCACATTTTCTTTGTATAAATCATGATATTTGCAATTTTATTTGGGTTTCTCTAATGTAGAATGAAGGAGCCCTGGTGGTGCAATGGTTAAGAGCTCAGCTGCTATCCGAATGGTTAGCGGTTTGAGCCCACCAAGTGACTCCGTGAGAGGAAGACTTAGCAATCTGCTTCCATAAAAATTACAGCCTAAAAAACTCTATGGGGCAGTTCTACTCTGTCACATGTAGTCACTATGAGTCAAAATCTACTTAACAGCACCTAACAACAACAAGGAAACCCTGGTGGTGTAGTGGTTAAGTGCTGCAGCTACTAACCAAAAGGCCAGTGGTTTGAATCCAGCAGGTGCTCCTTGGAAACTCTATGGGGCAGTTCTACTCTGTCCTATAGGGTCACTATGAGTCGAAATTGACTCAACGGCAGCGGGTTTGGTTTTTTTTAACAACAACAATGTGGAATAAAAAAAATTTGTGAAGTCAACTGAGTACAGAATCCTTCAGAGTTTTGTAAGTTTTCTAATTTACTTTTTCTGATGTGTTTATCTTAGTTTACTTCTTTTTTTACTCAAAATTTAATTAAATTGAACAGTTACAGAAACAATTGTGTACTACGGCCATAAACATTTTTTGGACAGTTCCAGCTGAACATACAACTCAACTGGTGGAGCAAAAGGCACAGATGTACTAAAAAGTAGCCTCTGACCTAGCTGATACCATGGATATGAGTTTTAGCAGTGGGTATAGGGAGCTTCAGTATTCTGGTAAGTTGTTTTGATGGTGATTGGTTAAGAGAGCATCTACTGAATTTGGCATTTCTGCCTAAGGTTAACAGGAAAAACAAGATATGTATTAGGAGAGAACAAAAGTAGACCTTCAGGTTTATATTTTCCAAGACTTCACTGTCTCCTATTCTACTACCTAGGTCTACCTGAATTGCAGGTAAGGAATTTCACAAGTAATCACCAGTCTCTAGAGA
This sequence comes from Trichechus manatus latirostris, assembly GCF_000243295.1. Lineage (NCBI taxonomy): Eukaryota > Metazoa > Chordata > Mammalia > Sirenia > Trichechidae > Trichechus > Trichechus manatus. The sequence continues at coordinate 880,939 of NW_004443983.1, read as the reverse complement.
AATTATTGCATCACAAACATTTTTGAAGTTCTACTGAAAGCCTTTAAATCTCTTTTCCTCCCCCACACACATAACTACATGCTCACAGAATTGCTAAAGGAAATAGAACTGGAGTTCCAAAAACCAAAAACCAAACTCATTGTTGTCAAGTCTATTTTGACTCATAGTGACCCTATAGGACAGAGTAGAACTGCTGCACAGTGTTTCCAAGGCTGTAATCTTTATGGAAGCAGACTGCCACATCTTTCTCCTGTGGGGTGGCTGGTGGGTTCAAACTGCTGACCTATCAGCGAGCAGCCAATCGCTTAAGCACTCTGCCACCAGGACCTGAAATTAAAATTCGTTAATTTTAGGAAATTTAATTAATCTTTCTAAGTCTGCTTTTATTCATCTAGAAAATGGATAGAATAATAGTATCTACTTATAAGTTTGTTATAATGATTATGTTAGAAAAGTAATAAAGTATTATTCTCAGTCTTTGGCTCATAATAAGAGTTATAATAAAAATGCAAAATAAAATAATAAAGTTTTTGAAGATTTGTATCCTATGAGTTAATACTTGTTAAATATTTAAAATAATTCCTGATAAACTACATACATATCTCTTCTGATGATGGCGGGACTAACAGGATTGATAGAGATGATAAAGATGCTCCTATTTTTATGCAAAATTAATGGACACATCCAAGAAAAAATTGAATTAAATTCAGATTATAGAAATAAAGATTAAAATTTCATTGTTCAGTAAAGTAAATTTTTAATGAAGAGATTACTCTTATTTGTATATGAAATGTAAATTGTGAAATGGTCTTTGACATGGTAATGCGTATGCATTTTTGACGTCAAGTTAATTTTGACTTTTTTTATTCATGGCCAGCAAATGACTCACAAAGTACCCTGACTCAAAATAGTTGCAATCAGAACCAAAGTTCCCTTTGCCTTAGGAGGTTGGGCAAGAAATACCAGAATTCTGCACACCTCTTCTAGTTGATTCCAATTTGATCATTTCATTTAATTTCAGTCTATGTGTTGTTTTTGGCAAGTCTTGATTTCCTTGGCTGATACATAGTCTGTCTCCACTGTGGAAGGCTGGAAAATGACCATGTCCCGAAGGGTCAGTTTTATGATTTAAAATCTGCACATGCCAACAGATCCTCACAATGGTGGGCTGCCCACAATGGAACGGTGAGAAGTTTATAGAATTGGACATTTCTGCCTAGGGCTGTCTTGGTGACAACATAACACCTCGTCAAGCCAACTTGTAATTAGTATTAGGGCAGAGCCACATGAGGCTTTTCACAGAAAGGTGCTTAGTTTCCAGTTTGGCTATACAAAACCTGACTCTAAGGGAGTTTAAAAATGTTTTATTTACCCCTTTTCCAGTGTACAAAAAGAAGCAGGTTCTCTGCATTTTTCCAATTCCGTTTTGTTGTAGAGTAGAACAACCCCTGGACTAGGGTTACAAACCTGGGCTTTAGCCCTGGCTCTTTCTGTCTCTATCTTTTAACAAATACATAAACTCTTGTATTCTAATTTCCCTGTCTGTGAGATGATATCTGGGTCAGATGATTTCTAAGGCTTGTCTGACTCTACAAATCAAAATACCTTACCCACACCCTCCCCCACCAATTTAAAATCTAACTGATAAAAAAGCAGCTAACTTATATTGCTCTTTCAACACAGTGACTTGGAAAGCAACTGCTTATGAAATTCTTAAAACATAAAATAAATTCTCCCATATATTGCATTTATTGGGCTTGCTGTACTTCGTTTTGTTGTATTAACTTGACCTTTGACTTAAGACCAAATGGAGAATCAGCTTACAATAGAATACATCCTCTTTGTGAGGACTTTGACTTTGCCTTGGCGGGAGATTGATTCAGTAATGCAAGGAGTTTCTTCCATTCACAATGTGTATGATTTACAGAAGATCATTTGAAAACTTGCTCTACTGTATCCTTCTGAAAGTATAAGAGTGGCATTGAACATGCAGCCCAGCCTTCACAGAACTATTCCGACCTGACTAACCTAATGACTTCTAATGTGAGGGGTTGTCAATGGCATAGACATTTTCCTTACCCCTTGGCTTCTAGATTATGCAGGAAGCCTATATATGTATAACAGGTGAGTGATGCTTATAACTACAATATGGTAAAAGACAGTCTAGACTTTTTGCAGATTTTCTGATTGTGCTGAATTTACATTGTAGTACCCTAATTCCCAAGTACTTCTAGTTTTGGTTAAATTAATACTTGGAATGAGCTCCCCGTACTGAGAACCAAATTTCACCGACTGATTTATCAGGACTGTACAATAACTTGTGTTTAGGGAGGAAGAGACGCATCACCTGGTTTACGGTGTAATAAGACTTGCTCCGTTCACACTACTGGGCATTCACAGTTCATGGGTCACAGCTAGGTATTCTTCCAGGATAGCATGAAAGATTCCCAGACTGTCCTTTAAATTATGGGTCACAAGCAAATGATGAAGCCATGAAATCATAGATCAGCATTGCTCTTGGGAAATAAACATAGTCACAGGGAGAGCAAAAGCCAATATTTGATGTCTCAGAGCTTGAAGGCTTGCTATTGACAGCCAAATGATGTTTTAAAAATGTAAATCGATCTTGCTACTAGTCTTTTTAAATTGATTGAGTAGTTTCTCATCTCACACTATATAAAATCTCACCAAGACCTTGAAGGACTCACCTTACCTGACCCCACACCTAACATTGTGATTTTTTTTCTTTCATATCATTCTTATCCTTATTTACTAAGCTTTAGGCACTTTGGCCTGTTTTGGGGTTCCAAGAGCACACTAAGCTCTTCCCTACCTTAGAACCAAGTACTAGCTCCTTTTGCCAAAAACACATTTCCCCCAGAATTTTACTGTGGCAACCTTCTCCTGATTATTCAGCTCTTAGGTTAAATACCTCTCATTAGAAAGAGCATCCGTTTTAAAATACGTCTCCAGGCATTATTGTATCACCTTGATTTATTTTCTATATGGCAGATATTAGAAAGACCAAGTCTAGTTAATTCCTACTTATGGCAACCCCATGTGTTTCAGAGTAAAACTGCACTCCATAGGGTCTTCAATGGCTGTGATCTTTTCAAAGTAGAGTGCCAGAACTTTCTTCTGAGGTGCCTCTGGATGGATTAGAAACTTCAACCGTTTGGTTAGTAGCCCAGTGCTTAACCATTTGCGCCACTCAGGGATATTACTGCCTGCTATTTCCTTGTTTAGTTTTTTTAAATTTTTATTATATGTCTTTTTGTCATGGATTGAACTATGTCCCCCCAAAAATGTGTGTTTCAATGTGGCAGGGCCATGATTCCAGGTATTGTGTGGTTGTCCCCTATTTTGTGACTGTAATTTTATGTTAAAGAGGATTAGGGTGGGATTGCAATACCCTTTCTAAGGTCACATCCCTGATCAAATGTGAAGGGAGATTCCCTGGGGTGTGGCCTGCACCCACCGCTTTTTATCTTACAAGAGATAAAAGGAAAGGGAAGCAAGTGGAGAGTGGGGGACCTCATACCACCAAGAAAGCAGTGCTGGGAGCACAGCCCATCCTTTGGACCCAGGGTCCCTGCACGGAGAAGTTCCTAGTCTGGGGGAAGATTGATGAGAAGGCTGACAGAGAGAGAAAGCCTTCCCCTGGAGCCGACGCCCTGAATTTGGACTTCTAGCCTACTAGACAGTGAGAAAATACATTTCTCTTTGTTAAAGTCATCCACTTGTAGTATTTCTGTTAGAGCAGCACTAGACGACTAAGACATCCTCCCACAAGAATGTAGTAGTTTCTTAATAAAGTAGTAATTGCTCAATAAATATATGCTAAATGAACAAATCTATGAATATATTAAATTTAAATTTTAAGTGGCTTTGACCTGTAATTTTTTTTCAAAATCTTTTTAGTGAAAGTCTTACTTTTATTATTATTAATAAGTATTATTATTGATAAAGTGTTAGAACTCTGGAAAAGCAGTGAAGAGAATGAACTTTCCTCTTAATACTTCATACAAGAAATAATGACCAGAATTCAACTATGTTCAAGCTTTTCTTAAGATTTTCCTTTGGTCTTTGTTTAAATTTAAAGTGACAATGTGGTTATGGATTTTATCCAGCCATTTTCAAAGTGGCATTTTTATTTGCTTTTCCCATCTCCTTGGATTTTGAAGACAAAAAAGAATAAAAAAAGAGTGACTTCTAATCCCATTTCTAAATTTTTTTCTTTGAATTTTTAAATAAAGTTTTAATTTTTGGATAGTTTAGGATTTACAAAAAATTTGTGGAGCTGGTACAGAGTTTCCATGGACACCACATTCGTTTCCCTATTGTTAAAATCTCACATTAGTATAACGTATTTGTTAAAATTAATGGAAAATGATGGTATATTATTATTAACTAAAGTCCATACGTTATTAACTAAAATCCATACATTATTCAGATTTCCTTAGTTTTTACCTAAAACTCTGTTTCTGTTACAGAACGCCATCTAGGATACCACATTACATTTAGTTGTCATGTCTCCTTAGGCTCCTCTTGGCTGTAACAGTGTTTCAGACTTTTCTTGTGGTATTGGTGACAGAAGAGACACATAGATCAATGGGACAGAAATAGAAATGCCAGGTAAATGTAATCAACTGTTTTTTGACAAAGGCACAAAAGCAATTCAATGGATATAGGATAGTGTTTTCAACAACTAGTCCTGGAACAACTGAACATTAAAAAAAAAAGAAAGAAAGAATCTTGACACAGAATGACCACCTTACAAAAAAATGAACTCAAATGTATCATAACCCTAAACATAAAATGTAAAACTAAAAAACCTCCAGAACAAAACATAGAAGAGAATCTACATGAACTTGGATATGATGATGAGGTTTTAGATAACCAAAAGCAAAATCCATAAAAAAGTAAATAAATGAATTATATTAAAATGATAAAATTCTGCTTTGTGAAAGACATTACTAATAACATGAAAAGACAAGCCACAGACTAGGAGAAAGTGCAAAACACATACCTAATAAAGGACCTATATCCAAAATATACCAAGAACTCCGAAAACTCAATAATAATAACAACAGCAAAAACACAATTTAAAAATGTACAAAAGATTTGACAGACACTTCATTCTGTTACTTACCAGACATCTGTCTGTGACATTGAGTGCATCTGATATTACACAGCCATGTAGTTGTGTTGTTAGTTGTTGCGTTGTTAGTTGGTTTCAACTCATGGTGCCCTGTCCTGCACTGTCTCACATCCTTGTTATCCTTGAGCCCATTGTTACAGCCACTGTGTCAATCCATCTCGTTGGGGATTTTCAGCATGATGTCCTTCCCAGGGTCTGGTCTCTCCTGATAACATGCCCAAATTATTTGAGACAAAGCCTCTCCATCCTTGATTCTAAGGAACGTTCTAGCTGTACTTCTTCCAAGACAGATTTGTTCATTCTTCTAGCAGTCCATGGTATATTAAATAGTCTTAACTAACACCACAATTCAAAGGCGTCAATTCTTCTTCCATCTTCCTTATTCATTGTCCAGCTTTCATGTGCATATGAAGTGATTGAAAATACCGTGACTTGGGTCAGGCACACCCTAGTCCGCAGAGTAACATGTTTGCTTTTTAATGCTTTAAAGAGGTCTTTTGCAGCAGATCTGCCCAATGCAATGCGTCGTTTGATTTCTTGACTGCTGCTTCCATAGGTGTTGATTGTGGGTCCAAGTAAAATGAAATCCTTGAAAACATCAGTATTTTCTCTGTTCATCATGATGTTGCTTGTTGGTCCAGTTGTGAGGATTTTTGTTTTCTTTATGTCGAAGTGCAATCCATATCTGAGGACTTTGATCTTCATCAGCAAGTGCTTCAAGTCTTCTTTGCTTTCAACAAGCAAAGCTGTGTCATCTACATACTGCAGGTTGTTAATGAGTCTTCCTCCAATCCTGATGCCAAGTTCTTCTTCATATCGTTTAGCTTCTCTGATTATTTGCTCAGCATACAGATTGAATAAGTAAGTTGAAAGGATACAGCTCTTATGCACACCTTCCCTGACATTAAACTATGCAATATCCCCTTATTCTTTTTGAACAGCTGCCTCTTGGTCTATGTACAGGTTCCTCATGAGCACAGTTAAGTGTTCTGGAATTCCCATTCTTTGCAATGTTATCCATAACTTCTTATGATCCACACAGTCAAATGTCTTTGCATAGTCAATAAAACACAGGTAAACATATTCCTGGTATTCTCTGGTTTCAGCCAGGATCCATTTGACATAAGCAATGATAGTCCTCATTCCACGTCCTCCTCTGAATCTGACTTGAATTTCTGGCAGTTCCTTGTCAAGGTACTGCTACAATCGCTTTTGAACAACCTTCAGCAAAATTTTCCTTGTGTGTGATATTAATGATATTGTTCGATAATTTCTGCATTCTGTTGGATCACCTTTTTGTGGAATGGACACAAACAAATATGAATCTCTTCCAGTCAGTTGGCCAGGTAACTGTCTTCCAAATTTCTTGGCATAGACGGGTGAGCACCTCCTATGCTGCATCTGTTTCTGGAAACATCTCAATTGATATTCCATCAATTCCTGGAAACTTGTCCAGTTCACAATGGCCAATACCAGTCCATTTCGGCTCACTAATGCCTAGGATATCAATCTTATGCATTCCATTTCATTTTTGACAGCTTCCAATTTTCCTATATTCATACTTTGTATATTCCACGTTTGGATTATTAATCACCAATTTAGTTTCCATATGTTGTAACAATATATCGGGGAATTACTTTTCTCTTGTCCTGCAATTGTGGCCAACATCCAAAGCTGAAGAAAGTACTCTATTGACCCAACATTTACCTTTCTTAAGAGCTTTCTGAGAAGTACCAGTATAAGACCAACTAGTGCAGTCAGTATAAAAAGGGATTGTAGTAAGAATTGGGCACTCTTGGTTCTTCTGATGAGCGTAGCATTCCGGGAGAAAGCTATTCCTTCTACTGCTTGAATCCAAGGGCGTATGCCCTAAGAGACTCACTTCGAAAGATTGCGGGTACTCAAAATAAGGGAAATTGGCAATTTTTCCCCAGTTAGGATTCTCCTTAGTTAGTGGACTTCCTGGTCTGGAAGTTTCCATTGTGCCTTTTGATCATGAAAAAAGAAAATTTGAAAGAAATGGTCTGGCTAAGACTCCCACCTTTGCCATGGCACAAGTGGGCACTACAGCAGGTATGCTTCACATATAATTGGTCAGCTTTCTATTGGGGTAAACGTGTGGGTTTTCTTTGGATGACCTTCCTTTCCTTAAGCTCAGTTCCTTTGTTAAGCCTTTGTTTCCACATCTTTCAACTTGCTTTTGCATTTATAAAAGATCAACAATCTCAAAGTTCTTTATTTTTTGTATCTTCGTGTTTAGCACCCTGCCTCCATATCTCATCTTCATACTGCAACAACAGAGGTGGTTACACTTATGATATCATAAGCCAGAAATGTGTCCTCTTTAACAAAGGAAAAACAGACTGGACCTTGGGCTCTGAGTCAGCTAAGGCACTTTCCTGTTTGGTCATACCTAATACCTCAAGTAAACCCATAGATCAGTTATGTCAGTTTTCTCTACAGTAATTTTCTCAACCACCAGGAGAAATTTGATCTTTATTGGTAGCAAGTAGCTAAAGGCATATTATTAGAAATCTTGCACTAATGTAAAGTAAATAACAAAAAGATGTTTTATTGGATCTTATAGGAGAAAAATAAAAGTATCCAAAGAGAAATGTGAATTAGTTAGAAGAGAACCTCCTAAAATCTTGTATTTTACTCTGAGTTGCCAAATTTTATTTTGTCAAGAAGAAAAGGATTTTTAAAAAATATGCCAACTCTCACCATTATTTTGTTAAAATGTAAATGTTAATACCATTAGATAAATACATACACACTAACCACACGGCCCTACTTTTTCTAACTCACTACAGAGCAGTCTAACTGTCTCCATGATCCTGCCCTTATCATCTACATTCTTCACTTGATGTCCTGCTGGAATCCATTTTGCCTGCATCTAGAAATGACCACATAGTTTTAACATGATTTTTCAGAGTCACACTTTGGGGTGGGCCTAACTCACTGAGGAAAAGAAAACTGAATTCCAGAGTAACTAGTTGACTTTCATAAAGAAACTTTTATTTCAAAAATAAATAATTCCTGATTTGGAAATGATTACATTTGTCGCTGTATGTGCTAACTTTCAACTCTAAAAATATTGGTTCTGAGCTGTCTAAGTAAAGGTTGAAACAATCTTTTATGAGCTCAGAATGAAATCTCTTTTTCGTGCTTTCTTAATTCAAAAGCAGTAGATAGTTTTTTTTCAGGATTAAAAGAAAAAATTCCTTTATGTTAAGATGAAAAAGAAGTTTTAGCTCCTACAAACATTACACTGGCATCTTCAAAGCATGTGAAAGAACTATTTATGTAGAATGACTCCTTGACCTTCAATTTTTGCATTACCTCTGTTATCTCATTTAATAAAAAATGTAACTAAAGGATCTTTTCCTGTAAAGAATAGACAATGCTTTCTATAAACCCTTAAATTTTATTATGTCAATTGTTCAGCTTGGCCTAAATTCCAGATGCCATTTTTGAAAATTACAGGTGTCAGTGTGTGGAGGTGGAAAATAGAAAGATAAGATAACTCAGTGCCAGCCTACAATGATTATGGTCTTAATTGCAGCTTGGGTGTATTGATTAATTTTAGAAATAGAATGGAGATAAGAGTCATGCCAAAAGTTTTCTAATTGAATCCTTCGCCAAACAGAATTGTTCACCACAATTTTTCAGCTTGTTGGAGGTGAGTTTTAAATCATGAGATAGATTGTCTCATCACTTTCTTAAAGAGACATAGCAGAGAAATTTTTGCTACTAATCAATTTTAAAATTTCTCTTCTGAATCAGATTAAAAATCCTAAAGAATCTTAACCATCTTTTCCATCACTTAACTAGTTCCCATCAAACTGAACTTTCAGTGGTTCTCTGTACTCTTTCCCTGAATGGTTCCTGGCTCAGTGTATGCCAGTTTTTCTTCAGTTTGTACTTTTTTTCAAAGGGGCACGAGATAGTTCAAAAATGATCTCATTGCACTGTTCCCTGAAGTGTTGTAGTCTTGGGTATAACTCAGAATAGAATTGGCATTAAACCACGGATATATACTTAAATTATATTTGAATACACATTGCCTTTTGTTATCCACTGTGGCCTGTCTAGCATGTAAACACTGAAAAACGTATTTCCGGGGTTTTCTTTCAGCAAATCAGTTGAACCTCAACTCCATCGTCTCCTTTTCACTATTATGTTTTCATTTTCTTCTCTAAACAGATAATTCTCTCTGTGACTTGGAGGGAGCTCACACTGGGAAGACAGGCCAGACCTTCTTCATCACACTTCCCCACATTCTAGGAAGACATTTATTTATCATTCAAAAAGCCCATATACTCTCATTTTTTGCATTTCTTTTGCAATTATTATTACTTCCAATGTTTTCACTAAGTAATAGCCAAAAATCATCTGGCCAAATTCCACTCATGTATAAAGGATATGTGGATAAAGGATCTTTTGAGGGGTAAATAATTCATGTTATTTTCTAAAAGCTGAGGGACAGATAGCTTTCTTTTTTTAAAATTTTTTAAAATTGTACTTTAGATGAAAGTTTACAGAACAAATAGTTTCTCATTAAACAGTTAGTACACATGTTGTTTTATGACATTGGTTAACAACCCCACAACATGTCAACACTCTCACTTCTTGAACTTGGGTTCCCTATTACTAGCTTTCCTGTTCCCTCCTGCCCTCTAGTCCTTGTCCCTGGGCTGTTTTGCCCCATTAGTCTCGTTCTGTTTTCTGAGGCTGTGTAATCTTTGGTTGAAGGGTGAACCTCAGGAGTGACTTCATTCCTGGGCTAAAAGGGTGTCCAGGGGCCATACGCTCAGGGTTTCTCCAGTCTCTGTCAGCCAGTAAGTCTGTTTTTTTTTTGTGAGTTAGAATTTTGTTCTACATTTTTCTCCAGCTCTGTCAGGGACCCTCTGTTGTGATCCCTGTCAGGGCAGTCAGTGGTGGTAGCTGGGCAGCATCTAGTTATACTGGACTCAGTCTGGTGGAGGCCGTGATAGTTGTGGTCCATTAGTCCTTTGGACTAATCTTTTCCTTGTATCTTGTTTGCTTCATTCTCACTTGCTCCCGAAGGTGTGAGATCAGTGGAGTTTCTTAGATGGCTGCTCTCAGACTTTTAAGACCCCAGATGCTACTCACCAAGGTAGAATGTAGAACATTTTCTTTACAAACTATGTTATGCCAATTGAGCTAGATGTTCCCTAATACTGTGATCCCCATAGCGCTCCGCCCAGCAATTTGGTCTGAGGGACATATAGCTTTCTGATGGCAACTATAATTACAGGGTGCTATTTCTTCCTTTGAGATTGAAGACTACTCTTGGCCTTACTTATTGTATTAACCAACCAAATATTTGAGGAATAGTGTGCCAGGTTCTGCAGGGGATAAAGGCATTTAAGGAATTTGCCTCTGTTTTCAATGATCTGGTGTTGTGAAGGCACACTATTCCAAAGAAGCATGGCATAGAGACAAGAGCATAGAACTCAGGTGGGATGTGAGGTGTACGTCTTTGCAGTAGTCTTTGCTGATTTCCATGTTGAAATAGTCCTCCCATGGCTGACTTTAAGCTGCTGATGGTTTAATAAATGGCTGCAAAAAATCCTGAAAATTTAATAATTACCTTCCTTAAGCAGGTAGGAGCTGGCTCTAATACCCCCACATCCATTTTCTCCAGATTATAGTGTAGTCAATGTTTGGCTACTGTACTATCTGTGAGCTCTTTTGTAATTAGCTTAAAAAAACTTAACCTATCAAATGCAATAGCTTTCAGTATCTGTTCCTTTAGTACTGAATAATGCAATAATGACCTTACAACACTTAGTTCTGATTACCAACTCCTCCTGACTTAGCTGCTGTTTGTTGTTGAGAAGTGTTCAGGTTCTTGTACATAAAGATTGATGTCTTTTATCAGTTCTGGAAGTTTCATAGCCATTATCTCTTCTTTTGCCCCTTTTTAATTTTTCTCTCCTTCTGGAATGCCAGTTAGATCCCCACGAGGCCCTTTCATTCTGTCTACCACGTTTCTTATCTATTATTCTTACAGGACTTGCCACCAACTAACAAACCACATTATATATTTTACATTTCGCCTATAATATAAGCTACATGAAGACAGTTATTTTTCTTTGAATTTTCACTGTATCTAGAAGATTGCCTAGCAGCAAGTGGATGTCCAATACATATTTTTTAAATAAATGAATAAATTGAGATAATGAATTATATTAGGCTAGATATAAAATTTCAAATCTGTTTTGTAAGAAATACAGCCAGAATGCTCCTTAGAAGCAAAGATTGTGAGACTTTGTCTCACATACTTTGGAAATGCTCTCAGGAGGGACCAGTCCCTGGAGAAGGACAACACGCTTGGTAAAGTACAGGGTCAGCAAAAAAGAAGACCCACAACAAGATGGATTGACACAGTGGCTGCAACAATGGGCTCAAGCATAACAATGATTGTGAGGATATTGCAGGACCGGGCAGTATTTTGTTCTGTTGTACACAGGGTTGCTATGAGTAGGAACTGACTCGATGGCACCTAACAGCAACAAAAACAGATAAAAAATTAGCACAGGTAGGTGTAGACCTCCAGTTTCTATCAAGATGCACTCTTTTTTTGGCTCTGATATTTTTCTTCCTCAAAAATGCAAATAAACTCTGAGAGGGCACCTATTCCCTGAAGTTAATCGTTTCTGCCAGAAAGCTTCCATTTTTGTTTGGTACCATTTACTTTGATCATACAAATACTAGCTCTTCCTATTATGTCTAAAAAGCTCAATTGCCATTGAGTTGATTCTGACTCATGGTGTCCCCATATGTGTCAGAGTAAAACTATGCTCCATAGGGTTTTCAGTGGCTGATTTTTTGGAAGTGGATTGCCAGATCTTTATTCCAAGGTACCTGTGGGTGCACTTGAACCTCCAACCTTTCGGTTAGTGGCCAAGCACATTAACCATTTGCACACCTAGGGATCTATTTTGTCTGGATCCTCTTAAGTCACTTCCCATATTGCTTTATCTGTGCAGAGAAAACTGACTTAACGATCAGTTTTTGTGCTAGCTTTTCTTAGTGTTTCAACCCCAACATAACTTTCCCCTTTCAACTTCATTTGTAGTTTTTCATCATTCTGAATTACGGCAGTGATTTGCAGTGTGATGATATAATTTCTTTATTAACCTAGACTGCATACCCTTCACACCTGTTGAGCTATACATGTGCAAATGTTCAAAGCACGAATACGTTTATGGTCTTTTTGTCCCAAGGCTCTCATTGCTGCCTAATCGTCTACAAATTAATTGGTGCTGTTTTGATTACTTTAATTTTCCAGTATCTGTAAATACTTGGAGTGGCAAATTTGGAATAATTTATTAGCTTCTTTCTCTGGTTGATCATTGACTAAGGAAGTGGAAAATCAGATAATACCTACTTGGGAAGACAAAAGAAAGAGAAAAGGAGGTATCAACTTAATTGATTAATAGGTATATGCGTAGCTAAATGTTTAATGGTTAGGGGCACAGGCCTTGGAGCTAAATTGCCAAGATTCTAATCCTGGCTCTGCCACTGCCCTAGCTTTGTGACCTTGGAAAATTTCCTCAACCTGTCTGTACCTCAGTTTCCCCTTCTGGACAATAGAACTGATAATAGTAATTACATCATAGGTTTGGTATGAGAGGAGAAAAGGGAGTTAATTCATATAGAGCACTTAGAAGAAACATTCCATAAATGTTAACTATCATTATTGCTATTATTATACTTGTATATTGCCTGTGTAAATGTCTATGTCTTTTAAAGACTCTCACACACTCATTCTAAAGGCCTCTGGAAATCATGTAAAAACTACACCTGGGGCTTTACCTCCTACTAGGATCTCTACTTTCTACCTTTCATTTCAATCCTTGTCCCTGTGATCTGATTTTCTTGGTTCACACCTGCCTGTCCCTTACTTGGATTCTTCCTTCCTGCCGATTCATTCCCTACTGACTGTTCACTCTCTGGCTCTGGTTTCTTCTCTCCACAACACCATTTCAATCTTCCTTCTTCGCTCCAATGTGAAGCAGTGGCGCTTCCAAATTGTGCAGTGTACTTTATCCCTGGACTACTCCTTAAACTTCGGTACTGGTTAGTCTGTAAGAGGAAGACTGGAGACCTTCCCTCTTACACTTCTATCTTCCGAAAGATGTAGACTCTGTTTATATCATTAGTTAATGTGGGCCTAAGCTAAGTGCATTGACATGTGCCCATTCAGATAATTACAGTTTCTTTCAGGATCGCCTCAGGCAATTGATTAATCCTTCCATTCTGATTTGTACTATCCTTCCTTATAGCTCTTCTCTGTTTATCTTGTTCTAGACCCTAAAGAGAAACCTAAGTTAACCATGCACTAGGAGTGTGTAGCATAGACACTATAGAAATTTGCATTTAAATTCTAAACTTCTAGCTAAATGGTTTTCAAATATTTTTTAGTTCTGTCCACAAAATCCTCCTAGCCTACCTTGCACTCCTTCCCACCTCCCAGAAGATAAAAGAACTTTGTGATCACACAACATTGTTATAACCTACACTAGCATATTTCAGCAAATATTTTGCTATCTGTCAATTTGATTTTCCCATTGTTTATTTTATAACACAATAATATGACCTACTCATGATTTTATATTACAAAGCCTAAAAGAAAGTAATATTATTATACTTAATTCGAAAGTAAATTGTAACTTATTTAGAGAGCCCAAATTCACAGGCAGCACATCCATAATGAAATATTACCATATAATAAAATTTGGAGGAGTGGAAGGATTACATATACCTTTGCATTAGTTACAGGGCTAAGAATAACTTCTTCTGGAACTGAAGTGCACACGTGTTTTCAAGTCTAGTTGTTAGAAAACTGTAGAAAAAATGTTCTTGATACCAATATGCATCTTACAGGGGATTACTAGAAAAATGTAATAAAATAATTTTAATAATGAGGCTACTGTAACAGTAATTCAGAATTGTAAAAAGCAAAAATGGTATCAATAGCAGACCATGATTAACTGAAGACAACACTCCCAATTGATTGGAGACATTGACATTCCCCCAAGCAGTAGAAATTTTAACTAAAAGACTGTGGGGTGTGCCCAGTAGGATGTCTGTGTTTTTGCCGAGCACTAAAAGTCAGTAACTCCTCTTCAAATACTCAGTTGCAGGGCTCAATAAACTCTCTTAATATTTTGATACTTCTTCACGACTATTAATATTTCTTATGTTTTAATAATCTACTTAGGGGGTTCCTGGTAGTAGCCTTTAATCAAATGTGTAAATAAAAGTATTGAAATTGAATATTATTCACACTAAAAAGGATTTGCTAGTTTTGTACCCATAAAGAAGATCCTTGTGGCATGAAGCCTGCTACCAGAAAGCCTCTAAACTTCATACTCTAGTTCCCATTTCTTGCTCCACAGACCATGCTTCAAGGTAGAATTTTCTGGTCTCTTTTTCCTTCATCCAATACTTCTACAAAGAGAGGGTCAGACATTATTCAGGATTACTTGGAAAATTATAAAGGAGACTGTGGAAACTTTTTTTTTTCTAGAATGCCTTCAAAAGATTTTATCAATGCCTCTGGTTGCTTTAGCTGCATTGACAGGGGAGACTTCAGGAATTTAAGAGCATTAATTCTGTCTTTGCTACATAATGGCTGTATAACTTTAGGCAAGTGACATGATACAATAATAATGCTAAAATCTACAGTTTATTGAGCACCTGTGGTGTTCCAGATGTAGTTCTATGTTCCTGTTATTTATTGCTCTATCCCTTGGAATTATCTTATTCTACAGATGAGGAAACCAAAATATAGGGAGTTTAAGTGAGTTGCTAAATTAAGTGACTAGCTCAAGGCTATAAATAGTGATGGTGGAATTCAAATTTATATAGGTCTTAATTTGCTTATCTGTTAATTTCTAGTTTGTGGTGATGTTGAGATCATCTTCTCTCTCACTCCTTATAGAGATAGCTGGCTTATAAAAATTTAATGGATGTTGGTGCAGTTCTTCTGGGCTATAAAGAGTAAAGAGAGACATAAATATCTAGTGTGTTTGTGAGTTATTTTGTGAGTCTGCCAGACTTTAAGATCATCAGGTGAGAGTCAAATGATTCTAAGTACAACAGTGAGAGAGGAGAAGAGCAGAGTGGAAGGGTTCTTATTCCTCAAGGGCAGGGTCAAAGCCATGGCAATACATTATTTCCTCTATATGGGATTAAACCCTGTGGTCTCTGAAAAATTTGTTGGCCTTTGAAAATATGCTAATCTCACTGATGACTGGGGCAGGCAGTCTGAGCTGGGACTCAAGGACTCAAACTTATCCTTCCTCAATGGAAAAGGTTCTCACCCCACTGAACCTGTGAATAAGGTCAGAAAAGAACAACATGCAACCTTCTGAAATAAGAGGCACTGCTCAATTTGTCAGTGGAAAGATTTGGGATTTTTTCCAAGCAAGATGGTGTAATTCGCAGGCAAAAAGATGAAGTGAGTGGGGAGAAGTGTGAGGAGGCCAATTTCAGGAGAGAATCAGGTCAGAAGTAAAACTCCTTCTGAGGTGACTCTCCCCATAGTGGTAGAAATGTGCCCATGCCCTTTAGCTTACATATGTAGAGGAATAACTAAGCTAACTGCAATTTTACTCTTTGTTACCTTTTATTTTATACTGACCTGAGATTGCTTTGCCTTTTTTTAAAAAAACATGTCTTCAAATAGAACCATGCTCGTGGCTGATTTTTTGACAGTAGATTGCCAGGCCTTTCTTTTGAGGTGCATCTGGGTGGACTTGAACTTCCAACTTTTCAATTACAGCCGAGCATGTTAACTACTCCCACCATGCAGGAACTCCATAGCTTATCTATAGTATTGTTAATCATATTGGTCTGGTGGTCATTTACAAGTTCTGAGGAGGCTGTCTGATTCCTGCCATTTGTAACAAGCATTTGTCAGACAACGTGAGGCTAATAGCATCAGCAAACCACTACTCAGGAAGCACCGGAGAGGACTAAGGTTCAAGATGCAGTTAAGCCTAGCTTTCCAACTACCACATCAGCTAATGAAATCCCTCACTCCTTTGAAGAAGAGAAAAAGGGAGAAACCCCACAACAACCATGCTACTTGAAGATGAGAGATGATGTATTTAAAGTGTCTGGCATAAACTCAGCTCATTGGAGGTCCTCGTGATAATGATGGTGATTGCGGAGATGATAATTATGACTATACAGTGGTCTCCCAACCAAAGAGTCTGCCATTGAACAGATTGGCCTCAAATGGAAAACCCTGGAGGACAGAACATGTCATTTGTGTTTTCTTAGAGACTAACCTGTACAGCTCCCATGTGTGTAGGGAGTTAATAAAATAAATTTAATATTAATTGTGGTGAGGAGGATATGATTAATTCTCATAAAGAATGATTATCATGGGCCCAAATGCAAAAATATGTCAGCGTAACAGGAAGCAAGATAAAGGTGAATTCCCACAAAGCCCACCTCCTAAATAAAATAAATGTCACATTGATGATTCAACAGCAGTTTTGTTTGACTGCAATATAACTCATATGTACTCTTAAGAAGGAACTAGGAGGGTTTTAGCAAAGTTTCTGCTTCTGAAAAAGGAAGTAATGAAAATGTAAAATAGTTTCTATGTTCTATTAAGCAGAGGTACACATAAAACATGTCATTTAGGGAAAGGCAGTAGCATTGTGTATGTCTCAGACAAATTTTCTTTCAGCATAGGTAAAACTTATGAGTAATTTAAGAAATATTTCCTCACAACAAATACTGCTTCAGAGAGAATTCTTATTTCCAAGGCTTGCTTATAAAATACAAGCCTTCATAGTTCTTTTCACTATGAATTCTGGATATAATTTTCCCAGTTGTTTCAAAATTTTGTCCAAACCCTTTCTTATAGCTGAGTAAAATGGGGTGATAATTCCCTCCATAATCTATAAAGAAAAACTTGAAACAATACACACAAAAAAACAAAAAACCAACAAACCCATTGCCTTTGAGTCGATTCTAACTCATAGTGACCCTGTAGGACAGAGTAGAACTGCTCCATAGGTTTTCCAAGGCTGTAATCTTTATGGAAGCAGATGACCACATCTTTATCCCATGGAGCAGCTGGTAGGTTCAAACCACCGACCTTTCAGCTAGCAGTCAAGTGCTTTAACCTCTGTGCCACCGGGGATCCTTAACAATACATATAAAACCAAAAATCTGATGCCATTGTGTAAATTCTGAGTCATAGTAACCCTATAGGATAGAGTAGAACTGCCCAATAGGGTTTCCAAGGAGCAGCTCGTAGATTCAAATTGCTGACCTTTGGGTTAACAGCTGTATCTCTTAACCACTGTGCCACCAGGGCTCCTAAGAATACATAGAGGTCTTATTAAAACATACCATACCCAGCTCTGCGGTCTTGATCACATCACCTATCTCCATCCTACGTACATAAATCTTAGACGTTTATAGAGGAAGATTCTTTCATGGTAATTTGCACAATAAGAGCATCGTAATGTTTCTTTTGGGGAGGAGCTGTGGAGGAGAGCTTCCTCTCCCCAAGCAAAAAAGGTAAGCAGCAAAAGAACTCATCAGAGAGACTGGAGGTGGTTTTCAAGATGGGATAGCTTATTTTCTGGCTGGATGTTACTGAAATGCACAAGCATACGTGCCTATTCTAACCTGCTACTAAAGGAGAGTAGGAGCAATTATTGCAAGAATTAGACTCCTGTCCACTGAGTGTCTGGGACAGAGAAATTGGTGTCTGGCTTTCATCTGGAGAAGCATGAAGGAAGGAGGCTATCTGGAGCCACTTCTTATTGTAGGGACAGAAGAAAGTCCACCGTTGGAAGAAGCTTCATTCCTGCTGTTTAGCTGGGAAAAGGCACAAGACTTCCTATTGTCCAAGAGAATACTGAAAAGACAGCCATACTAGAGCCCTCTTAAAAAGATCTTGGCTAAGGAGGAGGCCTCCTGGTGTGCTGGGACCCCAGAAGAAAGAGGTAGTGATGGGCTTCCTGCTAGAAGTCAG
Source organism: Trichechus manatus latirostris (assembly GCF_000243295.1). Lineage (NCBI taxonomy): Eukaryota > Metazoa > Chordata > Mammalia > Sirenia > Trichechidae > Trichechus > Trichechus manatus. The sequence continues at coordinate 862,736 of NW_004443983.1, read as the reverse complement.
GAGTTAAGGGCAAATTGTAAGTAATCAGGTGGTAATTATATCACTCAGATCACCAATGGTGCAGTAAAGGGGTTCTCAGTCGGGATCTCTGACATACCCACTTGTGTGTTCAATGAGAAAGAGTCAGCATGTGTGCATCTGCCTCACAGAGGGCTGGTAATCGGATTGCAAAAACTCAAGTCAGATTTTTCCCTTTTTCTCTGATCTACCTTTCCCTTCCCCTCATTCAAGAGAAGCCAGAAACAACAGTTGGTGAGAGTGAGTTTGAACAGGAAGAGTGGTAGAACAAACTATATTCCCCATTTCTAATGCAGATCCCCAGAACTTGTGTCCAGTCTGAGGGTAAATGAAAGGATAAATTTTAAATTGGAAGCAAGGCGGCAGTAATGAATTAGATTGGACTAAATTTTTTAATCCCTGGAAGTGGGCTTTTTTTAACCTAAAGTAACCAGAAGGCTGTGGGATTGAAATGACGCCAAGGAACAGGGCAGAAAGGGGGTAGAAAAAATACACTGTCTTCTGTTCACATCCTACTGAGCTTGGTCCACTTAGTGTACCAATTATATATTCCATAGATTATCTCCAACAAACACCATCTTAAACCATTCTCTTTATTAAAATAAATGGGAGTCTTAGAAGACTGGACATTAAGCAACCCAATGCCTTATTTTCTAGTTAAGGAAGCTAAACGTGAGAATAAATATCTTTAGAAATGGAACAGACTTATAAGACCAGCTATTAGAGTCAATAATTTTGTACATGATGATATTGAGACCCAGAAAACTTAAATTATTTTTCTAAGGCCAGTGAGACAAAGAGTTCAATTTAGCTTTTGCCTTTAGTTACGGAAAGATGTTGTTGCTGTTGTGTATCCTTGAGTCAATTTCGGCTCATAGTGAACCTATAGGACAGAGTAGAACTACACCACAGGGTTTCTAAAGCTGGAATCTTTACGGAAACAGGCTTCCACATCTTTGTCCTGTGGAGCGGCTAGTGGGTTTGAACCCCCAACCTTTCAGTTAGCAGCTGGGAGTTTTAACCACTGTGCTATCAGGGCTCTTAGACTCTCCATACACTCTCCCAAATCAAACCACATGTATCCCACTTCTCTCGCATACACAAAGTGATACAAAAAATTAAGGAAAGAGAAGAAAGGAGAAGGTGTTTCCACAAGGAATTTTTTCTCTTTTACAAAAAAAAAGTAATAGAGAGCTTGGAAGAATCAGGTCTATTCTTTCTCTGAATATTACAGAAACAAATTTTGATTTCGAGCAATGAATCCACTTCAATAAAATAAGGGATATTTTGAATTCCCAGTTTAGTTTGCTATAATGGATTTCACGCATATTTCTCTACTTGTCGCAACATGCTTATTGTAGGAGAATAAAAGGATTTAACTTTTTTAGACCAAAAATGATGAGCTGCAAATAGATTTGACATAGTGTAATGGTAAAGGGTTATTTTTATATTACCACGAAGTATTTATATTCACCCCTGTGGTAAGCTAAAATTAATAGTCAAACTATCTTTAACCCTTGTAATAATGAGAATACTTTGAATTGCAAGCAGCAGATGACTAAATTTCAAACAATAAGAAAATGTATTGACTTCATAAATGCAAGTTAAGAGGACTTCAGCTTGGTGGATTCAGTGGCTTAATGACGTAATCAAGGACAAAAGTTCTTTCTATTTTTCTACTTTTTCTTTCACCATCAGTTTTTATCTAACCTGGGTCATTTCTGGACCAACCTCAGCAAAGAGAAATACTATAACCAATACTGCTATTTCCCTATTTTCAGTCTATTCTCCTCATCCCCCTTAATAAAAAAAAATTTGATTTTAGTTAGGGTTGCAATGCACTTTGCTTAAAAATTGCATTTTCAGTCTTCCTTGTCACTAGACATAGCCGTGTGATGAAGTTTTTGCCAAGCACAGGATGTGTGGAGTTCCCAAAAAACTTTCTAAAGGGATTGTTGTTCTTAACGGCTGTCGAGTTGGCCCACGACTCAAGGTGACCCGAAGTATTACAGAGTAGAATCGCTCCATGGGGTTTTCTTGGCTGTAATTTTTACAGAAGGAGTTTTCCAGGACTTTCTTCAAGAGAATCCCGGGGTGCGTTCGAATTGCCATCCTTTAGATTTGCAACTGATCGAAAACCATTTTTGCCACTCAGGCTCCTTCTAAAGGGATTGGGCATTCTATATTTCTAAATCCTGCCAATGATGCTTAAATGAAAATGTTGTGTAGGCTCCAAGGAATAATCTCTAGAAGTAAAGGTACTGAGCCCTTCTTCTTCTTTAACTCTCTTTCTCCTTCATTTTGCCTAGAATATGATTTTAATGGATGGGAATATAGAAAGAGCCTGGGTTTCTGATGACTTTGTAGAGCTGCCATACTATCCGTGGCTGGTCTGCCTCCAGACTCCTTTTAAGTTGACCTCTGACTCTAATCATAACTGATAAAAATACTATGCTTTGGTTAACTTGGCCTTGGTTATGAATCAATCAGTGTCAAGGGAGCTGGGATTAGCAAGACTGGTTTAAACCAGTGGTTCTCAACCTTGGCTGCAATTTACAGTTGTCTGGGGAGCTTTTAAAAGCCTGGGCTGTACCTCAGACCAATTAAATTCGAATCTTCGGATTGGAACCCCGGCGTCATTGCTTTTAAAGCTCCGCAGGTGATTACAATGTGCAGCCAACTTGGTTAGACTAACTGGAGCCCACCCTTGGAGAGAGGGCCAATCCCCAAACCACACTGCTGCTACATAGTTGGGTGGGGAGGATGAGCGAGCTGGATATTGTAGAGTCAACTCCAATGTGCGCTGCAGGCTACTACTATCATGAAAACGTCACAGTGCGGTACAAAGGGGATGGTTTACTTTAGGAAGAAACATGCAATAAAAAATAAGAAGAGGGTTAGCAATTATGTTGTCTTTATTCTATCATAAACAATCAGAACATTCAGGGGAAAAAAAAAACAACTGAGTTTTGGTCCTCTGTTAAAATGCCAGTAATTTATTGTTGCCTTTTCTGTTGATAAAGTTAAAAGCTATTTTGCCACACGCCAACACAGCAAACTAAAGGGTGCAGAATTTCCCTTTGTTTGACTATTCTCATGCTGTATAAAAGAGTCTTTCTTTGTTCACTGTTTTTCTCTAAAATGCATCCTTGGCAACTGTCTCAGTATATGGAACAAAACCTTTTCAGTTTATGGTGAACTCTTAGGATGAATTTGTCTGCAAGAGTTCTAGAGAATTATTCTATAGATTTAAGAATAAAATGTTATCTTCCAAGTCTACCAAAAATATAAGAATAGTAGAAACAGAAAAAGATAAGTAAATTGTAATTGTTTTGGCAGTACAAAATGGCAGTTTTAGTAAATAGAAATTATGAAATATAAGAATATTGAAAAATGTATAAACCATGAACAATGGCACACAGTTAAAGTGAAAAAAATATGAGGAAATTTTAAAAGTGGAAAGATTTTTCACTATGCAATTTTGGACTAAGATAAAGGCCTTGCTTGAGTAGCTTTGATGGAAGTAATAACCCTTTCAAGTTACAAACAGGCTGTATTCCGAAGCTGCTTATTATTAATATTGGCTGTGAATATGAATTTACCTCTTTTTCTAGACTATGTATTTAACTGCACTTAATTGTTCCAGTGATGATACGCTTCATTTGCATATTGTCTCTGTGGAGAGAACACGAGTCCACGTGCATGCCGTCACTGTACATAAGAGCAGAGTCCTTACACATAAGTATGCTGGGATGTAGCGGATGATAGTGTTCCGCTCTTCATCTCTAATCTTGCACCTGCAATTCTTCTTTGGAAGACTGCCTTTGGGCTACTGGAGTCGCTTTGCCCACATCCAAGAGAAAAGGGGTTTCAGGAAATTTACTTCCCTTGGCAGGGGATCGGTGGTGCCAACTAGTGGCTGACCAGTGACTGACAGGTGTTAGGATAGGGAAGAGCAGCTCCCTTGCTTTGGGTCAGGATAATTCTGAGGTAAAACTTAAACTCCAGAGCTCTCCTGCACGGTGAAGCTTCCCTCTGTAGGGCTTATCCTGAGATTGGACACTTGCCTCCCTGCCCTTCTCTCTTCTGCTTCCACCAATATCTTACCAGTTCCTTCTGACAGCACTTCCTTAATATATCAATTACACATGAATTCTCATATCAGGGTCGTATTCTAGGAAACTTAAAACTTACAGATAAACACAGGAACTCTGACATGGAATATGATATAGTGATGATAATAATAATAATAGCTATAATTTATTCTGCACTTACAAAGTGCTATATACTCTGCTACACACATCATACCTACTATCTTGTTTAAGTTATACCACTACCATACAGTAAGTATTTTTATCACCATTTATAAAGGGAAAGGCTAGGTTGAAAGAGTTTCAATAAATTGTTCAAGACTGAATTTTATAATTTAGTTATAGAGCCTTTTAAAATGATATTTCTGGTCAATTTGTCTTCAAAACATATAATCTTAACCACTATTATATAATGGTTTTAATATATATTAGTAAATTTATCTTCTATGTTCAAGTTACAGGATAATTTTTGCTTAAGTTTGTACCAATAATATATTAGTTGTGATGTTGAAAATATCCACCTACAATTTCCGTCCTCCAGGAGGCATATCATATCATATGAAACAGGAGCCCTAGTTCTACTTTCTGAACTTAGAGCAAAAACTAGGCTCTTCATCATGTCTTACAAAGCCATGCTGATCTGGCTCTGCCCACCTCTTAACTCTCACCTCCTTTTGTCCCCTACCACTGTTCTGTTGCGAAGCTTAAGCCACGCAGAGGTTTCTTCTCTTTTCACAAAACCACAAAGCTCATGTTTGCCCCAGGACACTTGCACAGACATTTCTCACATCTTTACAAAGATGGTCCTTCTTTGTTTCCAGTTCTCAACTCAGTTATTACAACTTCACAAAGGCTTTTCTGACCAACAAGTCTAAATAACCACATTCACCCCTAACATTCACCATTTATCATATAAACTTTTATTTTCGTGGTAACAATTGGCACTCTTTGGAATCATCTAGTTCATTTATTTGTTTTCTTGTGTATTGTCTGCATTCCTCATTATAATCTAAGCTCGATGCTAGTTCAGTGCTTTGGGGTGTGTGTGTGTGCATGCACGCATGGGCAAGCTTACTAGGAGATGTTTAACTTTACTCAAATTTTACCTACTTGATCCTCTGGAAATTGCTCATTCAGATGTTCCAAGTTTTTCGGCTCCCTGAAGCCTAGTGATTTAAATGCTAAAAAAAAAGGTGGCATATGTATATTTTCTGTTTCGTAAACTTTTTCCTTTCCAATATAAACCCTCTACCTGCAAATTATTTAATGTTTTCTTGAAATTTAGGGGCTAATTATGAGCATTACTTACCATGATGGGTTAATACATCTACTGATACCAAAAACCTGCCATCAAGCCAATTCTGACTCATAGCCACTCTATAAGACAGAATAGAACTGCCCCACAGGGTTTCCAAGGCTGTAAATCTTTATGGAAGCAGATTGCCACATCTTTCTTCCGCAGAACGTCTGGTGAGTTCAAACCACCAACCTTTTGGTTAGCAGCCAAGCACTTTAACCATGGCGCCACCAAGTGCTCCTCAGCTATTGATACAGAGATCCATACATATTAGAAGTTAATAGAGTACTAGTATGTGTAACTTCTTATCTAAATAAACTTTGTAGTTGCATAAAGTGATTGAATAAAGTACATTTGGTTGTGTGTGTGTATATATATGTATATATGTATATTTGCGACATAAGTTGAATGACTCCTGATACCAGCAATTGCTCTATTTTGAATATACATATATTTTTTAATTAAGAAACTGCTTTCAGGTTTTTTTTTGTTTATTTACAGCCTTTTCAAAAAAGAAGAGCAAAATCATTATTTCTGCCAAAGTATTGAATCCAACGACTTTCTAACTTCTAAAAAAATTGCCCTCTTTTTTTCTTGCCATCAGTGCTCTTTGACTTCCTTGTGTAATTTAAAACACTAGGGTTTTATTCTTGATAACACAATTGGTAGGACTTTTACAGTTTTTACGTATCCAGTTAAAACTGACAAACATGATTTTATTGTAAATTAGAGTCAAGACATTGTGTAAGGACTTGTTTGTGATACGCTAATGAGTGAGAAAGTCACCATCCCCACATAGTAGCTTATCGTCTATTGTTGACGGAACCAGAAGTTCTGTATATAGCACAATACATGATGAAAACAAGGAAGAATCTTAGGCACATTTAAGAAAAATGTTTAAAAGTGCCGTATCAGTCAAGATTCTAACAAAAAACAGATGCGATGCTCAAGTAGGTTAACTAAGAAGAGTTTACTGAAGAGACTATAAGAAGAGGATAAAAGGATAATGAAGTGCTCTGGGAAAACACCAGCAAGGATCTATTACCCACTCAGGGCCTGAAGATACAAGGGGATATGTGGTTATTGGGACCCAGAGAGACATGTGTAGCCACTGCCAACCTGCAGGCTGGAGGTGAGAAATGGGAAATCAACATTTCCTAACTCATTCTCCTACCATGAGTCTCATAGTTGTGGCCTTTTTTAGCCTACTGACCTAACCTGGAGTCAGATGGTAAGGGAGCCTGCATCATGCAGTCCATGCTGGTGAGCCCCTCTGGAAGGGCTGGAACTAGGGTGAGATAGGCGAGTATTTGCCCTCAGGTACAAAATTTAAGGAGCACCAAAACACTAACCAAGATAAATAATAAACCAAAAAACCAAAACCATTGCCATCAAGTCGATTCCAACTCATATAGTGACCCTATAGAATAGAGTAGAACTGCTCTGTAGGGTTTCCAAGCCTGTAATCTTTACTGAAGCAGAGTGCCACCTCTTTCTCCTGTGGAGAAGCTGGTGGGTTCAAACCAGAAACCTTTCAGTTAGCATCGAACGCTTAAACCACCACACAGACAGGGCTCCTTAGATAAATATTACTTCATGTAATATTTAAAAAATCAAAATTAATGAGATGCATCTAAATCTATGATTAAAAGGAAATTTGCAGTGTTAAATATGAACATTTGGAAATAAATATAAAAAATTTAAATAAAAACAGGATCAGTATTACTGATTTTTATTTGTGCTTTAAGCACCAGTAAGGCTCATCAAAGCACATTTTCTGGGCACAGAACAGGGAAGAAGTAGAAAGTGCATCACCAGGATTAACAACCTGGTGGTGCATTGAGGTTAGGGGTGGAAGAAAGATCATGGGAGGCTTTGTAACTGTTTGCCATGAGCAGGGCTGGCTTCATGGCCCTGCATCCTGTGGAGTTGTACAGGGTCTTGCATTCCAAAGGACCACGCTTGGTTTCATGCACTGGTGTTGCTGTCTTGAAATTTTTAGTTTTTAAATTAGGGCCTCAACAATTTCATTTTTTGCAGTGGACCCTGAAAATCATATAACCAATCCTGATCTTGGGGTAGGATTAAAATTTTTATTTTGATAGATTCATTTATTTTTATATTAAACTTTTTATTTACTTATTTTTTATCGTATTTTAAGTGAAAGTTTAAAATTCAAGTTAGTCTTTCATACAAAAATTTATACACACATTGTTATGTAACCCTAGCTGCTGTCCCTATACTGTGACACCACACTCCTCCTTTCCACTCCAGATTTCCTGTGTCCATTCAACCAGCTCCTGACCCTCTCT
>NW_004443983.1:852385-854899 GCF_000243295.1 Trichechus manatus latirostris | reverse complement strand
TGTCAGGGTGGTCATTGGTGGTAGAGAGCACCATCTAGTTCTTCTGGTCTCAGGCTGATGAAGTGTCTGGTTTATGTGGCCCTTTCTGTCTCTTGGGCTAATACTTTCCTTGTGTCTTTGGTGATCTTCATTCTCCCTTACTTCAGGTGGATGGGACCAATTGATGCCTCTTAGATGGCTGCTTGCTAGCTTTTAAGACCCCAGACGCCACTCACCAAAGTGGAAAGCAGAAAATTTCTTAATAAACTTTGTTATGCCAATTGACCTAGATGGCCCCTGAAACCTTGGTCCCCAGACCCCTGCACCTGCTACTCTGTCCTTCGAAGTGTTTGGTTGTATTCAGGAGACTTCTTAGCTTTTGGTTTAGTCCAGTTATGCTGACTTCCCCTGTAATGTGTGTTGTCCTTCCTTTCACCTAAGATAATTCTTGTCTACTATTTAGTTAGTGAACAGCCCACCCCCACCACCTTGTAACCATCAAAGAATCTTTTCTTCTGTGTTTAAACCTTTTCTTGAGTTCTTCTAATAGTGGTTGTCATGGATTGAAATATGTCCCCTCAAAACTGTGTGTATCAATTTGGCTAGGCCATGATCCCCAGTATTGTGTGGTTAGTCCTTCATTTTGTGATTTATTATTTTATGTTAAAGAGGATTAGGGTGGGATTGTAACACCACCCTTACTAAGATCATGTCCCCGATCCAATGTAAAGGGAGTTTCCCTGGGATGTGGGCTACACCAACTTTTGTCTTACAAGAGATAAAAATAAACGGAAGCAAGCAGAGAGTTGTGGACCTCATACCACCAAGAAAACAGTGCCAGGAGCAGAGCCCATCCTTTGGACCTGAGGTTCCTGCCCTGAGATGCTCCCAGACCAAGGGAAGACTGACAATGATGAGGACCTTCCTCCAGAGCAGACAGAGAGAGAAAGATTTCCCCTGGAGCTGACGCCCTGAATTTGGACTTGTAGCCTACTAGACTGTGAGAAAATAAATTTATCTTTGTAAAAGCCATCCACTTGTGGTATTTCTGTTATAGTGGTACTAAATGACTAAGACAGTGGTCCTACACAATATTTGTCCTTTCACGACTGACTAAATTCACTCAGCATTATGCCTTCCAGACTCTTCCATGTTATAAGATGTTTCAGAGATTCGTCGTTGTTCTTTATTGGTGCTTAGTATTCCATTGTGTGGATATACCATAATTTGTTTATCTATTCATCTGTGGATGTGCACCTAGGTTTTTTCCATCTTTTTACTATTGTGAACAGTGCTGCAATGAACATGGGTATGCATATATCTATTCGTGTGACAACTCTTATTTCTCTAGGATATGTTCCAAGGAGTGGGATTGCTGGATAGTACGGTACTTCTATTTCTAGCTTTTTAAGGAAGCACCAAATCGATTTCCAAAGTGGTTGTACCATTTTACGTACCCACCAAAAGTGTATAAGTGTTCCAGTCTCTCCACAACCTCTCCAACATTTACTGTTTTGTGTTTTTTGAATTAATGCTAGCCTTGTTGGGGTGAGATGGTATCTCATTATAGTCTTGATTTGCATTTATCTAATGGCTAATGATTGTGAGCATTTCTTCATGTGTCTATTAGCCACCTGAATGTCTTCGTTGGTGAAGTGCCTGTTCATATCTTTTGCCTATTTTTTAATTGGGTTATTTGTGTTTTTGTTGTTGAGGTTTTGCAGTGTCTTGTAGATTTTAGAGATTAGACAGATTTGTTGTAGCCAAAAACTTTTTCCCTGTCTGTAGGTTGTCTTTTTACGCTTTTGATGAAGTCTTTTGATGAGCACATGTCTTTGATTTTTAGAGCTCCCAGTTATCTAGTTTCTCTTCTGGTGTTTGTGCATTCTTATTTACGGTTTGTTTTCTGTTTATGCCATGTGTCAGGGCTCCTAGCATTGTCACTATTTTTTTCTTCCATGATCTTTATCGTTTTCAATTTTATATTTTGGTTTTTAATCCATTTTGAGTCACTTTTTGTGTATGATGTGAGGTATGGGTCTTGTTTCACTTTTTTGCAGATGGATATCCAGTGATGCAAACACCATTTGTTGAAGAGACTGTCTTTTCCCCAATTAACGGACCTGGGCCTTTGTCAAATATCAGCTGCTCACAGGTGGATGAATTTAAGTCTGGATTCTCAATTCTGTTCCATTGGTGTATGTATCTGTTCTTGTACCACTACCAGGCCATTTTGACTACCACGGTGGTATAATAGGTTCTAAAATCAGGTAGTATGAAGCCTCCCACTTTGTTCTTCTTCAGTAATGCTTTACTTATCCAGGGCCTTTTCCCTTTCCATATGAAGTTGGTGATTTGTTTCTCCATCTCATTAAAAAATGCCAGTGGAATTTGGATTGGGATTGCACTGTATCTGTAGATCGCTTTGGGTAGAAATGATATTTTCACAACGTTGAGTCTTCCTACCCATGAGCAGGGTATGTTTTTCCACTTACGCAGGTCTCTTTTGGTTTCTTGCAGTAGTGTCATGTAATT
>NW_004443983.1:843796-852285 GCF_000243295.1 Trichechus manatus latirostris | reverse complement strand
AGAGGAATCCAACTGATTTTTGTATGTTTATCTTGTATCCTGATACTTTGATGAAATCTTCTATTAGTTCCAGTAGTTTTCTTGTGGATTCTTTGGGGTTTTCTGTATATAACATATTATCTGCAAATAGAGATACTTATTCTTTACCAATTTGGATGCTCTTTATTTCTTTTTCTAGCCTAATTGTTCTGGCTAGGACCTCCAGCACTATGTTGAATAAGAGTGGTGATAAAGGGCATTCTTGTCTGATTCCCATTCTCAAGGGGAATGCTTTCAGTCTCTCTACGTTTAGGATGATGTTGGCTGTTGGCTTTGCATAAATGCCTTTTATTATGTTGAAGAATTTCCCTTCTATTCCAAGTTTGCTGAGAGTTTTTATCATGAATGGGTGTTGGACTTTGTCAAATGCCTTTTCTGCATCAAATGATAAGATCATGTGGTTCTTGTCTTTTGTGTTATTTTTGTGATGGATTACATTGATTGTTTTCCTAATGCTGAACCATCTTCACATACCTGGTATAAATCCCACTTGATCATGGTGAACTATTTTTTTGATATGTTGTTGAATTCTATGGCTAGAATTTTGTTGAGGATTTTTGGGCCAATGTTCATGAGGGATATTGGTCTGTAATTTTCTTTTTTTCTGGTGTCTTTACCTGGTTTTGGTATCAGGGTTATGCTGGCTTCATAGAATGAGTTCAAAAGTATTCCGTCCTTTTCTATGCTCTGAAATACCTTTAGTAATAGTGGTGTTAACTCTTCTCTGAAAGTTTTGTTGAATTCTTCAGTGAAGCCATCCAGGCAGGGCTTTTTAATGTTGAGAGTTTTTAAATTACCTTTTCAATCTCTTCTCTTGTTATGGGTCTGTTCAGATTTTTAACATTAGTTTGTGATAGTCTGGGTAGGTAGTGTGTTTCTAGAAATTTGTCTACTCCTCTAGATTTTCAAACTTGTTTGAGTACAATTTTTCATAGTATTCTGTTATGATTCTTTTAATTTCAGTTGTGTTTGTTGTGATAATGCCTATCTCATTTCCTCTTTGGAGTATTTTCCTCGTCTCCTGTTTTTCTTCTATCAGTTTGGCCAATGGTTTATCAATTATGTTGATCTTTTCAAAGAACCAGCTTTTGGTCTTGTTAACTGTTTCAATTGTCTTTTCTGTCCTCTATTGCGTATAATTCTGCTCTAATTCTTATTATTTCCTTTCTTTTGATGCCTGAGGGCTTCCTTGCTGCTCTCTTTCTGCTTGTTCAAGTTGTAGGGTTTATATTTTGATTTTGGCCCTTTCTTCTTTTTGGATGTGTGCATTTATTGCTATAAACTGACCTCTGAGCTCTGCTTTTCCTGTGACCCAAAGGTTCTGGTAAGATGTGTTTTCATTCTCATTTGATTCTGGGAATTTCTTTATTCTGTCCTTAATTTCTTCTATAACCCAGTAGTCTTGGAGCAACGTATCATGTTTAATCTTTTTTTCCTTGCTTTTTCTGTTGTTGGTTTCTATTTTTATGGCTTTATGGTCAGAAATGATGCTTTGTAATATTTCTATGCTTTGGATTCTGTTAAGGCTTGCTTTATGGCCTAATGTATGGTCTATTCTGGAGAATGTTCCATGTGCATTGGAAAAGAAAGTATACTTGGCTGCTGTTGAGTGGAGTGTTTGATATATTTCTATGAGATCAAGTTGGTTTATTGTAGCATTCAGATATTTTGTGTCTTTATTGATCTTCTTTCTGAATATTCTGTCCTTCACTGAAAGTGGTGTATTGAAGTCTCCCACTATTATCGTGGATCTATCTCTCTTTTCAATGCTGTTAGAGTTTGTTTTATGTATTTTGGAGCCCTGTCATTGGGTGCATAAATATTTATTATAGTTATGTCCTCCTGGTGTATCGACCCTTTAATCATTATGTAGTGTCCTTCCTTGGTGGATTTTACTTTAAAGTCTATTTTTTCAGAGATTAATACTGCCACTGCTGTTCTTTTTCAATTGTTGTTTGCTTGATATATTTTTTCCATCCTTTGAGTTTTAGTTTGTTTCTTTAAGTCTAAGCTGTGTCTCTTGTAGGCAGCATAGAGACAGATTGTGTTTTTCATCTGTTCTGCCACTTTCTGTCTCCTTATTGGTGCATTTAGTCCATTCACATTCCGTGTAATTATTGATAGGTATGAGTTTAGTGCTGTCATTTTGATGTCTTTTTTTGTGTGTTGTTCACAGTTTCTTTGTTCCCTTAATTTTCTGTGCTGAATCATTTTTCTTTATGTATTTTCTTTTCTTCCTTTTCGTTGGTGTTGATTTTGTAATTGCTGAGTCTTTATATTTTTCTTGTTTTTTATTTTGAAGTGTAAGATTGTTAGTTTCCTTTGTAGTTACCTTAATATTTACTCTTATTTTTCTAAGTTTAAGCCAATCTTTTATTTCTTTACTTTGCCTTGACTTCCTCTCCATATGAAAACTCTATGACTACGTTTTTTAGTCCCTCTTTTTTGTTTAATGTTGTCATCTTTTGCATATTTATGCCTCTGTTTCCTTATTTTCAGTGTTTTAGCTTTGATTTGTTTTTTGTAACTTCCCTATCTGGTTGCTCTGTCCTGTGTTTTAGTCTTGGTTGTTTTCTGATGTTATTGATTTTCTAACTGGAGGACTTCCTTTAGTATTTCTTGTAATTTTGGTTTGGTTTTTTACAAATTCCCTAATATTCTGCTTATATGGAAATGCTCTAATTTCACCATTATATTTGAGAGGCAGTTTTGCTGGATATATAATTCTTGACTGGCAGTTTTTTTCCTTCAAGGCTTTATATATGTCATCCCATTGCCTTCTTGCCTTCATGATTTCTGCTGAGTAATCCAAGCTTAGTCTTATTGACTCTCCTTTGTAGTTGACTTTTTTTTTTTTTAATCCCTTGCCACTCTTAAAATTCTCTCTTTATCTTTGGTTTTGTCAAGTTTGATTATAACATGTCTTGGTGACTTGCTTTTGGGATCTACCTTATGTGGGGTTCGATGAGCACCTTGGATAGATATCTTCTCATCTTTCATGATATCAGGGAAGTTTTCTGTCAACAAATCTTCAACAAGTCTCTCTATATTTTCTGTTAACCCCCCCCCCCCTTCTGGTACTCCAATCACTTGTAGGTTATTCCTCTTGATAGAGTCCCACATAATTCTTAGGTTTTCTTCATTTGTTTAAATTCTTTTATCTGATTTTTCCTCAAATAAGTAGGTGTCAAGTACTTTATCTTCCATCTCACTAATTCTCACTTCTGTTGCCTCAATTCTGCTCCTATGACTTTCTCTTGAGTTGTCTAATTCTGACATTTTACTGTTAATCTTCTGGATTTCTGATTGTTGTCTCTCTATGGATTCTTGCAGCCTGTTAAATTTGTCATTATGCTCTTCTCTAATCATCTTAAGTTCTTACATTGCTTTGTCTGTGTGTTCCTTGGCTTGTTGAGCATTTTGAATGATCTCCTTCCTGATGTCTTGAAGAGTTCTGTACGTTAATCTTTTGTATTCTACCTCTGGTATTTCCAAGAAATTCTCTTCCTCCAGAAAATTTCTTGATTCTTTGTTTTGAGAGCTTGCTGAAGCCATCATGGTCTGTCTCTTTATGTGATTTGATACTGACTGTTGTCTCTGAGCCATCAATAAGTTATCATATTTATTTGTTTTATGTTTGCTTACTGCATCCTAGCTTCTTGTTTTGATATACCCAAATAGGCTGCTTGTATGAGTTAGTTTGATTATTGGCACCTTTGAAGCTCTAACATCCTGTCACCAGGTGGTTAGATCTGTTACTAGGTATGTGAGCCCAGGAATCTGCTTACTTTTCTTGTACGGATTCAGCTCAGGTGTCCAGGTAGTCAGTCACCAAGTAAGTGGTGCAGGCTCTCACTACAGTCCTAGACATGCGTGAGTGATTGGTGTAGACATAGGTATCTTGCTGCAGTACAGTGTCATGCACTGAGGAAGGCAGAGTACTGGTGGCTACCCTTGAGTGTCTATGAGGAAAGCATGTCCCTGTTCCCTAGAGTGTGTAGATGTGTGGGTTTTGCAGTCAGAATATGAGCACCCAATGCTGTTGTCTCTAAGGACTGGGAGGCAGTATTTATTCTTGGATCCCCGTTGTGGATGGCTAAGTACCATGGGTGGAGCCACTAGTCCTCAGGCCCACGATGTGAGTTGGTGAGGACCCTGCTTAATGGGCAGAGCAGTGTCAGAAATCACTAACCTGCCACCTGATACAGTTGAGGTTAGGCTTCAGATATATACCCTGTTGTTCTGTGGTAATGAGGGCCTACACTGTGGAAATGGGCCCACACAGGTCTATGCAGGGGTGAAAGGCATTCAAAGTCAGTAGACCCCTTAAGCCTGTGGTTAGACAAAGGAGCTGTGGGTACCCTGAGTTCCTGGCTTAGGGGAGCCGGCAGATTATTTTTTCCCTGTTTGTTAATTTGTTCCCTCTCCAAGGCTGGGAGAATGGCTCAGGGCACGTGAGAGTTCCTACTTCTGGCTCAGGGGACTCAGTAATTGCTGAAGCCTGTCCAGACCAGATGCAAAGCTGGGAGGGGGCAGGTAAATGGGATAAAGATTTTTCCCAAAGAGGGTGTTTTTTGATCTGTATGGTAGGTCAGATGCAAGTACTTATCTTTTGCCAATTGAGCACCACATTTCACTGCTTCTGGATGCCCAAGTAGACTCTTTGCTGCTGGGTCTCTCCCAATGTGAAAAACACTTCCCGAGTGCCACTGCTTGCCTCTCCACGCACACCAGCTGAACCAGCCCAAGGGGAGCTGGCTCCCACCTGGTCAGGTCTGGTAACTCCTCGCTGCTTCCAAACTGTCTCTCCCTCTGCCTGCCACTCAGTCCAATTTCTCAACTTTGCCTTTGATATTCAGGGCTCCTAGACTGTCATATATAATCGATTCACTTGTTTTTTTTTCGGGCCTTTGTTGTAAGAGGGAAGCGTCTGACTACTCCACCATCTTGGCCCCGCCTCCTCAGAAACTTCTAAACTTTTTATTTTAAGATGATTATAGAGTCACAAGCAGTTGTAAGGAATAATATGGAGAGATCCTATGTACACTTTACTCAGTTTTCCTGATGGTATCATCTTGCAAAAGTACAGTACAATATCGTAACTAGAATATTGATATGGATAGAGTCAAGATACAAATAGTTCCATCACCACAAGAGCAATGCACATTGTCCTTTTATGGCCATGTACCTATCTGCTTCTCCACCCTTGCTGCCCCTGATCCCTAAAAACCACTAATCTTTTCTCCATTTCTATAATTTTGTCATTTCAAGAATGTTATATAAATGGAATCATACAGTGGGTGACATTTTGGGAATGGCTTTTTCACTCAGCTTAATTCACTGCAGATTCATCCAAGCTGTTGTGTGTATCAGTAGTTCCTTCCTTTTTATTGCCGAGTAGTGTTCCACGGTATGGCTTTACCACAGTTGTCAAACAATTCATCCATTGAAGGACATCTAGGTTGTTTCCAGTTTTTAGCTATTACAAATAAAGCTGCTATGAACATTCATGTATATATTTTTTGTATGAATGTAAGTTTTCATTTGTCTGGCATAAATACCCCAGAGTACAATTTCTAGGATGTATGGTAGTTGCATGTTTATAAGAAACTGCCAGACTATTTTACAGAGTGGCTGTACCATTTTACATACCCAGTTTTTCTGCATCCTCGCCAGCATTTAATATTTCACTAGTATCTATTTTAGCCATTCCTATCATGATAAATGGATAAAAATATGAAGTTATCAATGATTTTATTCTACTTGGATCACCAGTCAATGTTCATGGAAGCAGCAGTCAAAAAATCAAACGATGTACTGTGTTGTGCAAATCTACTGCAAAAGAACTTTTTAAAGTTTTTGAAAAGCAAAGATATCACTTTAATGACTGTGATGGTTAAGATTGTACGTCAACTTGGCTGGGCCATGATTCTCAGTTTTTATATGTGATCATTCCCACGATTGAATATGCTGTGAGTAGCCAATCAGTGGAAAGTTTCCCTGGGGGTGTGGCCTGCATCTGAATATGAGCAGATGTTCTGGCTTTTTGCTCACTCTGGCTCCTGTTCATCTGACCTCCAGTTCTTGGGACTTGAGCTGTCAGCTTATCTGCCAAACTTGGAATTCATTGATCTTCACAGCCTGTGAGTGGAGCCCTGCTCCCTGACCTGTCAATCTTGGGTTCACCAGCCCCTGCAGCTACGTGAATCAGGAGAAACCTTGCAGTCTTGCCTGCCAATCTTGGAATTCATCGAACTTCACAGCCTGTGAGTGGAAGCCCTGCTCTCTGCTCCCGACCTTCCAATCTTGGGCTCATCAGCTTCTGAGGCTGCGTGAATTTGGAGAGGTGTCTACCCTGATCCATGAACTTGGGATGTTCTAGCCTCTACAATCAACTGAGCTGTTTCCTCTATATAAATCTCTCTCTATGTATATATTTACACGCTTTACTGGTTTTGCTTCTCTAGAGAACCCAGCCTAAGACAATGACTAAGGTGTGACTGACTTAAGCTATCATTTTTTCAATTGACTCATATGCATGTGAAAGTTGAACAAGGAAAACAGAAGAATTGATGCATTCAAAGTGTGGTGTTGGCAAAGAATATCGAATATACTTTGGACTGCCAGAAGTATAAATAAATCAGCCTCAGAAGAAACACAAATACAATATTACTTAGTAGTGAGTATGGCGAGACGTCGTCCTGCTTACTTTGGGCGCATTATCAGGAAAGACCAAGCACTAGAAAAGGACATCATGTTTGGTAAAGTTTGAAATGGATTAGCACAAAAACCACAGCAATGGAATTAAACATACCAATGATTATGAAGATGGTACAGGACTAGGCAATGTTTTGTACTGTTTTGCATAGGGTCACCATGAGTTGGAGCTGACTCGATGGCAAATGACAACAATAATAGGTATGTAGCAATATTTCATTTAATTTGCATTTCTCTTAGGTTAATGATGTTGACCATCTTTTCATAACCTTATTTCCCTGTCTATATATCTTCTTCATTGAATCCATGTCTGAATTGTTTGCTTTGTTTTTGCCACTGAATTCTCAGAGCACATCATATATTTTAGATACTAGATACTAGTTCTTTGTCAAATACATGGTTTTCAAGTATTGGAATTTTCACTACTGTATTTATAACAGTGATATGAAGAGACAATTTTGCCTTGTTCCTGATAGAGGGAAAGTATTCAGTCTTTTATCATTAAGTATATTAGTTGTAGGTTTCTTGTAAATACTCTTTAACAAGTTTAGGAAATTCCCCTTTATTAATCTGGTGAGAGTTTTTTTCATCATGAATCTGTGTTGGATTGTGTGTGTGTTGGATTTTATCAAATACTGTTTTGGCATCAATTGGTATGATAATATCATTTTTCTTGTTTAGCTTTTTGATATGGTGGATTACATTGATTGATTTTTCAGTGTTTAGCCAGTCTTTGGAAACCCTGGTGGTGTAGTAGTTAAGAGCTACGGCTGCTAACCAAAAGGTCAGCAATTCAAATCCACCAGGCACTCCTTAAAAACTCTGTGGGGCAGTTCTACTCTCTCCTATAGGGTCACTATGAGTCGGAATCAACTTGACAGCAATGGGTTTAGCCAGTCTTTCGTACCTGAAACAAATCCTAGTTGGACATGCTTTATCATTCTTTTTATACACTGCTGGATTTGGTTGGATAATACTTTACTGAAAACTTTTGCATCTAAGTTTGTGAGTGATATTGGTCTGTAACTTTCTTTTTTCTTTTTTGCACTGCCTTTGTAGTCAGGATGAAGCTAGCCTCAAAAAACAAGTTGGAAACTTTACACTCTTTTTCTATTTTCTGGAAAAGAATGTGATTTTTAATTACAAATTCAATTTATTTGATGGTTATAGGAGTTTTCAGGTTGTTTATAACCTCAATTGAGTTCTGGTAGTTTGCGTATTTCTAAAAATTGGTCCATTCCTTCTAAACTGTCAAACTTATGAGCATAAAGTTGTTTGTAGTATTCCCTTATTAGCTTTTCAAAGGCTACAGAATCTATAGCAATATCCTTTGTTTTCATTTCCGACATTGGTAATGTGTCCTCTCTTTTTGTCTTTACTAGCCTTGTTAAAAGTTTCTTAAGTTTACTGATTCTTTCAAACAATCAGCTTTTTGTTTTATTGATTATTCTGTATAGTTTTTATTCTTCAGTGTCATTAATTTCTGCTCTTATCTTTATTATTTCCTTCCTTCTGCTTGCCTTAGGTTTATTTGGCTCCTTTTGTAGTCCCTTGAGTTAGATACATAGATTATTATCTTGAGACTTTTCTTCTTCTTTAATTGTACTTTAGATGAAGGTTTACAGAACAAATAGTTTTTCATTAAACACTTAATACACATATTGTTTTATGACAATGTTTAACAACCCCATGACATGTCAACACTGTCCCTTCTCAACCTTGGGTTCCCTATT
>NW_004443983.1:841506-843696 GCF_000243295.1 Trichechus manatus latirostris | reverse complement strand
CTCCAGCTCTGTCCGGGACCCTCTGTCATGATCCTGTTAGAGCAGTCAGTGGTGATAACTGGGCACCATCTAGATATACTGGACTCATTCTGGTGGAGGCTGTGGTAGCTGTGGTCCATTAGTCCTTTGGAATAATCTTTTCCTTGTATCTTGTTCTCTTCATTCTTCCTTGCTCCCTAAGGGGTGAGACCAGTGGAGTATCTTAGATGGCTGCTCACAGGCTTATAAGACCCCAGATGTTACTCACCAAGGTAGAATGTAGATCATTTTCTTTATAAACTGTGTTATGCCAATTGAGCTAGATTTTCCCTGAGACCATGGTCCCCACAGCCCTCTGCCCAGCAATTCAGTCCCTCAGGGAGTTTGGATGTGTTTATGGAGCTTCCATGACCTTGCCTTGTACAAGTTGTGCTCCCTTCCCCAGTATTGTGTACTGTCTTACCCTTCACCAAAGTTATCACTTATCTATTGTCTATTTAGTATTTTCCCCTCCCATCACTCATAATCAACAAAAATTTTTCTTTTTGTGTGTAAACTTTTTCATGAATTTTTACAATAGAGGTCTTATACAATATTTGTCCTTTTGTGATTGACTCATTTCACTCAGCATAATGTCCTCCAATTTCATCCATGTTATGAGATGCTTCACAGATTCATCATTGTTCCTTATTGTTGCATAATACTCCGTTGTGTGTATATATCATAGTCTGTTTATCCATTCTTCTGTTGATGGGCATCTAAGTTGTTTCCATCTTTTTGCTATTGTGAACAATGCTGCAATGAACACGGGTGTGCATATGTCTACACATGTGATGGATCTTATTTCCCTAGGATATATTCCTATGAGCAGGATTGCTGGATCATATAGTATTTCTATTTCTAGCTTTCTAAGGAAGTGCCATATCATTTTCCAAAATGGTTGTATCATTTTGAATTCTCACCAGCAGTGCACAAGAGTTCCAATCTCCCCGCAGCCTCTCCAACATTTGTTATTTCCAGTGTTTTTGATTCGTGCCAGTAATCCTGGGGTGAGATGGTATCTCACTGTGGTTTTAATTTGCATTTCTCTAACGGCTAGTGATCACGAAAATTTCCTCATGTGTCTGTTGACCTCATAAATATCTTCTTTGATGAGATGTCTGTTCATTTCCTTTGCCCATTTTTAAATTGGATTATTTGTCTTTTTGTTGTAGAGGTGTTGGATTTTCTTGTAGAGTTTAGAGATTAGAGCTTTGTCTGACTTGTACTGTCCAAAATTTTTTTCCCAGTCTGTAGGTTCTCTAGTTACTCTTTTGGTGATGTCTTTTGATGAGCATAAGTGTTTCATTTTTAGAAGATCCCAGTTGTCTAGCTTATCTTCTGGAGTTTGTGTGTTGTTAGTTATGGTTTGAATCCTGTTAATGCCATCTATTAGGGCCTCTCGCATTGGTCCTATTTTTTCTTTTATGAACTTTATGGTTTTTGGCTTTATATTTACATCTTTGATCCATTTTGAATTAGTTTTTGTATATGATGTGAGGTATGGGTCCTGTTCTTTTTTTTTTTTTTGCAGATGGACATCCAGTTTTGCCAGCACCATTTGTTAAAAAGACTGTCTTTTCCCCATTTGATGGACTTTGGGCCCTTGTTGAAGATCAGGTGACTGTAGGTGGATGTATTTACTTCTGGGTTCTCAAGTCTCTTCTATTAGTCAATGTATCTATCGTACCAGTACCAGGCTGTTTTGACGACCCTAGCTGTATAGTAGGTTCTGAGGTCAGGTAGTGCAAATCCTCCTACTTTATTCTTCTTCACTAGTGCTTTACTTATCTGGGGCTTCTTCTCTTTCCATATATAGTTAATGATTAGTTTTCCCATCTTTTTAAAGAATGTTGTTGGTATTTCAATCGGGATGGCATTGTATTTGTAAATTGCTCTGGGTAGCATTGTCATTTTCACAATGTTGAGTGTACCTATCCATGAGCATGGTACGTTTTCCATTTATGTAGATCCCTTTTGGTTTCTTGCAGTAGTGTTTTGCAGTTTTCTTTGTATAGGTCTTTTACATCCCTGTTTAGATTTATTCCTAAGTATTTTATTTTTTTGGGGGGGCTATTATAAATGGTATTGTTTTCCTGATTTCCTTTTCATCATTCTCTTTATTGGTGTATAGGAATCCAACTGATTTTTGAATGTTTGTCTTGTATCCTA
>NW_004443983.1:799366-841406 GCF_000243295.1 Trichechus manatus latirostris | reverse complement strand
AGTAATTTCCCTTCTATATCTATGTTAGTGAGAGTTTTTATCAGGAATGGGTGTTGGACTTTGTCGAATGCCTTTTCTACATCAATTGAGATGATCATGTGATTCTTTTCTTTCCTTTTATTTATGTGGTGGATTATGTTGATTAATTTCTAATGTTAATCCATCCTTGCATACCTGGTATGAATCCTACTTGATTGTGGTGTATTATTTTTTTGATATGATGCTGATTTGTATTGGTTAGAATTTTGTTCAGAATTTTTGCATCTATATTCATGAGAGATATTGGTCTGTAATTTTCTTTTTTGTGGCGTCTCTACCTGGTTTTGGTATCAAGGTTATGCTGGCTTCATCGAATGAATTTGGATGTGTCGCTTCCTTTGTATGTTCTGAAATAGTTTGAGTAGTTAAATGCTTCTCTGAATGTTTGGTAGAATTCTCCAGTGAAGCAATATGGGCCAGGGCTTTTTTTTGTTGGGAGTTTTTTTTTATTACCTTTCAATCTCTTCTCTTGTTATGGGTCTGTTCAGATTTTCAACAACAGTCTGTGGTAGTTTGGGTAGGTGGTGTGTTTCTAGAAATTTATCCATTTTCTCTATATTTTCAAATTTGTTTAAGTATAGTTTTTCATAATACTCTGTTATAATCCTTTTCATTTCTGTTGGGTCTGTCATAATATCCCCTATTTCATTTCTTATTTGGGTTCTTTGTGTTCTCTCCTGTTTTCCTTTTGTCAGTCTGGTCAGTGGTTTGTTGATTTTGTTGATTCTTTCAAAGAACCAACTTTTGGTTTTGTTGATTCTTACTATTGTTTTTCTATTTCATTTATTTTTGCTCTGATCTTTATTATT
The DNA here is from genome assembly GCF_000243295.1 of Trichechus manatus latirostris. Taxonomy (NCBI): domain Eukaryota; kingdom Metazoa; phylum Chordata; class Mammalia; order Sirenia; family Trichechidae; genus Trichechus; species Trichechus manatus. The sequence goes on along the minus strand of NW_004443983.1, from coordinate 840,558 downwards.
TCCTTTCTTCTAGTCACTGTGGGCTTTTTCTTGCTGTTCTCTGTCTATTTGTTTGAGTTCTGTAGTTAATGTTTTGATTTTTTCCCTTTCTTCTTTTTTGATATGTACATCTATTGCTATAAATTGTCCTCTGAGGACTGCCTTTGCTGTGTCCCAAAGGTTTTAGTATGATGTGTTTTCATTCTCGTTTGATTCTAGGAAAATTTTTATTCCATCTCTGATTTCTTCTATTACCCAGTGGTTTGTAAGCAGGCTGTTATTCAGTTTCCATGTAATTGATTTTTTCTTCCTTGCTCTTCCTGTTAATTTCTACCTTGATTGCATTGTGGTCAGAGAAGAATTTTTGTATTATCTTGACATTTTGGATATTGTTGAGGATTGCTCTGTGGCCTAAGATGTGGTCTATTCTGGAGAATGTTCTATGCGCTTTGGAAAAGATTGTGTACTTTGCAGCTGTTGGGTGGAGTGTTCTATATACGTGTATGAGGTCAAGTTGGCTGATTGTGCACTTTAGGTCTTCTGTATCTTTGTTGAATTTCTTTCTAGATGTTCTGTCCTTTACCAAGCTTGGTGTGTGAAGTCTCCTATTATGGTGGAACTGTCAATTTCTCTTTTCAGTGCTGTTAGAGTTTGTTTTATGTATTTTGGAGCCCTGTCATTGTGTGCATAGATGTTTATTATGGTTATGCCTTCATGATGGATCGTCCCCTTAATCACTATATAGTGTCCTTCTTTGTCTTTTATGGTGGATTTTGTTTAAAGTCTATTTTATCTGAGATTAGTATTGTCACTCCTGCTCTTTTTTGGTAGCTGTTTGCTTGATATATTTTTTTCCAATCTTTGATTTTTAATAAATTTACATCTTTGTTTCTAAGTTGTGTCTCTTGTATACAGCATATTGATGGATCTTGGTTTTTTTATCCATTCTGTCACTCTGTGTCTCTTTATAGGTGTATTTAGGTCATTTACATTCAGTGTAATTATTGATAGGTGTGAGTTGATTGCTATCATTTTGTAGTGCTTTTTTTTCTTTTTTGTGGTGCTGAAATTTTTCTTTGTTGCTCCTACTTTCCTGTGCTGAATTCCTTTTGTTCATGGTTTTTTTTTTTTCATTTCTTTTGTTTTTGTGGGTTTTGTTTTTACTGAGCTTTTGTTTTTCTTCTTTATTTTGATGAATAGCTTTCTTAAGTTTCTTTGTGTTTACCTTGAAATTTACCCTTATCTTCCTAGGTTTAAAGCAATCTATTACTACTTGGTGTAGCCTTGACTTTCTCTCCATTAGAAAGTTCTGTGCCTACACTGTTTATTCCCTCTTTCATTGTTCTGATGTTATTGTCATTTACAAATTAACCTCTTTGGTTCCCTGTTGTAATTCTTTTGGTTTTGGATAGTCCTTAAGAGTTCATTTCTTAGGTTAGTATCTGGCTTGTACGATCCTGCATCCTAGATGCAGCCTGTGGTCTGATGTTGTTTGTTCTCAGATCAAAGAATTACTTTTTATAATTCTTGTAAGTTTGGTTTGGTTTTTACATATTCCCTTAATTTTTGTTTATCTGGAAAATTCCTAATTTCACCATCATATTTTAGTGAGAGTTTTGCAGGATATAATGTTTTTGGCCAGCAATTTTTTTCTTTCAAGGTTTTATATATGTCATCCCCTTGCCTTCTTGCCTGCATAGTTTCTGCTGCATAATCCGAGTTCAGTCTTATTGTTTCTCCTCTGTATGTACCTTTTTGTTTTTCTCAAGCTGCTCTCAGGATTCTTTGTTTGTCTTTGGTTTTAGCGAGTATGATTATGATATGCCTTGGTTATTTTCTTTTCAGTTGTATCTTATGTGAGGTTTGTTGAGGTTCTTGAATGGTTAGCTTTTCATCTTTCATGATATTGGTGAAGTTTTCTGTCAGCAATTCTTCAATGATCCTCTCTGTGTTCTCTGTTTTCTCTCCCTGTTCTGGAACTCCGATCACTCGTAAATTTTTGCTTTTGATTGTATCCCAGATAAGTCTCAGGGTTTCTTCATTTTTCTTCATTCTTTTTAAAAATTTTTCCTCCAACGGAGTTGTATCCAAGTGTTTGTCTTCAATTTTGCTGATCCTGTCTTCCACCATTTCAAACCTGCTCCTCGGCCCTTCTATGACACTGTCCATTTCTGAAATCTTGTTGTTGATTTCTAATTGTTGTTGATTTCTAATTGTTGTTGTTGTTGCATGGTTTCTAGTTGTGTATTTATTTTGGCATTTTGTTCCTGCCTTATTTTCCTGAATTCTTCCATTTTTTCGTCTGTATTTTCCATGAATTTGTCTGCCTTTTCCATGAATTCGTCTGTTTTTTTCCTCATTTTTGTCTGCTTTTTTGCTTCAACTCTTGGATAGGTCTAAATTTTAGAGATGTGAATTCTCTGTCAGGTATTTCTAGTGCCTTTTCTTCTACTGGAAAGTCATCTGGTGTTTTATTTTGGATGCCTACTGGAAACATCTTGTCCTGTTTTTGTAAATGTTTTGATGTTGTCTTCTGTCCTCAGGGCATTCGGTAGTTATTTTCCTCATTTATTGATTGTAGATTTGTTTTGTCCTGACTTTTTTTTTATTTGGTTATATCTGAGCAGGTGGGCTATGAATCCTTTGTTGTTTGCTTATCTGTAGGCATGACAGTTTTCACCTTCTTCTCCAATGGACAGAGTCAGTCACTCATGTATGGTACAGTAGGGCAGGTTCAGCTGAACAGGAGTTGCTGGGATGAGTTGTTTGTGTCACGTGGTAGGGCCAACATGGTGAGCCAGGAATCAGTGAAGGATAGATTCTGGTAGGCCATGCCTGTACTGCTTGGGGGTATGATGTTAAGCTCACAGTGCAGCTAGGCAGGAAGGAGGGGGGAGATTGTGATGTGTGGAGCTAAGATGGTATGGGAGAGAGGAGAGAGGAATAGGAGCCAAAAACATACAAAAAAACAAAAAAGAGTGCTAAGGGAGCTTGTTGCTGGAGTGGAGAGATGAGAGACTGAGAAATGGAGAAAAACAAGAAGGAAAAAAAGGTAAAAGGTTAGATAAAAAAAGAATAAATAAAATAAGGGGAAAAAAAAGCTCCCAGGGATCCCACCAGTGCAGCTGCGAGGACTGGGGAAGTTGCTCCCGGGTGTGAATTATAGCCTGGCTAGAAGGAGTAGAGGTGTCACACAGCACCAGGTGTTCAGGAGACAGGAAGAGAAGGTAAGTACAGAGAGTCAAGAAACTGAGAAATGAAGAAAGACAAAAAAGGAAAGAGTGAGAAGAACATAAAACAAAGAAACAAAAAGCAACAAAAAAAAAAAATAAGAAAGAAAGAAATGCTCTCAGGGATCCCACTGTGCATCTGTGCAGAGTAAGGGAGTAGCTCCCAAACCTCACAGTACTGCTCAGCTAGAAGGGTCTCCCAAGCCGAGAAAAGAAAAAGAAATCAAACAAACAAATCAAAACAGAACAAACAAACAAAAAAAGCCCTGGGGATCCCACCAGCATGGTGGCATGGGTTGATAAGAAGTTTCCCAGTTGAATGGTGTTTTGCAGCCTTTCAGAAAGAAGTAAAGATGGTGCACAGAGCCAGGTATTTGAGAGAAAGGAGGGGGAGGTGGTGAGAAGTAAGGAAGAAATCAAATAAGTGGAAAAAAGGAATCAGCAGCCAACAAATGGCACTCAGGGAGCCGGGCATTGCAGGCAGGTGGAATCCAAGTGGGACTGGAGTGAAGCCAGTGCTTCCTGGCCAAGAAACTGTGGCTGCAGGAAGAAGAGGCTGGATGGGGGTGAAAAACGTGGGGGATGGGAAAGTACATATTGCTGTTTACCGGTTGTTCTGTGTCCTGCTGGAAGCTCCATGAAGCTGCTTTCTGATATCCCCTGTTCATCAATCTCCAATAGGAGTCCAAGATGGCGGATCCGTGCTGCATTAGTTGATAGGGGACCTCTGCGTATATCTCTCCTTGCTCTCTGTTCTCTGTCAGTTTCTTATTCCATTCGGTGCTTGACTGAGTTCTTTATCTCTTCATTTGATGCTTAGGGTTTCAGGATTGATGTTTGTCTTTGTTTGACTTAGTTTTTCATATCTTTGCCATGGAGGGACAGCTTGGTGCTTCTGTCTATAGTGCCATGTTGCCTGGAAGTCCTTCTCTTTTCTAATGTAAGCATTTAGTGCTACAAAATTTCTTCTGCTTTATTGGCTAAATACAGCTAAACTTCTTTAGCTGCATCACACATATATTGACACATTGTGTTTTCATTTCACTCAGTGTTTTATATATATTATATATATGTAATTTATATACATAAATTCATTTGAAGTTTTTTTCTCAACCTGTGTATTATTTAGAGATGTGTTATTTAATTTCCTAATGTTTGGAGAAGTTCATGTTATTTTTCTCTTACTGATATCTAGTTTGATTCCTTTATGGTCAGAGAGCACACTCAGTATGAGTTCAACTCTTTTAAATTTGTTAAAGTTTGTTTCTAGCCCACAATATGGCCTATCTTAGTGAATATTCTATGGACAGTTGAAAAAAAATGTTTAGTCTTCTGCTGTCAGATGAAATATTGTATACATTTCCATTAGATGTTGTTCGTGTTTTAGAGCCCTTCTATGTACTTGCTGATTTTCTGTCTTGTAATTTTATCAGTTGTGGATTTATTTCTTGATCCTTTCAGCTCTATTACTTTCTACTTCATGTATTTTGAGAATGTTATTTGATGCATATACATTTAGGATTGTATGACTTCCTGGTGGATTTGTCCTTTTATTGTCATGTAATATCCCTCTCTCTTTATTGATATATTTAGACAATTTAATTTAATGGAACTATTGATATACTAGGACTTCACTGTGTTATTTTATTATTTCTTTTCTTTTTTCTCTTACACTTCTCATTCCTCTGTTTGTCCTTTTCCACCTTCCTGTGGGCTACTTGAACATATTTTTGGGATGGCATCTTGATTTATTTATAATGTTTTTGATTATATTGCTTTGTATAGTTTTCTTACTGATTACTATAGGTATTTCTCTCTCTCTATGTGTATATATATATAGATTATATATATAGCATATATATGTAACTTATCACAGTCTACTGGTGTTGACATTTTACCATTTCAAGTGAAGTGTTGAAATCTTAGATCTCTTTACTCTTTCCATTCTTTAAATATAAATGTCTTAAGTATTTCCTCTAACACACTGAGTACTAAAGATGGTGTTACAATTTTTCTTCAGGCATCAGATATGAATTAAGAGACTCATGAAAAGTAGGATAGTCTATTATATTTATCCAAATTTTTACTCATTCTGATGTTTTTCTTTCCTTTCTGAAGTTCTAAGCCTTCTTCTGTTACCATTTCCTTCTGTTTAGAGAACTTCCTTTAACAATTTTTATGGCTAAACTTTCCAGCAACAAATTCCTTCATCTGAGAATGTCTTTATTTCTCCTTCATCCTTGAATAAAATTTTTGCTAGATATAGAATTGGCAGTTAACAATTCTTTTCTTTTAGTACTTGAAAAATGTTTTGTGACAATCTTCTAGGTTCTATTGTTTCAGATGAACAATCCACTGTCATTCTAATTAGTGTTCCTCTATAAGTCATGTGTCTTGGCTACTTTCAAGATTTTTTCATTGTCTTTAGTTTTCAGAAGTTTAATTCTGGTGTATTTTAGCATGGATTTCCTTGGATTTATCTTACTTGGGGTTTGCTCAGTTTCTTTACTCTTAGGTTATGACTTTAACCAAATTTGAAAATATTTCAGCTACTTTTTCCTTTTTCTTTGAATATCTTTTCCGTACTACTCTCCCTTCTCCTTCTGGTGCTCTGATGATACAAATGTTAGCTCTTTGTTGTTCCACAAGTCTCTGAGACTGTTCTTTTTTTTTTTTTCTTCCCAGTCTATTTCCTGTCTGTTGTTCAGACTGGACAAATTCTATTGATTTGTCCTCAAGTTCATTGATTTTATTATCTGTCACCTTGACTCTACAAATGAGCCCAGCCAGCAACATTTTTATTTTGCTTATTATTTTTTAAATTTGATCATTTCTACTTGATCCTTTTTTAATAACTTCTTAGCTAAAATTTTATTTATTTTTTCCTCTGCATTCATTTCAAAAGAATTTTTAAATGCTTGTTGAAGAGTTTTTATAATGGCTGCTTTAAAATCCTTGCTGTTTGTCTTAGTCATCTAGGAGATATGACAAGTGGATGGCTTTAACAAAGAGAAGTTTATTCTCTCACAGACCAGTAGGCTACAAGTCCAAATTCAAGGTGTCAGCTCCAGGGGAACACTTTCTCTGTTGGCTCTGGAGGAAGGTCAGTGTCATCAATCTTCCCTTCGTCTAGGAGCTTCTCTGCACAGGAACCTCAGGTCCAAAGGACACGCTCTGCTCCCAACATTGCCTTCTTGGTGGTATGAGGTTTCCATATGTCTCTGCTTGCTTCTCTCTTTTATATCTTAAAAGAGATTGGATTAAGACACTATCTAATCTTGTAAACCTCATCAGTATAACTGCCACTAATCCATCTTATTAGATCATATTGATGGGGTTTACAACACACAAGGAAATCACATCAGATTACACAATCATACAATACTGAGAGTCATGACCCAGCCAAGGTGATACACACATTTTTGGGGGGACCTAATTCAATCCAGATACTGATAATTCTAACATTTGTTTCATCTTCATGTTGGCATCCATTGATTATCTTTTGTTATTTATGTTGCACTTTTCCCAGTTATTGGTATGATGAGATATTTTCTAGTGTGTCCTGGACATTTTGGATATTATATTATGAGACTCTGGATTGTATTTAATCTTTCTTTCCTTCCTTTTTTTTTTTTTAATAGGTAATCCCTTTGTTGAGGTGTAGTGTCAGAGTTTGGTGTGTATGTATGGTCAGCTTATTGCTTGCTCCACCAACACCAACCAGAAAAACTGGGACACTGGCTTACACTGCCTTGTTTCAGATGTTGAGATGGAAGTTTTACTCTCCACTCAGCCCCACTGACACTTTTTGTGTTAAAGTAGGTAAACGACTTACATTGCCTTGTAGCCTCTGAGAGTGGGTATAAGATCAGCTCCCTGCTGGGCCCCACTGCCACCAGAGAAGGGGAAAATGGAGATCTGTTTCAAACTTTGTTGCTGCAGAATAGGGGCAAAAATTCATCATTAGACTCCACTGACACCAAGGGAGGGAGAAGAGTGGAGTGCTTACTAACCCATCTCCCACTTCCTCATTAAGTCTCCTAGCTGCTGAGTGGGCATGGAGGCTCAGCTTGCTGCTGGGCCCTGATACACTATCCTGCCAAGGAATTGGAGCACCCCCTGCTTCTACTGGCTGGGGAATGGAAGATCAACTCCTTGCTCAGTTCTGTGGACACTATCCTATAAGGCAAGTATGCCTACTTGCATACAATGCTTGGGAAGTGGAGAGTGCAAGAGCAACGTCTTATTTGACCCTGGGGAGGAGAGGTTCATTTTTTTCTCTTGGTATTTGACTAGAATAGGACAGGTATTGCCAAAGAGTTTTTCTCTTGCTAGGTCACACTTTTCCTTGTTCTTTGGCTAGGAGGAATAAGCCTTTGTTAGAGCTTGTTTATTCTGTTCCTTTTGGAGTTTTCTGATTGAGTTTCTGCATCTCCCTGTCTGGGATTTGTGGACGGTGATAAGGAAAACTGGTGAACTCACAGCATGTAGTTACTTAAGTCCCCAGGTCTCTAGGCCCCTTCTTTCTATATTTCAGAGACTTCCTATGCTGTTCTGTTGTGTTATGTCCAGGGTATTATTTTATAAGAGGAAGGACACAAGAGGAATGGGGCTACTCCACCTTGGTGTAATTGAAAGTCTGTAAGTAATATTTTAAAAGACAAAAATGGAACATCAAGGGGAAGGCAATCATTGGAAAGAAAACAGAATACCCAAAAAAAAAAAAAAATCAAAAAAGTGGAAAAATTGTATCCTATTTGCGTCTACTAACACATCTTTTGAGACCTTCCTTTCCTTTCTTTGTATTTTAGCATAGTGTGGTTTATTTTATTTTTTTCTATCTGCCTAGTAATCAAATGGTGACTTATAGTATATTGAGTAAAGTTGGATAGTTTCCTGGTCTGATCTCTGTGCTGAGTGCTGTAAGGGATGCCATTTCACTGCTGGAAAAAAAAGTAGTTAATATTTTTGGTTTATTCTTTCTGCTTGTTTGATTGTATGCTTGTTTTTTGTTGTTGTTTTTGTTGTTACTTCAAAGTCAAAAGCAATAACCAGGAGGCCCCAAAATCCTGAGCTTTCAGAAGTTTCATCTACTGGCAGCCATAGTTTCATTACAAAAAAAATAAAAGAAGTCATATAAATTAGATTTTATAGGCATATCTGAGAACATTACATTTTTGGCTTATAATGTATTATTAATAAACACAGAGGCTCAGAAACTCATCTTCAGTAGCACTAGAAATAGATTACCTAGTCTCATCCCAAAATTAATGAAAAAAAAGGAATAAAAACAAAGAAAACCTAATTCAGTCAAAAAATAAAAACCCAGAATCTTAATTCATGTATGTGTGTGTGTGTTTTGCTTTTGTTGTTATTTTTGTGTGCGTGATTTTTTTCTTCTTTTTTAAAAAATGTGGTATATAAGTAGCATATATAGGTAAAATACATAGGTAACAAAACATTTGCCATTTCTTTCACATGTACAGTTCAGTGACATTAATTATTTCATCATATTGTTCAATCATCACCATTAACCATTCTATCACCCAATTTGAATTACGTGTGTTATGTATGTACCCAAAACAGGTACTATAAGGCATTTTAAAACTTCTTAAGAAGACAAAAAAAGATTCTGGTAATTATTGTCTGGTTGCTACTGGAATTAACATTTCTCAGAAGCATACCATAGCATTCATCTGACAGGCTGAGCCCTTTAGAGGGTGACATTTAATAACTTAATGACAACTAATCCAGCCCCTTAAGGAAAAGGACCTGGGAGGAAGTTGTAATAGTAAGAAGTCTTCTTCACTTATCTAAGGAAAAGATAATTAGTGCTCATATAAAGTCAGTAGCAGTGAATCATGTCAGAGGAGTGGATTTAAAAGAAAGTCAGTGGATATTAGTGACACAATATTTTTGGGATGAAAGAGAAGAGAGAAAACTGTGGCTCTAGTTTATTAGGTGAAGATAATGAATTCAAATTCATTATCTAATTGGGAGCTGGAAATTGCAATCTGGAGCTCAGAATAAAGGAGGGAGTGCATCTCTGAGGAGCAGGAAGTTAGTAACATAGACAGCATTCTTTAAGTCTTAGACTTAAATTATAAAGCTTGTGAATGGAAGAGATTACCCAGGGAAACTGGAAATCCTAAGAAGAGCTAAATAGTAAGTAGTCCTGGAGAAAGTAAAATTACCATTATTAGCAGATGATATGACCAGACTACTCAAAGTTATAATTGGAATCTACTAGAATTAATGAGGGGGCAATGCTGCATCCAGTTACAAAGCAGAAGTTGAAAAAAAAAAAATTGATAGCTTTCCTAAATAGCAATCAATTTCCAGTTAGAAAATACAATGGAAGAACAATCACATTCACAATAACAAAATAAAATAAAATATATGGTTTTACAAAAAATAAAAAATAGTAGTGGCCAGCATGTAATAAAGAAGATCATAAAACTTTACTATAGATAGAAAAGAACATCTAAATAAGTGGAAGAGATGGTCTATATTGTTCGATAGAAAAGCTGAATACAACAATATTGCCAATTGTCTGCAAATAATCAATACAAATACTGCAATTCTGAGGAAATTATCATCAGGTAATCTTTTGTAGATGTGACAGACTTATAAAATAATTAGCAAGAACAGCTCAGAATATTTAGGGAAAGAGACGAATGATCTTGGATCCTCAGATAATAAAATGTATTATAAGTCACAATAATTAAAACAAGGTGGTTTTCTGGAAAGTACAGACACTTTAAACCAGTGGAACAGAAGGTCTAGAAATAGTTCCACATAAATATAAAATTAGTTTATAATAAAAACGATACAATAGACCATGAAGGAAAAATGTTTGAATTTTATATAATATCAAATAAACTCACGCACAAAAAGTTGTAATAGTATTGCAGCAACTAGGTTACTCATTAGGAAAACAAACTATTAGATCCAACTCACAAAGCAAAGTAAATTCCAGACTGAGTGAAGATTTTAAAGGGAGAACAAAAGGAATTCATAAAATTGTGAAGAGGAGACAAAACTTTAACTAGCAGTGAAGTAGAAGTTAGTATACATGACACCAAAGTTAAAAACCATAGAAGAAAGTACTGATACGGTTACATAAAAATTCCAAACTTTAAAGGATTAATGGACCACAACTACCACAGACTCTACCAGACTGAGTCCAGCACAACTAGATGGTGCCCGGCTACCACCACTGACTGCTCTGACAGGGAACACAATGGAGGGTTCCGGACAGAGCTGGAAAAAGATGTAGAACAAAATTCCAACTCACAAAAGAAAGATCAGACTTACTGGTGTGACAGAGACTGGAGAAACCCCGAGAGTATGGTCCCTGGACACTCTTTTAACTCAGTACTGAAGTCACTCCTAAGGTTCACTCTTCAGCTAAAGATTAGACAGGCACATAAAACAAAACGAGACCAAATGGGGACACTAGCCCAGGGGCAAGGACGAGAAGGCAGGAGGGGATACAAAAGCTGGTAATGGGGAACTCAAGGTGGAGAAAGGGAGAGCATTGACATGTCGTGGGGTTGGCTACCAATGTCACATTAATTCTTTAATGAGAAACTAATTTACTCTGTAAACCTTCATCTAAAGTACAATTAAAAAAAAAAAAAATCCTAAGTAGGATATTGACAAAATGAAGAGAGAGAGAAAACAACAACAGCAACAACAACAACAACAACAAACTCTTATATGATTATTAACAAAATAGTTACAGGTAATTTTCAAAAGTGGAAAAATTCACAACATATATCTCAGAACAATGTGATAAGATTCATTAAGGCAAATGATTCAAATTCTAGTAGAAAAATCAGATTAAAAATATAAATAGGAAAGTCACAAAAGAGAAAATATAAATATGGATATAAATATGAAAATATTAAACCCCAGTAGTAATAAAAAATTGCAATTAAAACAATAGTTAAATACATCTGTGTTTAACAAACTGGAAAAGTGCTAAAAGGAGGAAATAAATCAAGTTGGAGAAAATAGGAGTAAACATGCTCTACTGGAAGAAATGTGAGTTGCTGAAATTTATTTCAGAGCAATTTGGAAATAAAATAGATCCTGAAGATTTTCATACTCTGCTCCTGTGGTTTTAATCTGAGGGTGTTATGGCTTGAATTGTGCCACCCCAGAATATATGTTGAAGTCCTAATCCCTGGAACCTGTGAACATGACCTTCTTGGAAATTGGGCCTTGAAGATGTTACCAGTTATAATGACATTAGGTACGGTAAGTCCTAATCTAATCATAGTGGTATCCTTACAAAAGAGGAAAAGAGATACAGAGCAACAGAAATAGAGGAAGACACCATGTGAAGATGAATCTGCAAGTCAAGGAACCCCAAGAAAATCCTAGGGCTACCAAAAGCCAAGAGCAACATGAAAGGACTTTCTCCCAGAGCCATTAGAGAGAATAAGTTTGGAGAGAATATTGTCCTGCTGGTACACTGAATATGGACCACTAGCCTCTAGAACTGTGAGACAATAAATTTCTTTTTTTTATAAGTAACATAATTTGTGGTATTTTGTTACGACGATCCTAGGAAATTAATACGGAGGGATTACCTAAGAATACATGCTACCTGCTATATTCATACATGTATACAAGCATGTTCTTTAAAAAATAACCTAAAAATAACCTAGGTATCCAACAGTACTAGAGTCACTGATTAAATTCATGCACTAGAACAATATCCATTCACTAAAAATAAATATAAATTTAACTAAATTTAACTACAATGAACTTAACTTATTGATTTGGAAATATGTTCATCTTATAAATAGATTACAAAATAATATGTAGAAGAATAATCCTTTAAAATACATTACGTATATATGCATAGAAGACAGTCTAGAAGTATAGGTGCAATAAGATCAACAACACTGATCTCCATGTGGTGCTTTTTTTTTTTCTTGTGTACAGTTGATGATTAAAAAAAAAGAACATATATATCTTTTTAAACATAAATTTTTTTTATTTAGAAAAGAATCCTCACTCACACTAATATGTGCTGAAGAAGAAAAGTGGACAATTGAAAGAAAAAGAAAAAGAGATTTAGGAGAAAGACAAGTAGAGCTGATTTTGAAGTATAAAATGGAAACTTTAAGTAAAAATGGGGGAAATAAGAGTGTTTATTGCTTCCTGATTTATTGAGGGTCTAGAATAAACCCAGCACTTTTCTAGTGCTGAAGATAGAGAAGTGAAGATATGCAACTCTCTGCCTTATAGAATCTAGAGTCTGCCGGGGAGAGGCAGGATGATGGACAGAACATAATTTACAATGCTTGCTTGGAATAGCATGGTGGCAAGGGAGATGGAGGGAAGTAGATGAATTTAAACATAGTTTATATAGAGAGCTTACTTGTCTTACTGATAGGATGAATATGGGGAAGAGGGAAATAGAACTATCAAGGAAGGCTCCTAGGTTTTTGGCTGGAGTTATCTACTGAAGTTAATAACATGAAGGGAGAAACATCTAAAAAGTTATATTTTGGATTATTAAATATGGGAAGATGATTAGGTCTTTGAGTGGACATGTCAGATTCTTGTATAAATATATTTGAAGTTTAATTGAGGATTCAAAGCTGGACATACACATTTGGAGAATCATAAAGATGGATTTTAAAATAAGAGATTAGATAAGATCACTTAGGGAGAGATTATAGATGACTAAGGGCTGAATCCTCGACCGTTCAAATACAGAAGCTATTTGGAGAAGAAGAAGGTTACCAAGATGACTGAAGGAAACCAGCAAGAAGAAGAAAGAGCACAAGAGCTATGAGAACAACAAATGTTAACGAATAAAGTATAGTCTATTGGTCTAAATATTAATTAAAACAAATTAAAATGTTTACTGGATTTGACAACACTGATATCACTGACAAGAACCTTGTTATGACAGTTTCAATGTATGATAGGGTTGGAAGTCAAATTGGAGTGTGCTGGAGAATGATTCAGCAAGGGTGGATGAGAATTGTTGCTGTGAGCAAGAGGAGAGAAATGGACAGTAGCTGGAGGGGGATGAAAGATCAATAGAGACATCTTTTTATTAAGATGGGAAATATTATAATAAATTTATATGTGGTTTGAAATGACCCAAGTGAGATAGGTGAGTGATTGCCCTGGAGAGAGAGGAAGTAACTGAGAAATGTTGTTAGTTGCTGTCTAGTCGATTCCAACTCATGACGACTCCATGTGTGCAAAGCAGAACTGCTCCATAGGGTTTTCAAGGCTGTGACCTTTCAGAAGACCTGTCTTCTGAGGCACCTCTGGGTAGGTAAAACCTTGAAAGGTGAGAGATGATGGGTACAGAGCACAAATTTCAGGACTAGTATTTTCAGACGAAGGGACTTTTCTTCCACTGTAACTAGCCGAAAGGCAGAGAATATGACTATAAATTCTGTTGAATGTGTAGATATAGTCAAGGGAAGATGTAGGAATTCTTGCTTAATTGCATTTTTTTTCCTGTGAAGTAGAAGGCAAACTCAGCAGAGAATTGGCAGTGGGTATATTGATGATTTGTGAAGTGATAAAAAAGTTACAGAATGTTGAACCGGAAGCATAGAAAAGCATACTTTCTAGGGTCATGTAATAGGATTTCTAGGTATGAAAATATGAGTATAAATATTAACCTGTTGGTCTAATTGTAAAATTTGCTACTAAAACAAATAAAGTGTGTGGAGAAGTTGGGTTCCACCAGGGCTGAGATGTTTCCAAGTGAGTACTTCAGAAGGTGGAGTAAGGGGGCTGAGGGTACTTATAAGAGAGTAAATATTATGAAAACCCAACCAATCTAAGCTCTGTAGATACGGAAGTGAAATAGGTTATGTGTGATAAATAACTAATAAGAACCAGAGTTAATGGATCAGAGGCCTTGATTAAGTCAAATAATTATTACAGTACAACAGTAATTGAACTGGAAGAATATACTGAGATAAGTGTCTCCTATCTGATTTTGTCAGATTCCTGGAATGGGTATAGGGGTTGGAAGAAAAGATAGTTTGATACAAAGAGACAAAGAAAATGAGAATCCAGGATATTAGATGTGTCATCCATGCTCATGCTGAAGTTACAGAAAATTAAAATAAGTTTAGAGGAAAAGAAAAAGATAGCCACTATAATCTTCAGTAAATTAGGGGCACTTGCCTGGAAGGCAGTAGACAAGAGAATAAAATAAGGGTGAGTGTTACAGATTGAATTGTGCCTTCCAAAATGGTATGTTGAAGTCTTGGCTCCTGGTACCTGTGAATATGACCTTGTTTGGAAATAAGTCTTTGAAGGTATTAATCAGTTAACATGAGGTCATACTGCAGTAAAGTGGATTCTAATCCAACATGAATGGTGTCTGTATAAAAGGGGAGAAGAGACACAGACACACTCACAGAGGGAAGACAGCCATATGAAGATGGAGGCAGAAATTGGAGTGATCTATACTTCAGGGAATACCAAAGATTGCTGGCCATCTTCAGAAGCTGGGACAGAGGCATGGAATAGATTCTCCCTCAGAGTATCAGAAGGAATCAGCATGCCCCATACCCTGATTTGAACTTCTAAGTCTCCAGAAGCATGAGACAACAAAAAAAGTCACCCAATTTGTGGTACTTTGGTATGGCAGCCCTTTGAAACTAATACAAGGGGTTATAGACAAGTGGTTGCTAGAAAAGTGAGAACTTAATTTAAATAAACAGCTACCACTTAACATTGGTTGAGCTCTCTTTAGGTGTCAGACACTATGGTTGAGTCATTGCCAATTAAAATTGCTTAATACCTACTAAAAACAATAAACATAAAAGTAACAGACAAGCAATGAATGGATATGATTCTCGTCTGCATTTTACAGATTAGGAAACTGAGGCTTGGGAGATATAAGTGCCCTGCTAGGATCATGCGGCCAGTGAGTGTCAGGGCCAGATGCACACCCACTTGGTCTGTCTCCGGAGCCCTTTGTCTTAGCACTGGGAATCCAAACTAAAGAATTCAAGAATGGTAAAATAAATCAAAGAACACTTCTAACACAGAGAATTTTACAACTCAGGAATTTTAGAGAATGCAGTAAATAGGTTATAGAAAAAGATTTAATATATTTCTGAGGTCATATCTGGGTTATCATCATAAATACCCAATATTGAAAATATAATTACTTATTATTTCTATTATAAGAATTTTTATGAGAAAAAAATATATATATGGACAGCCAGCTTCAAGGCTATGTGACCTGTGCAATCACACATGGCCCCATGCTTGGTTTGGCCATGTGGTTGGTTTAAAACGCTCTAATGTTACCAGAGCATTATTCTTGGTAATTTTTGAGCAAAGGGCCCTACATTTTCATTTTGCAGTGGGCACTGCAGATTAAGTAGCTAGTACTATATGTAAATAGTGAAATTATCCTATCATACGAATATATTAAATTGCATCTGATTTAGGCCAAAGTAAAAGCATTGCAAAAGTATATGGTCGAAGATTTGGAATGTGTTATTAAAACACAAACAAATGAAATTTATCGTTGACTTTTTTTTTTTTTTAAATGTAACTCTGGAAATAGGGAAGTCAGTTGCAACTAATTAACTAATTTTAAAGTAGTTTGGAAGGACATCTGAATTATTGGTAAAATAAAGCCTTTAAGAGTGTTCCAGGAAGCAATTGCAGCCAAGAAAAAAAATTAAAAAGATCCAACTTAGTTTCAGGAAGTAAATGCATGGAGAAGTGAGAAGGCAGTCCCAGAGCATCTGCCAGCTTTACATGGTAAGACAATGAGAGAACAGATGGGAATAGAAAAGTAAAAATTCACGCCCATACAAACCTAGATATCTTCTGCCCAGCAGAAAAGGATTTGCCACAATGGGCTAAGTCCTTCAGGGCACATCAGCCAAAATGATGGGAAAAGCCTTCCAAATCAGCTAAGTTGTTGCAAATGTCATATCAGTCCTTAGTGTGTGGAATGAAAGAATGCCAACCAATCCTAAGGGGGCTTGAGCAGAGTTATGCATGGTGGTGTGTGTGTTCTCGTACAAAATTTCTGCTTCAATATATAGAGTTATAGAGTCCACAGAAGGGAAAATTTATTCCATTCAGGAACATTTTTCCTTATTAAGCATGCCCAGAGCGAGCAGTTTAACACTCCAAATAAAAACAATTCTGTAGAAAAGGATGACAAAAGAGTGGCACTAGATTGTTAGTTCACTAGACTATAGGAAGACAGTATTTTAGCTCAAGATAGATTTTGGTCAAAGAACTATTGGCTATATAAGCAGATACATGTGTGCCTGCATGGAGATCTTATAACATCATAAAAGACAATAAGAGTTCCATATGTTGAGCAGAATTTAATAAAACTAAACACTTTTCACTATATTCTCATATTAAGGTACAAATGTAATTATGAAAATAAATTCTATAAGCCAAATTTATACGTTATATTAATTCTGAAAATATAAATAATTGTCAAAACTCGTAAGCAAATTATCAGAAAACTGATCAGTTTTTATTCTTTACTCAGTCAAGAAATGTATTCTCCTATGTGGCAGATGATATTTTAATTTTCTAACACCTGGTCTTGACGTTAGATTTTTAATTGGATAATGTTGCATGGACATTTTTTATAATGTACTATCAAGCTTAGGTTTTGACCAAAAAAAAAAAAAAAAAGAAACTATATCTATGTCTGTATCTAATCTATATATATTATATATCCAGAATAATGCCTTGGCAATATAAGCTACCATAAAATTGTTGCAATACAAGAAGGATCACATTGCCCATATCTGAAACAAGAAATCCATATGCAGGCAATCCAGATTATTTGAAGCTCATTCTTCTTCTTTCAGCAGTCAGTAAATATTTGTGCTAGATGCTAAGACCATAGAGGGATGTACTGATTCTGCATCGTTATTAATCGCAGCATTTCCAGAAAAGGGCGCAGTGCGTGACGCATAGCTGTTGTTGTTTGGTGCTGTCGAGTTCCGACTCATAGCCACCCTATGTACAACAGAACGAAACACTGCCCAGTCCTGCGCCATCCTCACAATCATTGCTATGTTTGAGTGGCTATTGTTGTAGCCACTGGGTCAATCCACCTCACTGAGGGTCCTCCTTTTTTTCACTGATCCTCTACTTTGCCAAGCATGATGTCCTTCTCCACGGACTAGTTCCGCCTGATCACGAACGTTCAAAGTACGTGAGACATAGTCTCGCCATCTTCTCTTCTAAGGAGCGCTCTGGCTGTACTTCTAAG
The DNA here is from genome assembly GCF_000243295.1 of Trichechus manatus latirostris. Lineage (NCBI taxonomy): Eukaryota > Metazoa > Chordata > Mammalia > Sirenia > Trichechidae > Trichechus > Trichechus manatus. The sequence continues at coordinate 823,080 of NW_004443983.1, read as the reverse complement.
ACAGACATCTACTAAGCACATAATAATGTGCTTTACACTGAGGTAAAATGATTCGAAACACGTGGCTGCACAGAGAGACTGCAGTCTTCATTTGTATTTAATGAAAATATACTATGCGTTAGGGTCCTAGGGATTTGGGTTCAAATTTTGGCTCAACTTTGAACAAATAATAATTTTGAAATCTCAGTTACTCCATCTATATAGCATGGAAATAATTCCCCTCCCATCTGAAACGTGTTCTTTTTTTTTTGAGAATTCAAAATATTATTGGCTATGAAAGTAATTACTATATTGCAAAGCCTTAGAAAATATGTTATTTTAGTAAAACAAATATGTTCTTTGTTCATTCCACAGCAATTATTTTTCTAACAGTTGGATAAACCGTGGAACTCAGAGTGCTTAGACACCAGTTGATCAGATTTACTCCCGAGAGCTGCTGAAGGCTGTTTGATTTTAATTCTTGAATTCACTAATCAACCATGCTAAAATCTCTTAAGAAGTTAATATTGTACTTTCTGTGAATCTCTTATTCTTAGCTAAATATATGAAAGAGGTTATTTTGAGTACTGTACTTTAAAATTTACATACCCACATTTAGATGCCCACACTGAATCTTAAAATTGCCTCTTGAAACTTGATTATATTCCATAACATAGTTCATGTGGATTGTTTTTTAATTGTTTTAGGTCATTTTCCAGCTACTGACTTTTTTAATAGAACATAACTAAGATATATTCTTGACCAAAAAGTTTAATTGCAGTTATTTCAGTTTCTCTTTGTTATGCACATCCAGAATCCTTAATTTTGTTCATGGTTGTTTGGCTTAACATTATGAATTTAATAATATATTAAATTTTTAGGCCTCAGTAGTTATTGTAAGGGACATCATTAATGGCAATGTAAGTATCTAAAAGGTAAGGAAAATGTCTATCTTTACATTGCCTTCAGTAATTTCACATTTGTTTTTGTTTTTATTCTTTTTATTAATATACTTTATTTTTTAGACCAGTTCTAAATTTACAGAAAAATTGAACAGATAGTACAGAGAGTTCCCATATAACCTCTTCACGCATCTTACAGTAGTATGGCACATTTGCTGCAATTAGTGAACCAATATTGATGTGATACATTGTTATTCAGTAAAGTACATAGCTTTTTCAGATTTCCTTAGTTTTTACATAATGTCCTTTTGGTGTTCCAGGATCCTACTCATTATACCATATTATATTTAGTAGTCATGTCTCCTTAGGCTGTTTTTGGCTGTTATAATTTCTCAGAGTTTCTTGAATTTTAATGACCTTGACAGTTTTGAGGAGTACTGGTGATGTATATTGTAGGATGTTCTTCTACTGGAATTGTTGATTTTTTTTCATGGTTATATTGAGGTTATGATTTTTTTGGAGGAAGATCATAGAGGTGAAGTGTGATTTTCATTACATCATATCAAAGGAATATACTATCAACAAGATTTATGACTGTTGATGTTGACTTTGATCACCTGGCTGAAGCAGTGTTTGTCAGGTTTCTCCACTGTAAAGTTGTAAAACCAAACCCATTCCAGTTGAGTCGATAGCCACCCTATAGGACAGAATAGAACTGCCCCACAGGGTTTCCGAGGAGTGGCTGGTGGGTTCAAACTGCCAACCTTTTGGTTAGCAGCCATAGCTCTTACCCACTGTGCCACCAGGGCTCCACTGTAAAGTGGCTCTTTTAATTTCCCTATTTCCATACTGCACTATTTGGAAGGAAGTCACTATGTACAGCTCATACTTTAAGAGACTTATGTTCCCCTTCCTTTAGGGTAGAGTATCTACATGATTTATTTGGAAGTCTTCTGCATGGGACATTTGTTTCTTCTCCTAGTTTATTAATTATTCATCTATCAGCAAGCTTGGCAAGTCTTCATCTTGCTTACTTTGGACATGTTATCAGGAGGGACCAATCGCTGGAGAAGTACATCATGCTTGGTAAAGTAGAGGGTCAGCAAAAAAGAAAACCCTCAGTAAGATGGATCGATACACTGGCTGCAACAATGGGCTCAAGCATAGAAATGATTGTGAGGATGGCACAGAACCAGGCAATATTCTGTTCTGTTGTACATAGGGTTGCTATGAGTTGGAGCCATCTTGATGACACTTAACAACAATAACAGACTCATAAATACATATTTTTTAATATTTTGGGTCATAATGCAACACTACTTATTTTATTGCTCCAATTTTTCTAGCTTTGGTCTTGGGAAACTGTAAGTTGGCTCCACTGCCTCTTTGTTGTACTCCCATCAATGTGTGTGTGCATGTATGTGTGTGTGTGTGTTTGTGTACTTGTGTGTTTTGAGCACGTTATTAATGCCTGGCACTACAAGATGCTCTAATGTCATCTTGAATATTTCCTGCCTCAGTTCTAGAACAGTTCTTCAAAGGGCACAGGTTCTTTTTATTAGAGAATGGTATTAGAATACAAGAGCCTGTCTTTAATTCATGAATAGCTTTAGTTTTTTTCTCTATATATGGAAAAGAAATGCTAGAACCTCCATCAATAGGCCACTGTACTTAAAAGACTTAATGCAAATCTTGGAATACTTACTGAATCAATCTGTAACAGTAGACATTTTCTAACATTTTACACAGGGCACTTCCAATGTCTCCCTGTAGCCTAACATACCATTGTGATAACTTTTTTCTTAAATGCTATAAGAAGTCATATCTATTTTTCTACATAGTCAATATTTATTCAGATTTATATATATTTACAACTTAATGCACTCTTCAATTTTTATTGCATAAAAAAACTTTACTGCAGAAATATTTTTCTTCCTGTCTGAGGCACGATCTTTAGAGTTTCTTTTAGAAACAATCTGCTGAAGATGAACTCTTTTAGTTTGGGTTTGTGTGACGATATCTTTATTTTTATCCTTATTTTTCAAAGATATTTTTACTGGGTGTAGAATTCTAAGTTGACAGTTATTTTCTCTTGGTACTTGAAGAAAAAATTTTCAATGTCTTTGGTTTCCATATTTTGCTGTGAGAAATCAGCTTGCGATCTAATTTTTGCTCCTTTCAAGGCTGTCCTTGCTCTCTGATTGTTTTTAAGAATCTCTCTTTGTCTATGTTGTTCTAAAATTTTACTATGATATGTCTAAGTGTGGATTTCATTTTATTTATTCTGATTTTTTGGGCTTCTTGTATTCTGAGTTCAGATCTGTCACTGGTTCTTTAATTGTTTTGGCCGTTATCTCTTCATATGATATTTTGCTACATTCTATTTCTTTTACCATTCCTGAATTGTGTTTATATATATATTAAATGGAGCCTTGGTGGCACAGTGGTTAAGTGTTCAGCTGCTAATCAAAAGATCGGCAGTTCGAGTCTACCAGCCGCAGCTTGGAAATTCTATGGGGCAGTTCTATTCTGACCTATAGGGTCATTATGAGTCAGATGGTGAGTTTGGTTTTTAGTTTATATATGAAATGGAGTCCCTGGGTGGCAAAAATCATTAAGTGCTGGACTGCTAACCAAAAGGTTAATGGTTCAAATCCAACCAGAGGCCCCTTGGAAGTAAGGCCTGGTTATCTGCTCTGGAAGGTCACAGCCTTGAAAACCCTATGGTGCAGTTCTACTCTGCAACACATGGGGTTTCCATGAGTTGGAATATGACAGCAATTAACAACATATATTAAAATGTTCTACTGTATCCTCTATGACACTTAACCTCTCTGCACTGAATTCTGGATAATTTTATCTCTCTGCACTGCATCCTGGATAATTTCTTCATGTCCATTTTCTGGTTCACTAATTCTCTCTTTGCCTTTGTGTGATTTTTTATTAAACCTGTCTAATGACTTTCTAATTTCAATTACCATAGGTAGGTTTTTTTGTTTTTTTTTTTTAATTTCTGGAAGTTTTTTTTTTTTTTTTTGGGTGGGGGGGCTATTTCTTTAAGCCTTCTTGGACTTTCTTTAAAATTCCTTGTTAATGCTCTTAGTTTTAAACTTTTATTTCTTCAAGTATATCAATCGTAGTCGTTTTCAAATCTCTTTCAAATAATTTTATTATCTGAATTACAAATACAAAACCATAAATAGGCTGAAAGTAAAATAATGTAAAAAGATATACCATGCAAAAACTAAATAAGAAAGATGAAGTTGTATGGTAATGTTGAACAAAATAGACTTCAAGACAAGGAGTATTATGAGAGATGACTTTATAATAATAAAGGGTCAGTATATCAGGAAGGCATAGCAATTATAAATGTGTATTATCCTGATATCAGAGCTTCAAAATACATGAACCAAAAACTGACAAAACTAAGAAAGAAATATAAAAACTCACAATTGTAGTTGGAGATTTTACATGACAGAGCAACTGAATGATGAATCACTTCGAATATAGACCTAAATAACATTGTCATTCACCTAGATATAATTGACTTTTATAGAGTACTACACTCCCAAAATCCTGAATACGCCAAAATAGAGAGTATACAGTAGTCCATCAAACAAGTCTTAACAAATTTCAAAATAGCAAAATCTTTACATAGTGTATTCTCTCACCATAAAAAATTTGAATTAGAAAAACATAATAATTAATAAGATATCTAGAAAATGTCCAATTATTTGCATCCAAAAAGAAATCAATATAAAAATTAGAACATACATTAACTGAGTGATGATTTATTTTTGGGGGTGGGGGAGATTCAGCTAAAGCAGTGCTCAGAATAAAATTTGTAAATGCTTATATAAAAAGAAGAAAAATTAAAACCAATGATGTAAGTTTCAACATTAAGCAGCTGGTAATGAGAGAGAAAACTAAACTCAAATTAATTAGAAGGAATGAAATAATAAATATAAGAGCAAGCATCAGTATATTATTGTTGGTGGTGTTTTTAGGTGCCATTGAGTCGGTTTGACTCATAACCCTGTGTACAACAGAACGAAACACTGCCTGGTCCTGCGCCATCCTCACAATCATTGTTGTGCTTGAGCCCATTGTTGCAGCCTCTGTGTCAATCCATCTCATTGAGGATCTTCCTTTTTCCCTGACCCTCTACTTTACCAAGCTTGATGTCCTCCTCCAGGGACTGATCCCCCCGATAACATGTCTGAAGTATGTGAGACATAGTCTCACCATCCTTGCTTCTAAGGAGCATTCTGGCTGTACTTCTTCCAAGACACATTTGTTCCTTCTTTTGGCAGCCCATGGCATATTCACTATTCTTCACCAACACCATAATTCAAAGGTGTCAATTCTTTGGGCTTCCTTATTCACTGTCCAGCTTTTACTTGCATAAGAGGCGATTGAAAACACCATGGCTTGGGTCAAGCACACCTTAGTCTTCAAGTTGACATCTTTGCTTTTCAACACTTTAAAGAGGTTTTTTGCAGCAGATTTGCCCAATGCAATGCATCTTTTGATTCCTTGGCTGCTGCTTCCATGGGTGTTGATTGTGGATCCAAGTGAAATGAAATCCTTGACAATTCTGTCTTTTCTCCATTTATCATGATGTTGCTTATTGGTCCAGTTACAAGGATTTTTGTTTTCTTTATGTTGAGGTGTAATCCATAGCGAAGGCTGTGGTCTTTGATCTTCATCAATAAGTGATTCAAATCTTCTTCACTTTCAGCAAGCAAGTTTGCATCATCTGCATGACACATGTTAATGAGTCTTCCTCCTATCCTGATGTCCCTTTCTTCATATAATCAGTTTCTTGGCTTATTTGCTCGGCGTACAGATTGAATAAGTATGGTGCAAGGATACAACTCTGACACACATCTTTCCTGACTTTAAACCACACAGTATCCCCTTGTTCTGTCCAAACAACTGCCTCTTGATCCATGTACAGGCTCCTCATGAGCACAATTAAATGTTCTGTGATTCCTATTCTTCATAATGCTATCTGTAATTTGTTATGATCCTCAGAGTCGAATGCCTTTGCATAGTCAATAAGTAAACATCTTTCTGGTATTCTTTGCTTTCAGCCAGGATCCATCTGACATCAGCAATGATATCCCTGGTTCCACATCCTCTTCTGAATCTTGCTTGAATTTCTGGCAGTTCCCTGTCTATATGCTGCTGCATCAGCTTTTGAATGATCTTCAGCAAAATTTTACTTGCATGTGATATTGATGATACTGTTTAATAATTTCCACATTCTATTGGATCACCTTTCTTGGGAATAGGTATAAATATGGATCTCTTCCAGTCAGTTGGCCAGGCAGCTGTCCTCCAAATTTCTTGGCATAGATGAATGAGCACTTTCAGCACTGCGTCCGTTTGTTGAAACATCTCAATTAGCATTCTGTCACTTCCCAGAGCCTTGTTTTTTCACCAACGCCTTCATTACAGCTTGGACTTCTTCCTTCAGTACCATCGGTTCCTGATAATATGCTACCTCTTGAAATGGTTGAATGTTGACCAATTCTTTTTGGTATAGTGACTCTGTATTCCTTCCATCTTCTTTTGATGCTTCCTGTGTAGTTTAATATTTTTCCCATAGAATCCCTCAGTATTGCAACTCGAGTCTTGAATACTTTCTTCAGTTCTTTCAGCTTGATAAATACCTAGCGTGTTTGTTCTTCCCTTTTGGTTTTCTATCTCGAGGTCTTTCACACGTCATTATAATACTTTACTTTGTTTTCTCGAGCCACTCTTTGAAATCTTCTGTTCAGCTCTTTTACTTCATTATTTCATCCTTTCGCTTTAGCTGCTTGATATTCAAGAACAAGTTTCAGAGTCTCTTTTGACATCCATTTTGATCTTTTCTTTCTTTCCTGCCTTTTTTAATGACCTCTTGCTTTCTTCATGTATGATGTCCCTCATGTCATTCCACAACTCGTCTGTTCTTCGTTCATTAATGTTCAATGAATTCATCAAATCTATTCTCGAGATGGTCTCTAAATTCAGGTGTGGTATAGTCAAGGTGGTACTTTGGCTCTCGTGGACTTGTTCTAATTTTCTTCAGTTTCAACTTGAACTTGCATATGAGCAATTGATGGTCTGTTTCACATTTGGCCTCTGGCCTTGTTCTGACTGATGATATTGAGCTTCTCCAGCATCTCTTTTCACAGATGTAGCCAGTCGGGCAAGGTCCATGTGTATAGTCACTGTTTACGTTGTTGAAAAAAGGTATTTGCAATGAAGAAGTCATTGGTCTTGCAAAATTCTATCATGCGATCTCTGGCATCGTTTTTATCAACAAGGCTGTGTTTTCCAACTACTAATCCTTCTTCGTTTCCAACTTTTGCATTCCAATCACCTATAATTATCAATGTATCCTGATTGCATGTTCGATCACTTTCAGACTGCAGAAGTTGGTAAAAATCTTCAATTTGTTCATTTTTGGACTTGGTGGTTGGTGCGTAAATTTGAATAATAGTCGTGTTAACTGGTCTTTCTTGTAGGGGTAGGGATATTATCCTATTACTGACAGCATTGTACTTCAGGATAGAACTTGAAATGTTCTTTCTGATGAAGAATGCAATGTCATTCCTCTTCAAGCTGTCGTTCCCAGCATAGTAGACCATATGATTTTCAATTCAAAATGGCTAATATCAGTCCATTTCAGCTCACTGGTGCCTAGGATATTGATGTTTATGGGTTCTATTTCATTTTTGATGATTTCCAATATTCCTTAATTAGTACTTCGTAATTCCATGTTCCGATTATTAATGGATGTTTGCAGCTGTTTCTTTTCATTTTGAGTCATGCCACATCAGCAGATGAAGGTCCTGAAAGCTTGACTCCATCCATGTCATTGAGGTAGACTCTACTTTTAGGAAGCCGCTCTTCCCTAGTCGTCTTTTAGTGCTTTCCAAACTGAGGGGCTCATCTTCTGGCACTATATCAGACAATCTTCCGCTGCTATTGCTAAGGTTTTCACTGGCTAATTCTTTTCAGAAGGAGACCATCAGGTCCTTCTTCCTAGTCTGTCTTAATCTGGAAGCTCAGCTGACACCTGTCCACCATGGGTGTCCCTGCTGGTATTTGAATACTGGTGGCAGAGCTTCCAGCATCATAGCAACATGCAAGCCCCCACTGCACAACAAACTGACAGATGTGTGGGGGATCAATAAATTAGAAAACAGTAAAATCATGGAGAGAAGTGGGAAAGCTAAAAGTCAGTTCTTTGGAAATATTAATAAATTGATAAGTCCCTGGAAGACATACCAAAGAAGAAAGAAACACAAATTACCAATATAAGTAATAAAATATGGGATATTACTACAGATATTACAGATACCAAAAGGTAATAAGATAATTAATTTGACAATTCATAAATTAAAACAGATTTCTTGAAACATGCTGTGTACTAAGACTGATAGAAGATAAAATTGAAAACTAAAAAAAATTACGTTTACATTATATATTTAGATAATTAATTGAATTTGGTATGCGAAACGTCCCCCAAAAATTAACTCAGAACCCAGATGGTTTCACTGGTTAATTCTATCAACCATTCTATGGTTGTACTAGTTAATAGTGTACTAATCTTACACAAAATCTTTCAGAAATAGTGGGAGAAAAACATTTCCCTATTTGTTTTATGACGCCAGCATAGCCCTGATATTAAAACCCAATAATACATTACAAGAAATGAAAATTATAGACCAATATCCATCATGGAGATAGACTCCAAAATCCTTTTTGGAAAATATTTAGAAATCTATTTATAGAAGTTCTAATGTTTAAAATATGTTTAGTATACTTTTATAATGTTTTCAGTTCAGCTTTTATTATAATTATTATTACTAGTAGTAACAATTAACACTTAATGAGATTAATATGTACTAAGTAGACGTTGAGTCCACCCTGAGACACCTACGAAGAGAGGCCCGGTTAACTACTTTCACAAAATCATCCAATGAAAACCCTATGAAGCACAGTTCTGCTCTGACACGCACTAGGTCACCATGAGTCAGAATCAGCTCTGCAGCAACTTTTTCTTTTAGGTATAGTTTAAGTACTTTGTACATATTAACTCATTTAATTCTTATAACAACCTTTATTGATGAGGAAACTAAGGCACAGAGAACTTAAGCAGCTTGTCCAGTGTCATAAAGTTAATCCTAAAAGATTCAAACTCAGGCTGTGTGAGACCCAAATCTATATTCTTAAATGCTTTATAATTCTTCCTTTCATCCCTATAGGGTGGCTATGAGTCAGAATCGGCTCCACAGAAATGGTTTTTTGTTGTTGTTGTTGTTGTTTTTTATTCCGTGTGTGATAATGCAATTATCTGTAGACTAATTCTGTTGTTTATTTTGTTTGCTGACTTGCTCTACTGAGGCCTATTTCCTTTTGTGTTTTGTACTTATTGATGTTTATCAGTACATCTAGGTCTTTGTGCAAATCCATGAAGCCTATCTTGAGTTTGCATCCTTCCAGGTGACAAATTTTATTGCTATAAACCTCAGATCATTTTCTGTTAACTTTTCATTTTGGGTGATGTTGCACAGGCACAGAGTCGATAAATTCACGCCTGTAAACCACATGAAGGCAGCCCCGGCATGGATTCTCAGGAGAGACTTGGTACCTCTAATAGAGCCACAACATACAATTTCTTGTAATCTTAAATCACTGATGGTGAATTATTTTTCTTTCAATATAGTCCACTCTCTCTGTGAGGGTATAGATTGTTGAGAGTCTTAACTTGCACTTTGCATGAACCCAAAGCCTCATCTCTTGAATCTGCGGGTTCACTATAACTCTAATTTTTAGTTACTGAATCTAGCAAAGGTAGCCAGTGTGTTTGATATAGCATCAGAATGTACTAGTGTCATCTTCAGCTCCTTTGTTTAGATTCTAGGGATTTATTTTATTTTCCTACAAACCTAACTATGCACCTGAAGAGGCTTTAGTAGGTATCAATGACCTTGAGAGGGTGTCTACTGGTAATTATGGCTGGGGGACAGAAGAAAAGGGAAATTGATTGTTTTACTCTTCCCTTAGGACAAAGGAGATTTTCCAGGACCTGTGATTGAATGGGTTATAAAAACAAACCAACCAACCAAAACCTGTCGCGTTGCAGTAGAGTCGGTTCTGACTCATAGAGACCCAATAGAACAGAGTAGAACTGTCCCATAGGGTTTTCAAAGCTGTAATCTTTACAGAAGCAGATTGCCAGGTCTTTTCTTCCAAGGAGTGGTTGGTGGGTTCAAACTGCCAACGTTTCAGTTAGCAGCCAAGCACCTAACCACTGTGCAACTAGGGCTCTTTCAATAGTTCATAGCTGTTTGTATTTGTTCGTTAGGGGGAATACTGGCTAATGTAGGCTTGTGACATGAATGAGAAATGTGCAGTGGGAAGAGGACACACATAATTACCCTTCCCTTTTCACTGTTCCCTTCTCCACCCTCACTAGGAAGCCCCAGACCGTGGGCTGAGTACCAGCTGCAGTTTTGTGGTTGTCTTCACCACCTCACTCTCTAGCTGACAGAGTCATGAACTCTGCCCTGGGGCATCTCCCGGACACCTGGGTAAGTTGACAACTTACAGGTTTTTCAAATAATTTAAAGTTTGGATTTACAACAATATCACTGTTGACTTTAAGGCTAGGATGACTTATATCTAATTGGGTACTCAAACAACACGACTAATTTTTTTAGGTGGGAATTCATAGCAGATGACTGAATATGGATAAGAGACTGTTTTTGCCTGCTTTGGACACTCTTATTTTTTCAAAAGACATCTGTCCACTTGCAATACTTGTTAAACCACTAAGTTTAGCAGTTTGAAATAGCTTTCTCTAAGCATCCCTGCAAATTAATACTGTTACACTACATTGCATTTTTCTGAAAATTAATATTTTACCTTTCTGTAAATTAACCACTAGCAATCCAACAAAGCAAACATTTTGTCCTTTAGATTTAAATTTCTTGACACAGGAGGTGTTTTCATGGTAGAGGAATCTATAATTACTCAACTCAGAAATGGCAGATGAAAATGAAGGCATAGATGGGTCTCCAATTAATATTCACCTTCAAAATTGCTACTGGAATTCTGAATCCTAATTTCTCTTTTGAGGACGTACTCTCTTCTATTTTCTCTCATTTTTTTTTTTGTACTTAGAGCCAATCTGCTACAAAAACACTTTATGTTGCCCTCCTCCATCTATTTCTTCCTCTCCCTTCTATCCACCCCCTCCATTCCTCTCTCCCTCCCTTCCTTCCTTCTCTTTTTGTGTCTTTCTCTAAATATTTTACAATTTGATTTACCTAATGGTGGTACAAATGGTTAAGCACTCAATTACTAGCCAAACGTTTGGCATTTCAAACCCACCTAGAGGTACCTCAGAAGACATGCCTGACAATCTGCTCCCAAAAGGTCAGAGCCTTGAAAATCCTATGGAGAAGTTCTGCTTTGCACACATGGATCTCCATGAGTGAAAATCTACTGGACAGCAGCTAATAACAACAATGTTATAACACTTGTTGAGAGCATAAGTAGGCAAACATGATTCTTTTAATATCCTTTCTTTACTTTAAAATCTTCTTCCTTCCAATCTATCAAAAGGATTTAGTTTGGCTACCTGTAAAATAAAAATTTAAACAGTGTCTTAAGCATATAGGAACTTATTCTCTTCTTGTGTAAAAATAGTCCAGAGGTAGGAGACCCAGGACTTGTGTGGTGGTTGCACGTTCATCACTGATACAGGCTCCTTCTATCTTTTTGCTCCGTTTCCTTATGGCCGCTCAGTTCAATGATGACTGCTGGTGCTCCAGTTATCACGTGTGCATGCCAGTTGTCAGGAAAGAAGACAGAAAAATAAAAAGGGATACTTTCAAGTTGAATCATTTTTTCCCAAGAAACTGTCCTGGTCAAGGGATATGAACATGACCAAAGATAGTCCAGTATATCAAAGAGTAAAAAACAGTAGGAGCTGATTAATCCTGATGATGTTCTATTCATTCCTGTTACATAGATCCTCAGAGTTAACCTGCTTCCTGTCCTTTCTGAGGCCTTTTTTTTTTTTTTTTGGCTTTGCATTTGATTCTATTAGCTAACTCATATCCTTATAGTAAATTCTAGGTTTTCTTTGACTTAGCTTGAGTTGCTGTCTCTTCCTTAGAAATAAGAACCTTAAATAAAACAACAAATATAACCTGAAAACTAAAACAACTCACTTATTGTTATCATGTTGTGTGTGTTTATGGAGAATGGGGAAAGTGAGTGATATAGCTGGATGAACTTCTTCATGGTAATGATCACATGTCTATTCTAATGATTATATTCAATAATTGTTGTGCCTTCCCTCTCCAATTATTTCTTAGACATCAGAGATCAGACCATTTATTCAGGGAGAAAATATCATACATCTTTCAAACCATGACACATAAGGAGAGTGAAAGTGGAGGCACTAAAATAATTAACATACAATAATTGACTATTAGACTGTGCAAAGTAAACCAGGATATACATATATTTCTTTGATCATTCCCACTTAACCAAATACCTGATAAATGGCTGGCACTCTAAACATTGGTGAATGAAGACATGTATCTCAGTATATGTTCTTACATTATAGCCAGCTTGTGGAAACCTGCCCCTTGTCAGTTCGTCATACTGTGGGAGCTTGTGTGTTGTTGTGATGCTGGAAACTATGCCACCAGTATTCAAATACTCGCAGGTTCACCCATGGCGGACAGGTTTCATTTGAGCTTCCAGACTGACAGAATAGGAAGAAGGGACTGGCAGTCTACTTCTGAAAAAAAAAAAAAACTTATGAATATTGCATGCAAAAGCTGGGCAGTGAATAAGGAAGACCGAATAAGAATTGATGCCTTTGAATTATGGTGTTGGAGAAGAATATTTAATATACCATGGACTGCCAAAAGAATGAACAAAACCGTCTTGGAAGAAGTACAGTCCGAATGGTCTTTGGAAGCAAGGATGGTAAGACTTATAAAAGTTATCTAAAATAAAATAATAGAAGTTATCTAAAAAGAATTCCTATAAAATTTCTTAAGCACTTAGAGTTTATTGGAAGTAGTTTTAACCATATGAATGCAGAGAATTGCTTCCATTTGGGTATACAATCACTTTTGTGCCATCAATATGTGCTTAGTAGATTTTCCAAAATTTGCAGTTTCTCTTATTATTGTACTACTATTTTTTCAACATGACAAATGTTTTATGTAATCCAATTTAAAGTTTGTAACACATGCCTTAGCTTGGGTTCCTTAGAAAAAATTCTGAAATGGAGAGCTGAAAGCAGAAGGTGTAATTGAGACTGCTCAAGGGAGATACACCTCTAAGGATGTGTGGATGCCAGAATTGGGCAGAGGGAGAAGGCGACTTGCCACGTGATTGAAACTTAACCAGTTGCCATCAAGTAGATTCGGACTCATGGCAACCCCAAGCAGATCAGGATAGAACTGTGCTCCATAGAGTTTTCAGTGGCTGATTTTTCGGAAGTAGATCACTAGACCTTTCTTCTGAGGCATCTCTGGGTGGACTCAAACATCCAGCTTTTCAGTCTGCAGCCAAGCACCTTAACCGTTTGTACCACCCAAGGACTCCTATTGAAATTTACCACAACCTGTTGCCTAAAGAGTTGATTCTGATAATCCTATAGGGATGACCCTTCAAAGTGTTGCAAATTGAAGCAAGGGCACTGAGTCTTTGTATACCTGCATTGGCTAGTTATTAGCTACAGGAAGCTCCCAGTAAAGGAAGGTTAAACTTGAGCAAGGCAATGCCTGTGACTGAGAGCAACTGCCAATGAGGCATGTGACTGTGCACCAGCGCCTCAGCTCTGATGAGGGATCTGGATGGAACACCACAGTAGCCACTACATTAAGTGTGTTTTGTGCTTATGGACCCAAATGAGAATATTAAAAATGGTGGTATATTGCAACTGACATGTCATGTCTACTCAAAATGAATAAACCACCATGTAGGATATTCTGTGTAGATACTTAGTACCATCACCTCTCTTCTAAGCTCTTCTCTATATCACTAGGGCAGAAAGCATGAGAACTGCATTTCCCAGACTCCATTGCAAGAGGGTTATGGTTAGCATGCAATAGTGATGGGTACTTGCATGACATTTGGAAGGCAGAAGAAAAAAAACCATTATGCCCTGGTGGCTTCAGCGGACAGGATTACCGGTAATAGATGATGTAGGGTTTTGCCAGTGGCCTCCAAGCATCCTCTGTAAAATCATCCACTTTATTACTTCAGGCAGATCATTATTGTTGTTTTCAGTGGTCCTAGAATTCTACCTGAGAATCACTCACTTGTGTGCTAACAACAGCTGAAACTATTACTGTCAGCTTCCCTTGAGTCCTTGTGCATCTAGATTTCCTGAAAGTTGTCTCTTGATTTTCATTCCCCAGCCCTTCCAGTAGTTGTGTAAGCCATAAACTCCTTGAATTACATTTCTTGTACTCAATGTATCCTAGGGTGGCTCCTGATTTCCAAATCAAACCCTTACTGATACAGCCACCAAATGTTTTAGATGGTTGTTTCTGCCATTACCAAGAAAATTGAGTCATCATATTCTAGATGGCAACAAACATTGTAAAAATAAAGGAGAATTGCAGCTATACCTAATTTCTATTATGATCAGTTATTATGTTAAGCCTGTTTCTTAAGAATGTGAGTCTATGTTTAAGACAATTTACAATGATATTATGTTGAATCAAAGACTTTTGTATACATTTTTGGGAATGAAAATTGGTGGAGACAGAGCATATGTTGGCATTACTCTCTGAAACTGAAATGAGCTGGTCACTTGTTCTACCAGCTCATGAAAAATTCTTCAGTGGTGATCATAATTTGGCAGGACTAACCTAGAATTTAGGGTTTTGAAAAGTTTAGTGAATACAAAGGAAAAGAGGTAGAGGGAAGCATTAATCAATGACTACAGAGAAAGAGTATTGCAAAACACAGCATTTTCAATCTGTGTATAAGGATATAAGGGTATTTAAGTGGAAATATCTGCTTTTTTTTTAGTAATGCACAAAGAAGAATTAAAAAAAAAAAACCCACTGCCTATGAGTCGATACCGACTCATAGCGACCCTATAGGACAGAGTAGAACTGCTCCATATGGTTTCCAAAGAGTGCCTGGGGGATTCAAACTGCCAATATTTTGGTTAGCAGCCATAGCTTTTAACCACTTCACCACCTGGGTTTCCAAAGAAGCCTTAAGAAGTCTTATCATCAATATAATGAGCAAGAGAAAATCTTCTTGAAAAAGCACCTCTTATAATTCGTATGTGTATGTACATATATATAATACATGACTGAGTTCATGGAAAGTAACTTCCTTTGACAAAAAAAAAAAAAAAAAATTGACCAGAAATGACAGGAATGCAGAAATTCATGGAAATGACAGAAATGACAAGACAGTAAAAATTTAGAGCAATAAGTGAGCATTGTAGATGACTTTAGGGGTGTTGCTCTGTCCCTGGTGGCCTAATGCCAATTTTTGAAAGCCCACAATATCAGGAGCAGATTGCAGCGAAGACAAAGTCGGCCCCAGTAGACTGGGAGGTGGGCTAATCATGTTTATTGGATGTATTTTTTAAAAAGTAGACAGAGGCAAAGATGGATGCATCTATCTAAACTATAGGTAGATTAGAGAAAAATGTTTCCCATAAACATTTCTAACCACAAGTGAACTTACACATTTTTTTAAAATAAGAATTCAAACTACTGTGGGATAGGAGAAACTGTAAGCTGAAAGTTTATCTTAAAATGGTTCTAATATATGATGCCAACAAATCGTCTCCAGAGGAAAAGACTCTAAACCCAAGCCTTAGACTTTACCATGGATAGGTCCTCAATGATCATGAACTCACAATAAAAAAATCACAGAAGCAGGTTTAATATAAACATAAAACCATGGGATAAAACCAGCAAAGAATGAGAATATTGGAATTGTCAGAAATAGAAAATAGTATGCTTAAAATGTTAATTTTAAAATAGGGATGGAGTATATAAAGAAAGAATAAGATTCTTTCAAAAATGACTAGGTAAGTAAAGTAACTTTATATAAATTTTAATGAGTCATGAAGGAAAGAGAAGAATGAATATATCCAATTGGAATTCCAAGAATAATAGACAAAATATGGGAAATAAAATATTTAACCAAATAATGTATGAGGATTTTCAATATATAATATATAACACTGTCCTCAGTTTCCAGAAACACATCTAATCCAAAGTATAGATTTAAAAATTTCTCAGTGGTCAACTATTGTGAATTTGTGGAACATCAATAAAAAAGAAAAAATCTTAGAAGCCAGAGGGAAAGGACGTCCATATAGAGAGAAGAGAATTAAATTGACAGCTCATTTTCAACATAAATAACTGAAGTCAGGAGGCAGCAAACTAAGCCTTTAAATTACTGAGATAAAATAATGGTCAATCCAAATTGGTATTCCAGTTATCTTCCCAGAGTGAAAGATAAATGCAGGCATTTTCAGAAAACAAAAACGAAACAAAAAATTAAGAAGGTTTATTGCCAACAGACCTTTACTAAAATAATTTACAAAGGTTATACTTCAGGAAGAAACAGGTTGGACTCAAAAGGAAATTTTGAGAGCAAAAAGGAATGATGAGGGGAAAAAAAAGTGTTAGATATATTAAAAAGTTTTTAAAGGATTGCATCTGAACAAACATTGAGTATACCAAACAACTAAAAACATGCTTACTTTGTGGAGTTAAAAAAAAAAAATTAAGATAGAACTAAAATCTTGAAGACATTGGTGCAGGAAGAGATTGTACTTTAATAATTCTGGACTCTTGATATTGTTTGAACATTAAGTTAATTATGAATTACTAAAAATAGAAATGAAATCTATAACTTTCAAACTAGTAGAAGGGACCACTAGAGAGTTGGGATTTTTTTCAAATAAGACAAGATAGAAGAAAAGTGAAGAAACCTAGAAAAGGTAGAAATAAAAAACAAAATAACATGAGAGCAATTACCACAAATACAGCACTAATTAGAAACAATTTAAAAGGACTAATTTCTTCAGTTAAAACAATGACAATTTTATACTAAAGAAAAAAATCAATCTTTTATATGCTAATGCTAAAAGACACATAAAACAGGTCACAGAATGATTGAAAATTAAAGAATGGAAAAATGCAAGCCAATACTAACCAAAGAAAAGCTTACATACTAGATAAATAGCAGTCAAAATGGTGTTTAAGGCATAAAATATTAGAGAATCGGATTACTACCAGAGATAAAGAGGGTTATTGCTAGAGATAAAAAAGGTCACTGAAAAGGGTTCAATTCACCATGATGTTATAAAAACTCTAATATTTTATATAAAGTTCTATTTCATATAGAGTAAAACTTTACAAACCTAAAAAATTTTTCAAATCTCCATCAATGTGGGAATTTTTTTTTTAACAGATCTCTCTTATTAACTTATAAATCAGGAAGCGAATAAATCAGTAAGAGTATGGAAGATTTGAGCAAAACGAGAAGTTTGACTATACTCAACAATAAGAGAATGTTGATTCTTTTAAAGTGCATGGAATATTTACAAACACTGACCATGTACAAAGTGGTAAAGAAGCTCAATAAATTCTACAAATAATCCCAATCAGACTTTAACAAATCACATTTTTGGATCCATAACAAAAGACAACCAACAATCATGGTTGATAAATGTAAAATCACGCTTCTAAATTATCATGTGTTAATAAAAACATCATATTGGAAATTAGAAACTAGTTGGAACTGAATAATAATGAAAATATAACTTGTAAAAACGTGCAGTGCAGTTAAAGAAGTATTAAGAAGGAAATGTACAGCCTTAGAAAAGAAGAAATTTTGAAAATTAATGAGTTAAGCATCCACAACGGCAGGTGAGGAGAAGAACAGCAGAACAAATTCAAATTGTGTCAAGAAAGGCAAATAGTAGAGATAAGAACAGAAACTAATAAAATAGGTAACAGTCCCAACATAAAAATGCTCTCTGGTGAAACTGATTAAGGGGAAAAGAGAAAAATAACAAATAATATTAGGAATGGAAAAAAAGAATTAGATTTGCTAGAGAAATTAAAAAGACATGGTAAGATAGTATTACGAGTACCTTCATATTGTTGAATATGAAATTTAGGTAAAATGGGCAATTCTTAGAAAACTATAAATTACCATACCAGTGACTCAAGAACAATCAGAAATTTGCAATTACCCTATAATCATTAAAATAATCAATGGTGTGTTCTGTGCCATAGAAGAGGTCAGTACAAGACATATCACTATCTTAAAAGAGACTATGATCACCTCTGCTTGCCTGATTATGAAGGCTAATCAGGCAGCCAGTTTCCTGAGCATTGCTAAGAATCTCCTGTGAATGGAAAAGCACAGTATGGGCAAAGGCCAAGGGGCATACAATGGTGTGATGAATTCACATTAGTGGTTCAGGAAAATGGAGATGTGTGGGAAAAAAATGTTGAAGTGAAGCAGGAAATAATAAAGATAAGATAGATAGGACCATGTGTGTCATGTCAAACCAAAAGTTAAATAATAGTAAATCTATTTCTTATTTCTATGCTAAGAAGAATATAGACTTTCTAATACTTACTTTGCACATCTTAATAGGTCATTTTCCTTATGCCCTGGATGCCATGTAGAACATATTAAGAACACTATGGTAGCAATAGAGGTCTGTTGAAAGGTTTCCATGAAGATTAACATGTTTAGATTTGTGTTTTGGCACAATCCTTGTAGCAGTGTGGAAGAAAGATTGGCAGGAGGACATGAAATAGTAGGAGGGAAAGAAGTTAGGAGGCTGTTGTGATAATTCAAACAAAAGGAGGCCAGAACTTGACTAAGGCAACAGCAGTGGGAATGGATTTTACCACCCTTAAAAAACAGAACCAAAAAAAAAAAAACCCTTTGCCATTGAGTTGATTATCACCCTAGTCATAGAATGTATCAGGATGCTGGGCACATTGAGGATGTCCATGAGTTCATGTGTCTGCACATACTGTGCCATTTCCGACCACCAAACTCCAAGATTGAGGTGTACAGAACAGTGTTATAGATTTGTGTGATTTGGCAGAGTGGTTAAGCACTCAGCTGCTACCAAAAGGTCAGCAGTTCAAATCTACCAGCTGCTTCTTGGAAACCCTATGGGGGCAGTTCTACTCTGTCCTATAGGGTCGCTATGAGTTAGTATCCACTTGACGGCAACAGGTTTGGTTTGGTTAGAGGTAGACAATATTATTCCCCAAATTGCTCCACTAGAATTTTACAATTGAAAGCAGAGTGAGAGATCTTATTTCCAGATGTCTCAATACATATCTCCATTGGAAGAAATGGAATATCTGGGGTCATAGAGCCACCCAGGCTTCTCGTCTGAGGCAATTTATAGGAGTATTCAGGAATTCCAGTGAAACATAAGACAGGAAGGTGGCATTGGTGCCATGGGAAAGAAGAGTCCATGTGAGTGGGTTATGCGAGAGAGTTTCAGGATAAAGATCATAAAGAGATTATGGAGCAATTTCAAACTATGAAAGAACTGGCGATGAGCAGTAAGGAGACTTTTATGACATACTGCCATGCATGGCTGCTGATGTGAATGTCTTTGAACAGACCAGCACATGTAGACTGATCCACATGAGCGTCTGGCCTATATTCAACTTAAAAAAAAAATAAATAGAACGAACAAAAAGTTTTTCCTTGCATATGGCATCATAGAATAAATCAGAAAAAGTAAAAATCTGTCCCATGAAATATTTTAAACCAGCAGTGTATGGAGAGATATACTTTAAAAACACCTTGAGATTTCATCAGGTTATTAAAATACCCATAGATTTTCAAGTAATAGTAAGTGTTAAATATGATTGGAAAATATTTTAATAATACAACTATCCCTAGAGTATTCATAATCACTCATAAGATAAGCAGTCACTTGAAAAAAATCATTATTCATCATTGCTATGGAAAATTATTTTAAGTTATATAACTGACTTTTTAGTCAAATGTACTGATTTCGAGGTATACAAACAAAAAAATGAATAATTTTGTAACACTGATTCATTCCTTATAAATACAAATATTTAGATACGTTTTAGACATCATTTCATTAGTTTATTATATTCTGAGTTTGTTTGTTTTTTTACCCAACCTAAAGAACAAGACCAGTTTTGTAAGAAGATTACAATGTGTGTCAATGGACTTTAGGGCCTGAAAGACAAGAATGTTTTAATATTTGACTTCTTAGAGATCTAATCACCTATCTCATTTTTCAAAATCTGGTGTTGTAACAGGGTGCCCAAGGTGAGTGAACCGTGATATTTTTATTACGTGTTTGAAAAACTTCAGTTTTTAATTTTTGCCTTTGATGTTATTGTTGTTAGGTGCCCTCGAGTCAGTTCCAACTCATAGTGACCCTATGTACATCAGAAGGAAACACTGCCGCGTTCTGAGCCATCCTCACAATCATTGCTATGTTTGAGCCCACATAGTTGCAGCCACTTGGTTAATCCATCTTGTTGAGCATCTTCCTCTTTTTTGCTACCCTCTACTTTACCAAACATGATGTCCTTCTCCAGGGACTGATCCCTCCTGATAATATGTCCAAAGTCTGGGAGACGAAGTCTCGCCATCCTTGCTTCTAAAGAGCATTCTGGTTGTACTTCTTCCAAGATAGATTTGTTTATTCTTCTGGCAATCCATGATATGTTCAATATTCTTCGCCGACACCATAATTCAAAGGCATCAATTCTTCTTTGATCTTCCTTATTCATTGGCCAGCTTTCGTATGCATATGAGGCGATTGAAAATACCGTGGCTTGGGTCATGCATACTTTAGTCCTCAAAGTGACGTCTTTGCTTTTCAACACTTCAAAGAGGTGTTTTGCAGCAGATTTGCCAAATGCAATATGTCATTTGATTTCTTGACTACTGCTTCCATCAGCATTGATTGTGTATCAAAATAAAATGAAATCCTTGATAATTTCAATATTTTTGCTGTTTATCATGATGTTGCTTATTGATCCAGTTGTGAGGATTTTTGTTTTCTTTATGTTGAGGTGTAATCTACACTGAAGGCTGTAGTCTTTGATCTTCATCTGTGAGTGCTTCAAGTCATCTTTTCAACCAGTAAGGTTGTATCATCTGCATATCACAAGTTGTTAATGAGTCTTCCTCCAGTCCTGACGCACGTTCTTCTTCATATAGTCCAGCTTCTCGAATTATCTGCTCAGCATACAGATTGAATAAGTATCATGAAAGGATACAACCCTGACTCACACCTTTCCTGGTTTTAAACCACATAGTATCTCCTTGTTCTGTTCAAAAGACTGCCTTTTGGTCTATGTACAGTTTCCTCATGAGAACCATTAAGTGTTCTAGAATTCCCATTCTTCACAATGTTATCCATAATTTGTTGTAATCCACACAGTAGAATGACTTTGTGTAGCCAATAAAACACAAGTAAACATCTTTTTGGTATTCTCTGGTTTCAGCCAAGATCCATATGATATCAGCAATGATATCCCTCATTCCACATCCTCTTCTGAATCCAGCTTGAATTTCTGGCAGTTCTCTGTCGATATACTGCTGCAATTGCTTTTGAGTGATCTTCAGCAAATACTTGTGTGTGACATTAATGATATTGCTCAATAATTTCTGCATTCTGTTGGATCACATTTCTTTGGAATGGTTACAAATATGGATCTCTTCCAATCGTTTGGCTAGGTAGCTGTCTTCCAAATTTCGTGGTATAACCTGACCCTACTAATGCAAGTAAATTTCCAGTAGTCCTTAAATTAGCCCAAATCAGATTTGGCCTGCCCCACATACACAGAAGGGCCAGCTGTAACCACTTATTGACCTCAACAGAGGACGCAGCAACAGAAGGAATGAGTCAGAAGGAAAAGCATCACTAGGACCCTATTTCGAAGTGAGAGGTCCAGCAAGACCGGTGACTTCCTGTTTCCTGGCCGCCTTCTAGAGTTTTCTCTCCCTAGAACACCAGCTCGGCCAAGTCATCTTGCTGCCCAAATCACATATAAACCCTGCTTCCCTGTAGCTTGGGAAGCTGGATCCTTGCTCTGCAAATTGCAGTAAAGTTACTTTCTCTTTCTCAAAGTGTCCAGATAATTGGCAAGTCTGAGCATGCTGGACAAGGACCCACCTATCAGGTTCGGTAACACTGCCTTTAGAATAAAGAATTAAATTGTTAAATTCCTTTAGAACTACACTCTCTCTTTCCTGGGTGGTGGTGCTATGCGGAAATTTTAGTTTTGTAGTGATGAAAATTTTACTTTTGCAGGTATGAATCAAATATCTGCCTATTGTTCTTGGTTTTTTATTTTTTTTATTGTTGTAGTTTAAATGAAGTTTATATTTCAAGTTAGTCTCCTGTACAAAAATTTATACATATGTTGTTATGTGACCCTAATTGATCTCCCCATACTGTGACAGCACACTCCTCCTTTCCACCCCTGATTCCCCATGTCCATTCAACCAGCTCCTAACCCTCTCTGCCTTCCCATCTTACCTCCAGACAGAAGCTGCCTGTTTAGTCTCTTGTATCTACTTGCGCTAAGAGGTACACTCCTCACAAGTATCACTTTATGTCCCACAGTCCAGTCCAATCCCTGTCTGAAGAGTTGGCCTCAGAAATTGTTTTAGTTCTGGGCTGATAGAGAATCCGGGGGCTGTGCTTCCCGGGGTTGATACACTCTTAGTCAGACAATTAAGTCTGGTCTTCTTACTAGAATTTGAGTTCTGCACCCCACCTTTCTCCTGCTCCATCAGGGACTCTCTGTTGTGTTCCCTGTCAGGGCAGACATTGGTGGTACCTGGGCACCATCTACTTCTTCTGGTCTCAGGCTGATGAAGTCTCTGGTTTATGTGGCCCTTTCTGTCTCTTGGGCTAATACTTTCCTTGTCTCTTTGGTGATCTTCATTCTCCTTTACTCCAGGTGGTTGGGACCAATTGATGCATCTTAGATGACCGCTTATAAGCTTTTAAGACCCTAGGCGCCACTCACCATAGTAGGATGCAGAACATTTTCTTAATAAGCTTTGTTATGCCAATTAACTTAGATATCCCCTGAAAGCATGATCCCCAGACCCCTACCCCTGCTACTCTGTCCCTCAAAATGTTTGATTGTATTCAGGAAACTTCTTAGCTTTGGTTCAGTCCAGTTGTGTTGACTTCCCCTGTAGTGTGTGCTGTCCTACCGTTCACCTAAGATAATTCTTATCTACTGTCTAGTTAGTAAATAACCCTCACCCTCCCTCCCCACCCTTGTAACCATCAAAGAATGTTCTCTTCTGTGTTTAAACCTTTTCTTGAGTTCTTGTAATAGTGGTCTTATACGATGTTTGTCCTTCTGTGACTGACTAAATGCACTCAGCGTAATGACCTCCAGCTTCCTCTGTGTTACGTTTCATAGCTTGATCATTGTTCTTTATCGTTGCGTAGTATTCCATTGTGTGGATATACCACAATTTGTTTTTCCATTCATCCATTCATGGGCACCTAGGTTGTTTCCATCTTTTTGCTGTTGTAAACAGTGCTGCAATGAACATGGGTGTGCATATATCTATTCGTGTGATGGTTCTTATTTCTCTAGGGTATATTCCAAGGAGTGGGATAGCTTGATTGTATGGTACTTCTATTTCTAGCTTTTTAAGGAAACGCCAAATTGATTTCCAAAGTGGTTGTACCATTTTACATTCCCACCAACAGTGTATAAGTGTTCCAGTCTCTCCACAACCTCTCCA
>NW_004443983.1:754387-787385 GCF_000243295.1 Trichechus manatus latirostris | reverse complement strand
GTGTTTTGTTTTATTTATGTGATGGATTACATTGATTGTTTTTCTAATGTTGAACCATCCCTGCATACCTGGTATAAATCCCACTTGATCGTGGTGAATTATTTTTTTTTGATATGTTGCTGAATTCTATTGGCTAGAATTTTGTTGAGGATTTTTGCGTCAATGTTCATGAGGCATACTGGTCTGTAATTTTCTTTTCTGTGTGGTGTGTTTACCTGGTTTTGGTATCAGGGTTATGCTGGCTTCATAGAATGAGTTGGGGAGTATTCCATCCTTTTCTATGCTCTGAATACCTTTAGTAGTAGTGGTGTTAACTCTTTTCTGAAAGTTTGGTAGAAATCTCCAGTGAAGCCATCTGGTCCAGGGCTTTTTTTTGGTTGGGAGTTTATTAATTACCTTTTCAATCTCTTCTTTTGTTATGGGTTTATTTAGTTGTTCTACTTCTGTTTGTGTTAGTTGAGGTAGGTAGTGAGTTTATAGAAATTTGTTCATTTCCTTTAGGATTTCAAATTTTTAGAGTACAATTTTTCACAGTATTCTGTTATAATTCTTTTAATTTCAGTTGGGTCTGTTGTGATATCACCCATCTCATTTCTTATTCGTGTTATTTGCTTCCTCTTCTGTTTTTCTTTTGTCACTTTGGCCAATGGTTTATCAATTTTGTTGATCTTTTCAAAGAACAAGCTTTTGGTCTTGTTAACTCTTTCAATTGTTTTTCTATTTCATTTAATTCTGGTCTAATTCTTATTATTGCCTTTCTTCTGCCACCTGAGGGCTTCTTTTGCTGCTCTCTTTCTACTTGTTGCAATTGTAGGGTTAATGTTTTGATTATGGCCCTTTCTTCTTTTTGAATGTGTGCATTTATTGCTCTAAGCTGACCTCTGAGCACTGCTTTTGTTGTGTCCCAAAGGTTCTGGTAGGATATATTTTCATTCTTGTTTGATTGTATGAATTTCTTTATTCTATCCTTAATTTCTTCTATAACCCAGTAGTTTTTGATCAAGGTGTTATTCAGTTTCTATGTGTTTGATTTTTTTTCCTTGCTTTTTCTGTTGTTGATTTCTACTTTTATGGCTTTATGGTCAGAAAAGATGCTTTGTAATATTTCAATGCTTTGGATTTTGTTAAGGCTTGCTTTACAGCCTAATACATGGTCTAATCTGGAGAATGTTCCATGTGCATTGGAAAGGAAAGTACTATTGGCTACTGTTGGGTGGAGTGTTTGGTATATGTCTATGAGATCAAGTTGGTTGATTTTGGCATTTAGCTCTTCTCAGTCTTTGTTGAGCTTCTTTCTTGATGTTCCGTCCTTTACTGAAAGTGGTGTGTTGAAGTCTCCTACTACTATTGTGGAGCTATCTATCTCTGTTTTCAGTCCTGTTACAATTTGTTTTATGTATTTTGGAGCCCTGTCGTTGGGTGCATAAATATTTATTATCGTTATGTCCTCCTGGTGTATTGACCCTTTAATCATTATATAGTGTCATTCCTTATCCTTTGAGGTAGATTGTACTTTGAAGTCTATTTTGTCACAGATTAATATTACCACTTCTGCTCTTTTTTGAATGTTGTTTGCTTGCTATATTTTTTTCCATCCTTTGGGTTTTAGCTTGTTTGTGTCTTTAAGTCTAATGTGTGTCTCTTGTAGGCAGCATATAGATGGATCATGTTTTTTAATCCAATGCCACTCTCTGTCTCTTTATTGGTGCATTTAGTCCATTTAAGTTCAGCGTAATTATTGATAAGTATGAGTTTAGTGCTGTCATTTTGATGTCTTTTTTTGTGTGTTGTTCACAGTGCCTTTGTTCTACTTAATTTTCTGTGCTGAGTCATTTTTCTTCATGTATTTTCTTTTCATCTTTTTCATTGCTGTTGATTTTGTGTTTGCTGAGTCTTTATATTTTTCTAGTTTTTTATTTTGACTTTTAGGATTGTTAGTTTCCTTTGTGGTTACCTTAATATTTACCCCTATTTTTCCAAGTTTATACCAGTCTTTTACTTCTTTATATTGCCTTGACTTCCTCTCCATATGAAAAATCTATGTCTACATTTTTTAATTCCCTTCTTTTTGTTTTAATGTTTTCATCTTTTATATATTGACATGTGTTTTCCTATTTTCAGTGTTTTACATTTGATTTACTTCTCTGACTTCCCTATCTGGGTTGATATCTGGTTGCTCTGTCCTGTGTTCTAGTCTTGGGATGTTATCTGATGTTACTGATTTTCTAACTGGAAGACTCCCTTTAGTATTTCTTGTAATTTTGGTTTAATTTTTGCAAATTTCCTAAACTTCTGTTTGTCTGGAAATGCCCTAATTTCACCATTATATTTGAGAGACATTTTTGCTGCATGTATAATTGTTGGCTGGCATTTTTTTTTCCTTCAAGGCTTTATATATGTCATCCCATTGCCTTCTTGCCTGCATGGTTTCTGCTGAGTAGTCCGAGCTTATTCTTATTGACTCTTCTTTGTAGACAACTTTTTGTTTATCTCTAGCCACTCTTAAAATTTTCTCTTTATCTTTGGTTTTTGTAAGTTTGATTATAATATGTCTTGGTGACTTTCTTTTGGAATCTGCCTTATCTGGGGTTCAATGAGCATCTTGGATAGATATCTTGTCATCTTTCACAGTATCAGGGAAGTTTTCTGCCAACAAATCTTCAACAATTCTCTCTGTATTTTCTGTTATCCCCCCATTATGGTACTCCAATCACTCGTAGGTTATTCCTCTTGAATAATTGAATAATTCTTAGGGTTTCTTCATTTTTTTTTAATGCTTTTATCTGATTTTTCCTCAAATAAGTTGGTGTCAAGTGCTTAATCTTCAGTCTCACTAATTCTGATTTCCTTTGCCTCAATTCTGCTCCTATGACTTTCTATTGAGTTGTCTAATTCTGACATGTTATTGTTAATCTTCTGGATTTCTGATTGCTGTCACTCTAAAGATTCTTGCAGCCTGTTAAATTTGTCATTATGCTCTTTTCTAATCTTTTTTTTATTTCATCTATTGCATGTTCTGCATTTTGGTTAATTTCTTTCCCAATTTCTTGAAGAGTTCTGTATATTAATCTTTTGTATTCTGCCTCTGGTAATCCCAAGAAATTTTCCAGAGATCCCAAGAAATTTTCCTCCTCTGGAAAATTTCTAGATTCTTTATTTTGGGAGCTTGCTGAAGCCATCATGGATTGCCTCTTTATGTGATTTGATATTGACTGATGCCTTTGAGCCATCAATAAGTTATTATATTTATTTATTTTATGTTTGCTGACTGTGTCCTAGCTTCTTGTTTTGCTTTGCTATGCCCGAATAGGTTGCTCATATGAGCTAGTTTGATTATTGGCACCTTTGAAGCTCTAATGACCTGTCACCGGGTGGTTAGATCTGTTACTAGGTATGTGAGCTCAGGATTCTGCCCACTCCTCTTGTATGGATTCAGCTCAGGTGCCCAGGTAGATAGCCATCAAGTTTGTGTGTAAGCTCTCACTGACAGTCCTGGGCAGGCGTGGGTGATTGGTGTAGGCACAGGCATCTGGCTGCAGCAGGGGGACACACTCTGAGCAAGGCAGGGGGTGTAGCGCTGCCCCTGAGTGTCCAGAAGGATGGTGTGTCCCTGTTCCCTACGGTGCGTAGATGAGTGGGTTTTGCAGCCAGACTGTGAGCACCTAATGCTGTTGGCTGTAATGACTGGAGGACACCTTTTTTTCATTGGCCCCCATCACAGGTAGCTAGGTGGCATGTGTGGAGCCACCAGTCCTCAGGCCCCTGATGTCGGTAGGTGAAGACCCTGCTTAATGGGCAGAGCAGTGTCAAATGTCAAGAACCTTCCACTTCACTGCTGAAACAGTTGACGGTAGACTTCCAGTATATACTCTGTTGTACTGCAGGAATGAGGGCCTATGCTATTGAAATGGGCTCACACAAGTCTATGCAGGGGTAAAGCATTCAAAGTCCGTGGATCCCTTATGCCTGTGCCTAGGCAAAGAGCTATGCCTACCCTGGGTTTCTGGCTTAGGGGAGCCGGCAGTTTATTTTTTCCCCTGTATGTTAATTTGGTCACTCTCCAAGGCAGGGAGAATGGCTCCGAGCATGTGACGGATCCTACTTCTGGCCCAGGAGACTCAGCAATTGCTGAAGCTGGTCCAGGACCCAGTGCAGAGCAGGGAGCGGGGAAGTAAATAGGAGATAGGTTTTTCCTCTAAGGGGGTTGTTTCTGATCCGCGCAGTAGGCCGTATTTGAGTACTTATCTTTCACCGATCCAGGGCTGCTTCTCACTGGTTCTGGGTGCCTGAGTATACTCTCTGGTGCTGAATCTCTCCCGGTGTGGAAAACACACCTCCTGAGCATCGCTGCTTGCCTGCCTCACCGCTCACCCATGAGCTGATCAGGCCTGAAGGGCTCAGGCTGTCACCAGGTCTGGTCTGGCAACTCTTCACTGCTGCTGAGCCATGTCTCCCTCCCCTGCCACTCAGTCTGGTTCCTCAGCTATGCCTTTGATGTTCAAGGCTCCCAGATTGCCATATAGAATCGATTCACTTGTTTTTTGGGTCTTTGTTGTAAGAAGGTCCACCAGAAGCGTCTGACTACTCCAACATCTTGGCCTTGCCTCCTCTGCCTATTGTTCTTAATGGGATGAGGAAAGGCGACAAAAGAGAATTGTCGTGGAATCAGAAATCAAGTGGGCAGAGGCACAGTGGCACTCTGAGTGGTAAAAGGCATGGGATGTGGGAAAGATGACTCCTGACTTCTGGGAGGTAGCTAAGATTTATGTTGGAAATCAACCACTTAGTGAGTCTGAAGTTGATTTGGGTCCTCTAGACATTTTGACCCCCATGCATATGTCAGTTTGTTGTACTTTGGGGGCTTGCATATTACTGTGATGCCGGAAGCTATGCCACTGGTATTCAAATACCAGTAGGGTCACCCATGGTGGACAAGTTTCAGCTGAGCTTCCAGACTAAGAAAGACAAAGAAGAAGGACCTGGCAGTCTATTTCTGAAAAGAATTAGCCAATGAAAACCCTATGAATAGCAGCAGAACACTGTCTGATATAGTGCCAGAAGATGAGCCCCTCAGGTTGGAAGGCACTCAAAAGACTACTGGGGAAGAGCTGCCTCCCCAAAGTAGAGTTAACCTTAATGACATGGATGGAGTCAAGCTTTTAGGACCTTCATTTACTGATATGGCATTATTGAAAATGAGAAGAAATAGCTGCAAACATCCATTAATAATCAGAACGTGGAATGTAGGCAGTATTAATCTAGTGGAACCAAGGATATCATTGCTGTTGTCAGATGGATCCTGGCTGAAGGCAGAGAATACCAGAAAGAAGTTTATCTGTGTTTTATTGACTATGCAAAGGAATCTGACTATGTGAATCATAACAAATTATGGATAACATTGTGAAGAATGGGAATTCCAAAATGCTTAATTGTGCTCATGAGGAATCTGCACGTAGATCAAGAGGCAGTCATTCGAATAGAACAAGGGGGATACTACGTGGTTTAAGTGAGGAAAGGTGTGAATCAGAGTTGTATCCTTTCACCAGACTTAGTCAATCTATATGCTGAGCAAATAATCCGAAAAGCTGGACTATATGAAGAAGAAGAGGGCGTCAGGATTGGAGGAGGACTCATTAACAATCTGCGTTATGCAGATGACACAACCTTGCTTGCAGAAAGTGAAGAGGAGTTGAAGCACTTACTGATGAAGATCAAAGACTACAGTCTTCAGTATGGATTACACGTCAACATAAAGAAAACAAAAAACCTCACAACTGGACCAATAAGCAACATCATGGTAAACGGAGAAAAGATTGATGTTGTCAAGGATTTCATTTTACTTGGATCATAGTCAACGCCTATGGAAGCAGCAGTCAAGAAATCAAATGACAGCTTGCCTTGGGAAAATCTGCTGCAAAAGACCTCTTTAAAGTGTTAAAAAGCAAAGATGTCACCTTGAAGATTAAGGTTCGCCTGACTGAAGCCATGGTGTTTTCAGTCACCTCATATGCATGTGAAAGTTGGACGGTGAATAAGGAAGACCAAAGAAGAATTGACACCTTTGAATTAAGTTATTGGTGAAGAATAGTGAATATATCATGGACTTCCAAAGGAGGGAACAAATTTGTCTTGGAAGAAGTTCAACCAGAATGCTCCTTAGAAGCAAGGATTCTGAAACTACCTCTCACATAGTTTGGACATGTTATCAGGAGGCATTAGTCCCTGGAGAAGGACATCATGCTTGGTAAAGTAAAAGGTCAGCAAAAAAAAGGAAGACCCTCAATGAGATGGATTGACACAGTGGCTGCAACAATGGGCTTAAGCACAACCAGGATTCTGAGAATGGCAAAGGACCAGGCAATGTTTTGTTCCGTTGTACATAGGGTCGCTATGAGTTAGAACTGACTCAACAGCACCTGACAGCAACAACAATAGACTCTTTGAGTAGTTACCCCTAGAAACATTTAGAGAAAGTATTCCAGGGAAGAGCCATCTTCCTTGCCTCAGATAAGAGTATAGGCGTTAGTAGAAACTAACCACAAAGGGCAGCTATAGCCAACAGAACAGAGGATCAGCAGTGGCTGAGAGGGTGAACTTGTAGTAGATGATGCCATACAGTCTGTGGTAAAAGCCACTCCAAACTGCAAGGAATGACCTGCTGAAGAGTGAGTGTGAATGCTGAAACTCAGTTGTAAAGGGTTACTACTGACCAACTTCACCGTCCTTACTACCTTGTGCTGTCATCTGTAGCTCATAGTAGTGCACCATGCACCTAGAGGATGAGAAACCTCAAATCATAATTGTCTCATGTAGACATGTGAGATTGCTAGGTTCATCATGTTCCAGTTTTTTCTGTATTTCCTCCTCTTCTCAGGTCACTAATGTAGCAGCAGGCTATTTTCCAGTCAGCTGTTCTCTTCATTATTGTCACTGAACATTATTATCATAGGTGACAACACCTTGTTTAAGTCCCCTGTCATATTTTATATCAATGGAAGCTTCCATCTCTCCATGTCCCTATCTGGCAGTTCCAAGTGTGGGACCTTGTGAAAGTTGCTTAAGCTCACATTGTTTTTCTGTTGCATCTACTGTAGGTGATGACTGTGAGGATCATGTGAGAAGGCATCACTTCCCATCATCCTTCCAGACTCATTCAGATCAAATATCACCCTTTCCCTTTAAATTTTCCCAAGTAGTTTACTTCTAGGTGGAATACTGCTCCCCATTTGAATGTTCCCAGTACTTTGAGAAACCTCCAGAACTTACCATTTGTGATTGTTAAGGTTGTGTGTCCACTTGGCTGGGCCGTGATTCTCAGTGGTTTGGCAGTTGTGACGTAGTTTGGCAGTCATATAATGATGTAATCACCTCCATGATGAGATCTGATATAATGTGATCACCTCCATGATAGGATTTGCTGAGAGTAGCCAATCATTTGAAAGGGAGTTTCCTTGGGGATGTGGCCTACATCCAGTATAGGTGGACTTTCAGGCAAGGCTTTTGCTTGCTCTGGATCCTACAGCTGGCTCCTATTGGTCTGACCTCTGGTTCCTAGGACTTGAGCTAGCAACTTACCTGCCATCTTGGCTACTGATCTTGAGTTTACCGGCCCCTGCAGCTGTGTGAGTTGGGAGAAGCCTCCAGTCTGACCCAGGGACTTGGGGCTTTCCAGCCTCTACAACCATGTGAACCATTCCCTTGATATAAATCTTTATCTGTGTATATATTTATCCATTTTACTTCTTTTGCTTCTCTAGAGAACTCAGCCTAAGGCATCACTCTTAATTACTTACTTGGCCATCTCCTTCAAGAAACTGTGAATTCCTTAAAATTGTCATCTTAAGTTTTTCACATGTATCTTACTAATATATAATACAATGCCTAGCACATAGTGAATACAGATAGTCCCTGACTTACAACGTATTCTAGTTACAAAGAACCACACTTACGACTGTCTTTTTTTTTTTATTTTTCGGACATCTCATCTTCAGTAATATGTACTACATAAAATGTTGCAATGTGTAATTTGCTGGTGTTATCATTCTCAGATGTTCACTTGTAAATGTTTACTGTCATGATTTATAAAGATACTGTTAATAAAAGGCAATAATAATGAAAACTATTTAAAAAAAGAGGTATTCGACTTATGTCATAACCAACTTAAGACGGAATTGTCAGAACAGAACCCCAACATAAGTTGGGAACTACCTGTGTTCCATAACTACTTGTTCCTTGAATGAATTATAATATTGAGATAGTGATTTGCAATTTAAATGAACAACCCTTCCTCCATTACCATGGCTATTATATCCTGGTAGCTGTTCACGATAGACAAGAAAGTTGTGGGATATATGTTGTTGTTAGTAGCTGTGGAGTTGGCTCCAACTCATGACAACCTTATGTATAACAGAATGAAACATTGCCTGGTTCTGTGCCATCTTCATGATTGGTTGTATGTTTGAGGTCACTGTTGCAGCTATCGTGTCAATTTATCTCATTGAGGGTTTTCCTCATTTTCGTTGACCCTCTATTGACCAAACGTGTTTTTTTTTCTAGTGTGATGTGTCCAAAGTAAGCAAGCCTAATTATTGCCATCCTTGTTTCTAAGGGGCATTCTGGTTGTATTTCTTCTAAGACTGACTTGTTTGTTCTTCTGGCAGTCCATACTCTATTCAATATTCTTCACCAATACCATAGTTTGAATGCATCTGTTCTACTTCTGTCTTCTTTTTTCACTGTCCAGTTTTCACATGCATATGAGACAATTGAAAAGACCATGGCTTGGGTCAGGTGTACCTTAGTCATCAAATTATGTCTTTGATTTTTAAAACTGTAAAGAGGTCTTTGCAGCATATTTGCTTGATGCAGTACATCATTAGATTACTTGACTGGAGCTTCCATGGACTGTGGGACATATAACGGTAGACATTTTTCACAAGAAGTTAAAAACATTGAAAGATACAAGCAACATGTAAAAGAGTTTTTATCAGAAGGTAAATTTAGTGTGTCAGAGAAAGAAAGCATGTTACATTTAGTACTTTTTTAGTTTTAACAAATAGAAATTTATGTTTTTCACAGTATAGTAGGCTAGAAGTCCTAATTCAGGGCGCTGGCTCTAGGGAAAGTCTTTCTCTGACTGTTGGCTCTGGGGAAAGGTCCTTGTCTCTTCACCTTGGTTCCTGTTTCTTTGGAGATCTTATTTGTCCTGGCATCAATCTTCCCCCATCTCTGTTTCTCTTCCTTGTGTGTTTAATTTCTTTCATATCTCAAAAAGTTTGACTCAAGATACACCTTGCACTCATCCTATCTCTTAACATAACAAAGACAACCCAGTCCCAGATGGGATTAAAACCACAGGCATAGAGGTTTGGATTTACAAACATATTTTAGGGAGCCACCACTCATCTGTCAGTTTGTTGTGCTGTGGTGGCTTGCGTGTTGCTGTGATGCTGGAAGCTATGCCAATGGTATCTCAAATACCAGCAGCATCACCCATGGTGAAAAGGTTTCAGAAGAGCTTCCAGGTTAACACAGATGAGGAAGAAGGACCTGACAGTGTACTTCTGAAAAAAAATGTCCAGTGAAAGCCTTACGAATACCAGCAGAACATTGTCTGATATAGTGCCAGAAGATGAGCCCCTCAGGTTGGAAGTCACTTAAAATATGACAAGAGAAGAGCTGCTTCCCCAAAGTAGAGTTGACCTTAATGACGTGGATGGAGTAAAGCTTTTGGTACCTTCATTTGCTGAGATGGCAATACTCAAAATAAGAAGAAACAGCTGCAAACATCCATTAATAATCAGAACACGGAATGTACCAAGTATGAATCTAGAAAAATTGGAAGTAGTCAAAAATGAGATGGAATGCATAAAGATCCCCATCCTAGGCATTAGTGAGTTGAAATGGACTGATACTGGACATTTTGAATTGGACAATCATATGATCTACTATGCTGGGGAAGACAAATTGAAGAGGATGGTGTCACATTCATTGTCAAAAAGAACATTCAAGATCTATCCTGAAGTACAATTCTGTCAGTGATAGGAAAATATCCATATACCTACAAGGAAGACCAGTTAATACGACCATTATTCAAATTTACACACCAACTACTAAGGCTAAAGAGGAAAAACTGAAGATTTTTACAAACTTCTGCAGTCTGAAATTGATCAAAAATGCAATCAAGATGCATAGATAATCACTGGTGATTGGAATGAGAAAGTTGGAAACAAAGCCTAAGGATCTGTAGTTGGAAAATATGACCTTGGTGATAGAAACGATGCTGGAGATTGCCTGATAGAATTTTATAAGTCCAAGGAGTTAGTCATTGGAAATATCATTTATCAACAACATAAACTGACTGTACATGTGAACTTCGCCAGATGGAATACACAGGAATCAAATTGACTACATCTGTGGAAAGAGACGATGGAGAAGCTCAACATAATCACACAGAACAGATTGTGGAACAGACCATAAATTGCTCATATGCAAGTTCAAGTTGAAGTTGAAGAAAATTAGAACAAGTCCATGATAGTCTTAATACAACCTTGAGTATATCCCAGCTGAATTTAGAGATCAGCTCAAGACTAGATTTGACCCATTGAACACTAATGACCAAAGACCAGGCAAGTCGTGGGATGACATCAAGGACGTCATATATGAGGAAAGTCATTAAAAATACAGGAAATAAAGAAAATACCAAAATGAATATAAAAAGAGACTCTGAAACTTGCTCTTGAAAGTAGAGCCGCTAAAGCAAATGGAAGACACGATGAAGTAAAAGAACTGAACAGAAAATTTCAAAGGGCAACTCAAGAAGACAAAGTCAAGTATTATAATGAAATGTGAAAGACCTGAAGATAGAAAACCAAAAGAGAAGAACACGGTCGGCATTTCTCAAGCTGAAAGAACTGTAGAAAAAATTCAAGTATTGAGTTGCAGTTTTGAAGGATTCTATGGACAAAAAGTTGGATGACACAGGAAGCATCCAAAGAAGATGGAAAGAATACAGAGTCACTGTACCAAAAAGAATTGGTCAACGTTCAACCATTTCAGGAGGTAGCACATGATCAAGAACTAATAGTATTGACAGAAGAAGTCCAAGTTGCACTGAAGGCATTGGCAGAAAAACAAGGTCCAGGAATCTATGGAATACCAGTTGAGATGTTTCAACAAACACATGAAACATTGGAAGCACTCACTTGTCTATACTAAGAAATTTGGAAGATAGCTACCTGGACAACCAACTGGAATAGGTCCATATTCATGCCCATTCCAAACAAAGGTGATCCAACAAACTGTGGAAATTATTGAACAATATCATTAATATCACACACAAGTAAAATTATGCTGAAGATAATTCAAAAACTGTTGCCACAGTACAACTGCCAGAATTTCAAGCTGAATTCAGAAGAGGACGTGGAACAAGGTATATCATTGCTAATGTCAGATGGATCGTGACTGAAAACAAAGAATACCAGAAAGATGTTTACCTGTGTTTAATTGACTATGCAAAGGCATTCAACTGTATGGATCATAACAAATTACGGATAACATTGCAAAGAGTGAGATTTCCAGAACACTTAATTGTGCTCATGAGGAGCCTGTACCTAGATCAAGAGGCAGTTGTTGGAACAGAACAAGGGGCTATCATATGGTTTAAAAAGAGGAAAGGTGTGCATCAGTGTTGTACCTTTCACCATACCTATTCATTCTGTATGCTGAGCAAATAATCCGAGAAGTTGAACTATATGAAGAAGAACACAGCATTAGGATTGGAGGAAAACTCATTAACAACCTGTGATATGCAGATGACACAACCTTGCTTGCTGAAAGTGAAGAAGACTTAAAGCACTTGCTGATGAAGATCAAAGACTACAGCCTTCAGTGTGGATTACACCTTAATATAAAGAAAACAAAAATCCTCACAACTGGACCAATAAGCAACATTGTGAAAAATGGAGAAAATGTCAAAGTTGTCAAGGATTTTATTTTACCTGGCTTCACAACTCAAACCCCTGGAAGTAAGCAGTAGGGTGTTTATATTCAAGTTGTCAGCAGAGTAAGGTGAATAATAATTGAATGGAGATAAACCAAGTATAGCAGAGGATAAAGATAAGACTAAATTTTGAAATCAACATTCCTCTAAGCCTTGGTTTGGGGTCTCCTCCTTGAGTTAATGCAATTAACAAATGAATTAAAGATGATCAGACTTGGATTAATAGTTGGCATTGTGAGCTTCTCATTGGAGGATGGATTAAATGGCTCTATTAGTTGTTCAAATGAAGGGAAAAAAAAGAGAGAGAGAAAGGTCCAATAGGGAAGGGTTTGTGTGCTTAAAAAAAAAAAAAAAAGGAGAAGTTTTGCTTAATCAAGAACATCTTTGATATATTAATATATTGCTTCTTCTGAAGACATGGTTACAAAAGCAGAGAGAAATCATGATTCCGCATAATCTTCCTTGTCCAGCTTTTTATCATCAGTGGAGAAAAAAGCCCAAGAGAGTAGGATAGGGAACTCAGCATATACTGACATCAACATGATTTCCTGATGATTTTAACATCTCGTTCATAATTTTTCTCTCCACTTATCCCAGCCATCTGCCTCCCATACTCCACTAGCCATGCTGGAGATTTTTATGCTTTTTCAGCATTTACTATTTCCGATCATAAACTTCACAAATATCTAAAATAAATATTTTACTGCCATTTTGAAGCTAATAATATTTAGGATAACATGTTAAATACCTTGTCATCTGTCAAAAAAGTTAATAAATGAGGATCTACAATTTAACTCAGGTCTAGGTAACTACAGATTTTGCTTCTTAAACTATTGTGTGATATATCCCAATAGATTACTTTCTGATTCATTTCTATATAACATGTTTTAAGTTAAATTTTAAAACAAAACAGCAAAATGTTCTACTTTCATCACAAAATAATTATTGTTTTATCAAGAAGCTCCCCTGAATTTTTTAAGTATACTACTAGTTCCACTAGTATTTGTTACCTATGTATCATTGTGCCATTATCATATTCTGAATTGTCTATGCTATAAAACATACAGAAGTCAGATCTTTCCAAAGATACCTGTCTTAGGCTGGGTTCTTTAGAGAATCAACATCAGTGAAGTATATATATATATATATATATATAGAGAGAGAGAGAGAGAGATAAAGAGTGGGGTGGATTTATATCAAGGAAATGGCTCATGTGGTTACAGAGGCTGGAAAGCCCCAAGTCCATGGCTTAGGCTGGAGGCTTCTTCTGACTCATATAGTGGCAGGGGCTGGCAAACCCAAGATAGGTAGGTCAGACAGCAGGCCTCTGACTCACAGGCTGCAGAGGCTGACAAATCCCAATATTGGCAAGTAACCTGCTAGCTCAAGTCCCTGGAGGTCAGGTGAGGAGCCAGCTGCAGGATCCAGAGCGAGCAAAAGCTGTTTGTTAAAGCTATCCACTTGTGATATTTCTGTTACAGCAGCACTAGATAACTGAGACAGAATTTGGTACCGGGAGTGGGTGCTGCTCTAACAGATACCTACAATGTGGAATCGGTTTTGGAATTGAGAAATGGGTTGAAGCTGGAAGAGTTTTAATGTGCCTAATAGTAGAAGCCTAGAGTGCCCTGAAGAGACTGTTGGTGGAATTATGGATGTCAAAGACAATTCTGGTGAGGGCTCAGAAGGAAATGAGGAGAGCTATAAAACCAGAGACAGCACAGACTTAGAGAAGCAGCACCAAAGAAACAGCGGCCAGCAGAGCCAGGAGACTACTGTGAAATAGCAGGGGAACTGACCCATGGAGCAAGAAACCTGAGTGCCCTTGAGCAGGAGGCTTACTGGTGGAATGGGGTACCTCTGGGCACTTACTGGTAGAGCTAAAGAGCTTTGTAACACTTGCCTGAGCAGAGCAGAGGCTGGACTGACTCAAGAGACCGGAGGGGCTGAGGGGCTGAGAGGGTGGGAACAGGAATCAGAAGCTTAAGAGACAAGGTGCACAGGAAGCAGAGCTGCCTTGGTCTCAAAGGGTATGGCCATGACTTCTGGGGTCTCAGAGTGGAAACGTGGTCTGCTGGGTCTCAAAGAGTGGGGCTACAATGTCTTAGGTTTCATACAGTCAGATTTTCACAAACTTGGCTCTGGAATGTGGGGCTACCATTCCCAAGTGCCAGTGGGATGAGGCCAGATCCGCTGCCCAAAGCTGAAGGGGCAGTGCTGCCATGCCAAAGGGTCAGAAGAAGTACACTGCCATGCCCAAGGGGCAGAAGGACAGGGCCTGCTGGGGCCGATGGTGTAGGGTCGTCACTCAGACAGACTAGGAGAATGCGGCCACTTAAATCCGAGGGAGCAAATTTGCTGTCCCAGTGGGCCTGGAAGGCAGAGCTGAAGCCCAAAGCCAAAGGGCCTTCACTCAGAATCCGGAGAATGTGGTCAGAGTCTGAAGGGCAGGGCCATTGCCTAAATGATCTAAGAGATCAGAGGATTATTTTCAAGCCTTAAGAACTAATATAATGTGTTCTGCTGACTTTCTTGGTGCTTGTTATCCCCTCTTTCCTCCACTTTCTCCAATTTTTAAAGGAAATGTCTACCTTGTACCTGTTCCACCATTGTACTTTGGAAGCAGATAACTTGTATTCTAGATTTCACAGATGAAGATGAATTTTACCCCAAAGTTGATTTAAGACTTTTGGGATGATATGATGGGGTGAATGTGTTTTACATGTGGCAAAGATATTAATTTGTGGGGGGGCAAAGAGTAGAATGTTATAGATAGAATTGTGTCCCCCAAAGATGTATATTAACTTGTCTAGGCCATGATTCTCAGTATTGTGTGGTTTATCCACCATTTTGTGATCTGATGTGATTATCCTATGTGTTGTAAATCCTAATCTCTATGGTGTTAATGAGGCAGAACTGAGGCAGATATGTTAATGAGGCAGGGCTCAATCTACAAGACTGAGTTGTATCTTGAGTCAATCTCTTTCGAGATATAAAAGAGAATCAAGCAGACAGGAGAGGGACCTTGTACCACCAAGAAAGAAGAGCCAGGAGAAGAGTACATCCTTTGGACCTTGGATGCCTATGCTGAGAAGCTCCTAGACCAGGGGCAGATTGATGACAAGGATTTTCCCCCAGAGCCGACAGAGACAGAAAGCTTTCCTCTGGAGTTGGCACCCTAAATTCGGACTTCTTGCCTTCTAAACTGTGAGAGAATAAATTTCTGTTAAAGTGATCCACTTGTGGTATTTCTGTTGTAGCAGCACTAGATAACTAATATAATACCATTTCTGAATATTAAGGTAGAAAACTTAAAACATGAATTAACGTAAAGACAATGCTATCTGGGCCAAAAGTTCCAAGGAGATATTTGTAGTATGTATTAAGAAAATAGCTCATTGAGATTAGAAATTTTTTGTCTGAAAATGGTTTAAATTCTTTTCAAAACTTAAAAATTTAAGTTAAAAATATCACTGAAATTAGTGGTATGTCTATTGAGAAAAATGACAAAGTGCATTTCATTTAGCAATCTTTGATATTTAGAGTCACATAACCAATCTCTATGTGTGGCCAAAGAGGCTGTGACAGAGTAGATGCACCAGAAAGCCTGGCTGTTCATGACCATTTAAATGATTGATCTAATTGCAGCCTGATTCATCATATTGCTACTGTGGAAATTAACCACAATAATTCAGAGTGGTATTTTATGTTTCAAACTAGTCACATACAGAAAACCTTTCATAAATGGGTAACAACATAATTCCTTATACTCCAGTGTACTGACTTAGGTAATTAGGAGGTTGCCTCTAATTTATTTTCTCTTTTTTTGAACATTGGGTATGTCCGTGAGGAGCACTGGTGGCACAGTGGTTAAGGGCTTGGCTGCTAACTAAAAGGTCAGTGGTTTGAACCCACCAGCCACTCTGCAGGAGAAAGATGTGGCAGTCTGCTCCTATAAAGATTACAGCCTTGGAAACCCTATGGAGCAGTTCTGCTTTCCTACAGGGTCACTATGATTCAGAATTGACTCACAGCAAGGGGTTATTTGGGTATGTCCATGAATTGAAATATGTAACAGATATTTTCAAAAGGCTTATTTGCAATTACATAGGATCTAAGCTATGAGTGTGTCAGGGTCGTATCTTTTCACCATAGTTACTCAGTCTGTATGTTGAGCAAATAATTCGAGAAGCTGGACTATATGAAGAAGAATGTGGCATCAGGATTGGAGGAAGACTCATTAACAACCTGCCATATGCATGACACAACCATGCTTACTGATAGTGAAGAAGACTTGAAGCACTTACTGATGAAGATCAAAGACTACCGCCTTCAGAATGTATTACACCTCAACATAAAGAAAACAAAAATCCTCACAACTGTACCAAGAAGCACCATCATGATGTATGGAGAAAATATTGAAGTTGTCAAGGATTTCATTTTACTTTGATCCACAATCAACACTCATGGAAGCAGTACGCAAGAAATCAAACCACGTATCGCATTGGCAAATCTGTTGCAAAAGACTGCTTTAAAGTGTTGAAAAGCAAAGATTTCACTTTGAGGATTAAGGTGCACCTGATCCAAGTCATGATATTTTCAGTCACCTCATATGCATGTGAAATCTGGGCAGTGAGTGAGGAAGACCAAAGGAGAATTGATGCCTTTGAATTATGGCGTTGGGGAAGAATATTGACTATACCATGAAATGCCAGAAGAATGAACAAATCTGTCTTGGAAGTAATACAGCCAGAGTGCTCCTTGGAAGGGAAGATGGAGAGACTTTGTCTCAGGTACTTTGGTCATGTTTTCAGGAGGGACCAATCCCAGGAGAAGAACATCATGCTTGGTAAGGTAGAGGGTCAGTGAAAAAGAGGAAGTCCCTTGATAAGACGGACAGACACAGTGACTGCAACAATGGACTCAAACACAGCAGTGATTGCGAGAATAGTGCAGGACCGCCCAGTGTCTTTTTCTGTTGTACACGGTGTCGCTGTGAGTCTAACCAACTCAATGGCACCTAACAACAACAGCAAGCTATGAATAAGTAAAGACCATTGTGAGTACTACTGGTTTACTTGTCACAATTTGACTTTTAAAAAATAAATTGTTTTTGAAAGGAAAATCTGGGGAAAATGTTCATTTGTGTATCTAGTGATTTGTTTGGAAATAATAAAGTACTTTAAATGCCCATCTTCCTAAATTAATATTGTCTTCATTTATTAAAATGACTATCACAGATGAGTATCAAAACTGTAATGATGATTCTTGTTCACAGTTTATAATACTCTGAAATAATCTGCAGGGTCATTTAACAAATGAATATTAGTCTCATGATCACATCAAATACATTGCCATATCTAAATTTTATTAACCAAAAAAACCAAACAAACCTGTTGCCATTGAGTCGATTCCAACTCACAGAAACCCTATAGGACAGAGTAGAACTGCCCCATATGGTTTCCGCCTGCGCCACCAGGGCTCCCTATTAATCAAAAATAAGGTTTATCATTTTCATAGAAACTATAAAAAGTGAGGAAAACTATAAAGAAAAAAAGATTGCTTGTGATTCCACTATTCAACATTAATATTTAACTATATATGTATGTGAAACTAGGGGATTAACTGCAGTTCTGGCACAACTATAGGCAATCTTGTTTTTGCATGTTTATGTAAGATAAACGATCTTTTATCTTTAAATTCTAGATACATTTTTTCTATATAGGGCAAATTACTTTTGTGTGGAAATTTGTTGCATAATGTCTTAGTTATCTAGCATTGCTATAACAGAAATACCACAAGTGGATGGCGGCTTTAACCAACAAATTTAGTTTCTCATAGTTTAGGAGGCTAGAATTCTAAAATCAGGGCACTGGCTCTAGGGGAAGGCTTTCTCTGTCTGTTGGGTCTGGAGGAAGGTCCTTGTCTAACTTTCTGCTCCTCGGCAGTCTTAATGTGGCATGGTGTCTCTCTTCCTCTATCCCTGCTTCTTCCTGGATTGTTTTAATCTCTTTTCTGTCTCAAAAGAGATTGACTCAAGACAAACCCTGCCCTAATCCTACCTTATTAACATAAGAAAGACAACCCATTCCCAAAGAGGATTATAACCACAGGCATAGAGGCTAGGATTTACAACACATATTTTGGGGGGACACAATTCAATCCATAACACATACATGAAACAATACGGATATTTCAAAGCAAAATTTTCAGGGCTGAGAGTCTTATATAAGTAAAGTAGATATATAATTCCAACTTCTGAGCCAGAACTGCAGCAAAATATTGTTTAATAATTGAAGTGTAATAATAATGACATGTTAATGACAGTATATTCATCATGTAAAACAAGGAATGTTTCAAACCTAAGTAATGACATTGATAGAAAGAAACATTGACAATGAAAAAATATTTCAAATTAAAGTGTTTAAAGTAAGTGCAATAATTTTAAATAAGATGTTTTTAAAACTAAAACTTAAACTATTTTATATTGTAATTAAGACAGTCATTGCAGATAATGTAGAAAAGTAGAAAGAAAAATATCACTATCATATATCACCAGACCTTCTCGTATCTTTCTTTCTCATCTCTTCCATTTTACACTAAGCCAAAAATGACCAGTTTATATGCCAAGGCAAAATCTTCCTGAATCCCAGTTCTGTATATCCTACTTCCTACTGAAAATCACTAAAGCCTATGGCACCTTAAGATAACCCTAATTTGGGCAGAACATGTCAATAGCAAGTCATAAACTGGGGGAAGATAATATAAAAGAAAAAGATATTCACACTTTTCTCCATCCCTCTGGAATATACGCTGTAATTTAGGTCTCTTTCAGGTACCTAACAGGCACAGACCAAGAAAATTTATATGGGTCTGCATTTTTTTTCCGGCTGAGTTTGACCTTCTCTAATCTTTTCTCTTCTAGGATCCAGAGACTTCTTCCTCTGAAATGATTGAAAAGATGACTATAAGTTAGTAAATATTTCCCAAAGAGATACATTTAATCACTTTTTTAAAACAATAGAACCTCCTGGTTTTTATATTGGTATAAGGTACATTCTTAGGAAGACTATATAGTATAGCTTACTTATATTAAGGAAGCTCTTGCCTAGTGAACTTCACGTAAGCATACTTAAGACTTTCTATAGGAAGGGAAACCTTATTCCCCAGTATTTAGGCAAAGTGGTCTCCACAAGGTTATGTGAACATTTCAATCCCCTGAAGTGCCAGAAGAAAATACAACTTGTATTTTTATTTATTGTCATCTCATTCCTTTTTGATTTCTGTTTCTATTTACGTGTTTCATAATGAACCTATTATTAAAAAATCAATGCAAAGTTGGCTAATATTTAACAAATATATGTTTCTGTGGTAAATGGAATTATATTTTAAATAGTAGAGGTAAGCATTAGCAAGTGTATACCAAAATTGAATTTGAGAAAAGATAAATAAAAACTTAGCCTGTTGCGCAGAGGTTAAAGTGTTTGGCTGCTAAGGGAAAGGTCCACAATTCGAACTCACCAGTTGCTCTGCTGGAGAAAGATGTGGCAGTCTTCCTCCGTAAAGATTACAGCCTTGGAAACCCTCTGGAGCATTTCTATTCTGTCTTATAGGGTCACAATGAGTCAGAATCGACTCGACAACAATGGGTTTTGGGTTTCATGTTAACATTCCTGAATATGAGGGCTGCATTCTTTGTACCACCTGTCTGTAAGTTTGTCGTACTGTGGTCACTTGCATGTTGCTATGATGCTGGAAGCTATGCCACCAGTATTTCAAATACCATCAGGGTCGCCCATGGTGCACAGGTTTCAGCGGAGCCTCCAAACTAAGACAGACTAGGAAGAAAGGCCTCGCAATCTACTTCCAAAAATTAGCCAATGAATACCCTATGAATCACCACAGGAAATCTTATGGACAACCCTATTGTCTGACATAGTGCTGAGTTATTAGCGCCTAAGTTG
The DNA here is from genome assembly GCF_000243295.1 of Trichechus manatus latirostris. Taxonomy (NCBI): domain Eukaryota; kingdom Metazoa; phylum Chordata; class Mammalia; order Sirenia; family Trichechidae; genus Trichechus; species Trichechus manatus. The sequence goes on along the minus strand of NW_004443983.1, from coordinate 767,420 downwards.
GAAGGTATTCAAAATACACAATAGCTGCAACAATGGACTCAAGCATAGGAATGATTGATCATGAAGATGGTGCAAGACCAGGCAGCAGTTTATTCTGTTGTACATAGGGTTGCCATGGATTGGAGCTGACTCAATGGCAACTAACAACAACATTCTCTGCACAGCCTGTATTTTTAAAATTTATTTTCTTATTAAAATGGTAGTAAAGACCACATACTTTTATCAGCTATAATGCTGAACTACTGTTAATATAGTGGCTGCTCATTTAGTTACAGGAGGCTCTGAAGAGCTTTTCAAGTTAGGTTCTTAGTAAGATACAATACAGACTTCTAAATAGTTTCCTTTTATAACTTGGTACCAATCTAGTAACAAAGGTTTAAAATTTTGCATACTGTGCTTGATTTTCCTTTTCAACAATGAATAGTAGTATTTAGAGTACACCTTTGCCAGTGAATGCGCCACAGCTTTATTTAGATGAGGACTAGGCATGGCACAGAGAAATATTAACATGCTTTTGTCTACCCAGCACAAAGTAATATGTCAGTCTGCTTCACGGGATGATAAAAATCACCTCCTACCAGCCTCAACGTAAATTCCTTTAAAATTAGACCAATCTAGATTTGAACTAACAATTGAACTGCTCTCTAATCTCAGGTAAATATAAGTAAAACACATGCACAAGGATTATGGCCTGGGTATTTCCAGCTGGGACTTAATCTTTGCATTTGTTTAACTATACACTCCAAAAGGATTTCTGTCTGAGAGCTGCAACTATTTGCTCTGCCTAGAATCCTGGAATTTGTGGCTTTCACATTTAGTTACGTTGGATACAAGTTGTTTACAGGATAGGTTGTAATAACCTCTAAATTCCCAAAGGCAGAGCTATTCAGGTGGTATGACCCATCATTCTGTTGAAAGCTCTATGTAACTTAACAGAAAGGACCAACATTTTTATGTTCATTAATCTGTTTAAGTTTTCCATTTCTGGAGGTTTTCAATTGTGGCAGTTTATATTTTGTAAGGAAATCATCCATTTCTTCTGTTTTCAAATGCATACCACTGAGTTAGATGCAAGTATTATTTTAATTTCACCTTTTTCTCTGCCTGGGTATTTGTTTTCATACTTAATTTTATGTCTCTCTTCTGTCTCTCTCTCCTTCTCTCTTGTTATAATAACAAGAGTTTTAACTACTTTACTGGCCATTCCAAAAAACCAGCTTTTGAATTTACTTGCTACTAATTTTGGTTATTTATTTTCTGCTTCGTTAATTTCAGCTTTTATCATTAATTTCGGCTTTTATCTTTATTAATGTTATTGAGTTTCTCTGTTTCATGTCTCTCTTTTCTAATTTGTATGTGTACTTATTTTATTTTCACTTTAGTCTTCTTTAATACTAAAGGAATTCAAGGTGACACATTTTCCGAGCACAGCTTTTACTGTATCCCATAGATTGTCAGTATGCAGAATTCTCTTTTCAAAGACTTCAGTGTATGTTGCAATTTTCTGTTGGTTTCCTCTTTGTTTCATGGATTATTTAGGTGTCTGTTTCTTAATGTTAAAGGCATAAAGAAGCTTTGGCCACCTTTTCATTATTTAGTTCCAATTTTCTGAGATTCTTATAGAAGGATCTAGCCTGTAAGTTCTTGTTTTTGATTTGTGGAGTTTATTTGTGGCCCCAAAAAAAGAAAAATCAAATATTTTGTAAGTGTTTCATGGGACAATAAGAAAAAAATATGCATTCTCAATTTGAGGGATGTAGAGTTTCATATGCACACGTGTGTATATGTGTATTCTAGGTTATTGGTTTTTTAAAAATTCAATTCTTATATACGCTTAACTTTTGCTTGCTAGATATGGCCAAGACAGAAAGAGGAATATTTTAGTCTTCTACTTTATTTTTTATCAAATTCTTCTTGCATTTTAATAGCTTTTGCCACACTTATTTACTTGTTATTTTGTGGCATATACCGTTTTTTGAATGTTTTACTTTTTTCACAAATTGTCAAATTTATTATTAAACATTCTTTAATTTCACCTTCTTTGATTCTTTGAATCTTAAATTCCTCCTTGTTTGTCTGATCCTACTTTTTTTTCCTATTTGCATTTTTTCTTTATTTCTTTGCTTTAGACATGTTTCCTATAAGCATCATTTTTGAGGGGACATCACCTGATGATCTTTATATTTTAATTGGGAAATTCAGACCCTTCACATTTAGAGTAATGAATGATATGCTTTATTTTCTTCTTTTCTACCTTGCTTTAAGTTTCCTATTTATTTTACATTCTGGTTGTTTTTTAATTCACTTTTTTCTTATCATTGTTGATTTTATTGGTTACTATGCATTCAATTATTTTTCCTCTGGTTAATTTGACACTCCTTCAGCTTCTGTGGAAACCCTGTTGGTGTAGTGGTTAAGAGCTACGGCTGATAACCAAAATGGTGGCAGTTTGAACCCACCAGCCACTCCTTGGGAACCCTATGGGCAGTTCTTCTCTGTCCTGTAGGGTTGCTATGAGTCAGAATTAACTCAGCGCAACAGGTTTTTGGTTTTCAGCTTCTGTGTTTGCTTCTGTTTACATGTTATATCTTCTAGATTCCTTCTCTTAACAATTTATCTTTTTCCTTTTGTTTTCTGTGACTTAATATTTTTCTCTTTGCTGTAAAAAATTGTTTTGCACTTGATATTCCAGGTTGTCCTAGAAGTGATTATGTTGTTCTTTGATTTATTAAATTATTTGGGTTCCTATTCTCTTTTGTGATCCAGAAAGGCTTTTTTTTTGTCCTGCATGAACCTGTTGTACTTGAGTTTCCTTAAATGTCCATCCCCCTCTATAAATTAAATTTATTGTCTGTGCAATGTGCTGTATTCACAAGTTCTTAATGAAGACCATTTGGAGCAGAGCACAGACCAGATCTGTTCTAATGGCGTGGTCAAGAGGTATTTATTACTCACAGAATAAACAGGACAGAAATGAGTACCACAGAAAACATCCTTGACAGCCGAGATTCCCTGAGGTTAGACTCCTGTCCCAGGGTGTCATGTATCACATTCATGCATGCCCCTGTCAAGCCATGGAGGAAGAATGCCAGAAACTCTCTCGCCTGGGGTTAAAACACTAACAGGACAGCCATGTATAAGCTCCAAACATGTATAGAGGCCAATTAGGGGAAAGAGGTTAAAAAAAAGTACAAGGCCCCTTGTGGGCAATGGATATTGTTCATTGCTCCCATTTAGGGTGGGTGACCATCTCCTGATGGCTGTTCTAGATTTTACTGGTGCCAGGAGAATTCCTTCTCCCTTTATCCCACCAAGATAGTTTAACAGAGTTCTGAGTTTCTTCATAGGGCAATCATCTCCCCCTAAGGCACATACTTTGTGTTCATTAGTAGCTCTTATGTATGTTAGTAGCTAGGGAGACAGTGAGAGATTATTGTACACCTGTGCACCCAGCAGTCTGGATCCTCTAAAACTCTATTTTATAATGCAAGTGTTTTGAGTAATCTTCCTCTTTGTAGCTGCTGGGCATCTGTAGATGTACTGCTGGTTTTCTTTGTTGGCTCCCTGAGGATCCAGTTCAGTTACTGGAGAACCCTAAGAGGTGGCATCTTGACCAGTAGTGGAAAAAAATCTTTGTCACTTGGGGGAAGCTATTCTGCTATTCCATCTCCTTATGTTCTTCCTGGACAGAGAAGATCCAGACATGATTCATTTTCCTCTTGGCATCTTGTGAGCAATGGGAGACCAGGAACAGAGGGGAGAGGGAAGGAGCAATGTTGACCTTTCTTAAGGGATACCACAGATCTCTGTGGGCCAGTTGTTACAAGTATCCACTGCTTTTTACTCCTCACCTTAGAGCTCTCTCAAGCTGGTCCAGACACTCATCTTGCCACTAGAATATAGCCCTTCACATATCCTCTAAGCCAAAATTTGCAAAGTATCTAACTTGAAACTTCCTATTTGAGCTAAGAATCTAGGGGAGTGAGGATGGGAGAAAAGCTATGTTCCCTTCCTTACTCCTCATAAAAAAATTATCAGGCTTGATGAATTAAGTGAAGTGTGTCACATTCGTAGAAACCATATTCCTGTTTTTTCTCGGGCCTTATATATGCCTTGAGCAGATTTCATATCCCCCATTGGCCTGGTCGTTGCTCATGCCCCCATTCTGAAGCAAGAATTCTCCTGTGTTTGGTTTTATAAATGTCTGGATATTTGACAATCTCATCCTAATCATATCAGTCACTTTATCACAAAATCTTTACAAGCTATATTTTCATTAAATTTGACCATTTTATTTCAAAGTGAAAATTAAATGCAGTTATGCTTCATTTAACATCCATGGTATGATCTTTGAAACAGGACGTTATGTGATTCGGGTGTTGTGCAAACACCAGATTGGATGCTGCTGCCTATGAGTCAAAGCATCCACTGTGTTATACGGTAAACTTTTTATTTGTAAGTAGGGAAAAACCAGAAAAACCAAACCCATTGCTGTCGAGTCGATTCTGACTCATAGCAACCCTAAGTAGGGAAATTCACATAAAATGATGATAGAAAGTACGGTGCAGCACTTACACAAGTATTTATTATATAGATATTTATTATGACTATCAAGGCATACGTATTATAGGTAATATAGGTACTTTATATGCCATTTTATATGCCTGGCAGTGCAATCACTTTGTATACAAGAGACACGTGATACACATGTTGCATGTGTAAAGTTGTTGCATTCACTACATCCAATTACATCCACTATGTCCCGTTCTCTGATCCTGATTTCTGAAATGCGTTATTACCTTACGGGACCATGGACGTATATAAGGCCAGACATTGCCCAAACAGACATTACGTAGCACGTAGCACATGACTATAGGTTTATCCTTGTAGTTGCAAATACCATTCAAAGTTTAGTTCTAACTAGCAAGCTAAAGTTGTATTTCATTGCAAGTTTTATAAAGAATTGAATTTCCTCATTAACATTCATGATTTGTAATAAATAAGGGAAGAAAAGTAGCTGCATAAAAATTTAATTTCTATCAGCTCAATGGTTGGAATTTTTAATTATGAAGTATCTTCCTCTGTGTCAAAGAATATTGCCCTTTTTCACGTTGTTATCTTGTTAATTATTGGTATTAGATGCCCTTCACTTTTTTTTCTCTTGATTAATCTTTGATTAATCAAAGTTTATCATCCTGAGAATATGAATATTCTTTGGAATACTTAATAATATTTAAAAATTCATCCAACTGATTCAAATTTTTGAATAACAGAGTTTAGCCACATCATTGAAAAATGAAGGTTCAAAGAAGAAAACTTACGATGTTGACAGTCCTTCTCTACAGCCCTGGTGATTTCTTTCCAGCAGAAAGATGATTTTTTTAAATTCTACCACACCATAATTAAAAAGGTGAAATTGGTCCTACCCTTTGTTTAAACTATATTCTTTTTGTGTCTATTTCTTTAATAAAAATTATTTACTTTTATTCTTCCTTCTAGAACATTCCTAGTTTCTCAGCCAGTGACTTCCTTTCTTCAAACTTCTATCTGATTCTTTTTCCTGAAACCTCTAAATTATCTTGTACATCTCTGTCAGAGTAATCTAAAAACAAAACTTTCATCAACTTCATAAAGCTTACCTAACTTCAAGTCACAGTAATTTTTCATAATTTTATAGGGAAAAAAAAAAGCACAGTTTAGGAGGATCTCAGAGTTTTGTGGTAACCCATGTTTACACATAAGCCCAAAACCCGCTGCATCGAGTCAATTACCACTCATAGTGACCTGGTAGGACAGAGTAGAACTTCCCCACAAAGTTTTCAAGGAGCAGCTGGTGGATTTGAACTGCCAACCTTTTGGTTAGCAGCCAAGCTCTTAACCACTGCGCCACTAGGGCTTTTGTTTGCGCATAGGATGTGCTATATGACAGGGCTGCCATATCATGTTTAATATGTGTGTTGTGCTGGGAAGGTTGTTGTTGTTGTTAAGTGCCCTCCAGTCGGTTCCAACTCATAGTGACTCTGTACACGACAGAACTAAACACTGTCCAATCCTGTGCTACCTCACAATCGTAGTCATGCTGGAGTCCATTGGTCCATTGTTGCAGCCACTGTGTCAATCCGTCTCATTGAGGATCTTCCTCTTTTTTGTGAAACTCTACTTTACCAAGCACGTTGTCCTTCTCCAGGGACTGATCCCTCCTGACAACATGTCCAAAGTATGTAAGATGTAGTCTTGCTATCCTTGCTTCTAAGGAGCATTCTGGTTGTACTACCAAGACAGATTTGTTCATTCTTTTGGTAGTCCATGGTATATTCAATATTCTTCACCAACACCATAACTCAAAGGCGTCATTTCTTCTTGGGTCTTCCTTATTCACTGTCCAGCTTTCACATGTATATGAGGGGATTGAAAATACCATGGCTTAATCTTCAGGATGACATCTTTGCTTTTCAACACTTTAAAGAGATGTTTTGCAGCAGATTTGCCCAATGCAAGGCATTGTTTGATTTCTTGACCGCTGCTTCCATGGGTATTGATTGTGGATCGAAGTAAAATGAAATCCTTGACAACTTTAATCCTTTCTCCATTTATCTTGATGTTGTTTATTGGTCCAGTTGTGAGAATTTTTGTTTTCTTTATGTTGAGGTGTAATCCATACTGAAGGCTGTGGTCTTTGATCTTCATCAGTAAGTGCTTCAAGTCCTCTTTGCTTTCAGCAAGCAAGGTTGTGCCATCTGCATAACACAGGTTGCTAATGAGTCTTCTTCCAATCCTGATGCCCCATTCTTCTTCATATAGTCCAGCTTCTTGGATTATTTGCTCAGCATACGGATTGAATAGGTATGGTGAAAGGATGCAACCCTGACACACACCTTTCCTGACTTTAAACCACGCAGTATCCCCATGTTCTGTCTGAACAACTGCCTCTTGATCTATGTACAGGTACCTCATGAGCACAATTAAGTGTTCTGGAATTCCCATTCTTCTCAGTGTTATCCATAATTTGTTACGATCCACACAGTTGAATGCCTTTGCATAGTCAATAAAACACAGGTAAACATCTTTCTGGTATTCTTTGCTTTCGGCCAGGATCCTGAAATTTCTGGCAGTTCTGGCAGTTCCCTGTTGACATACTGCTACAGCCACTTTTGAATGATCTTCGGCAAATTTTTACTTGCTTGAGATAGTAATGATACTGTTTGATAATTTCCACATTTGACTGGATCACTTTCTTGGGAATAGGCATAAATATGGATCTCTTCCAGTCGGTTGGCCAGGTAGTTGTCTTCTAAATTTCTTGGCATGGACAAGTGAGCACTTCCAGTGTTGCATCCCTTTGTTAAAACATCTTAATTGATATTCTGATAATTACTGGAACCCTGTTTTTCACCAAAGCCTTCAGTGCAGCTTGGACTTCTTCCTTCAGTACCATCGTTTCCTGATCATATGCTACCTCTTGAAATAGTTGAACGCTGACCAATTCTTTTTGGTATAATGACTCTGTGTATTCCTTCCATCTTCTTTTGATGCTTCCTGTGTCATTTAATATTTTCCCCGTAGAATCATTCACTATTGCAATTCAAGTCTTGAATTTTTTCTTCAGTTCTTTCAGCTTGAGAAATGCCGAGTGTGTTCTTCCCTTTGGGTTTTCTATCTCCAGCTCTTTGTACTTGTCATTATAATACTTTACTTTGTCTTCTCAAGCTGCCCTTTGAAATCTCCTGTTCAGTTCTCTTACTTCATCGTTTCTCCCTTTTGCTTTAGCTACTTGACGTTCAAGAGCAAGTTTCAGAGTCTCTTCTGACATCCATTTTGGTATTTTCTTTCTTCCCTGTCTTTTTAATGATGTCTTGCTTTCTTCATTTATGATGTCCTTGATGTCATTCCACAGCTTGTCTGGTCTTCAGTCATTAGTGTTCAACGTGTCAGATCTATTCTTGAGATGGTCTCTAAATTCAGGAGGGATATAATCAAGTTCGTACTTTGGCTTTTGTGGCCTTGTTCTAATTTTCTTCAGTTTCAACTTGAACTTGCATATGAGCAATTGATGGTCTGTTCAGCAGTCAGCCCCTGGCCTTGTTCTCACTGATGGTATTGAGCTTTTCCATCGTCTTTTTCCACGTAAGTAGTTGATTTTGATTCCTATATATTCCATCTGGCGAGGTGCATGTGTATAGTTGCCGTTTATGTTGGTGAAAAAAGTTATTTGCAATGAAGAAGTCATTGGTCTTGCAAAATTCTATCATGTGATCTCTAGCATCATTTCTATCACCAAGGCCATATTTTCCAACTACTGATCCTTCTTTGTTTCCAGCTTTTGCATTCCAATTACCAGTAATTATCAATGCATCCTGATTGCGTGTTCGATCAATTTCAGACTGCAGAAGCTGTTAAAAATCTTCCATTTCTTCATCTTTGACCTTAGGGGTTGTTGCATAAATTTGAATAATTGTTGTGTTAACTGGTTTTCCTTGTAGGGGTATGGATATTATCCTATCACTGACAGTGTTGTCTTCAGGATAGATATTGAAATGTTCTTTTTGACAATGAATGCAACGCCATTCCTCTTCAAATTGTCATTCCTGGCCATATGACCATATGATTGTCTGATTCAAAATGGCCGATACCAGTCCATTTCAGCTTACTAATGCCTAGGATGTCTATGTTTATGCATTCCATTTCATTTTTGATGGTTTCCAACATTCTTAGGTTCATACTTCATACATTCCATGTTCCAATTGTTAATGGATGTTTGCAGCTGTTTCTTCTCATTTTGAGTCGTGCCATATCAGCAAATTGAAGATCCCAGAAGCTTGACTCTACTCTACCTCATTAAGGTCAACTCTACTTTGAGTAGGCAGCTCTTCCCCAGTTGTCTTTTGAGTGCCTTGCAACCTGGGGAGCTCATCTTCTGGCACTATATCAGGCAGTGTTCCACTGCTATTCATAAGGTTTTCACCAGCTAATTCTTTTCAGAAGCAGACTGCCGAGTCCTTCTTCTTTGTCTGTCTTAGTCTGGAAACTCAGCTGAAACCTGTTCGCCATGGATGACCCTGCTGGTATCTGAATACAGGTGGCATAGCTTCCAGTATCACAGCAATAGCAAGCCCCCACAGTACAACAAACTGACAGACATGTGGGGGTGCTAGGAATAGAAAGACAGAAGGAAATTATTTCCACCCTTACTTTATATGTAATATTGTCCAAGGCTTTTCAGCGTGTCTTTATGTAGATTTTGTTTATTGCCAAGTTGTGAAGAAAAGGAAGTCCTTCTCCAATTCATGTTTCAGGCCACACTTCTCTCCTTCTTCAACCATATCTCAATGAATGGCACCCAACACATTTTCCCAAGTGTGATTCGTTGGCTGGTTTTTGTTTCTGTTTTAATGTATGTTGGATTTTGTGTCAATGTCATTTTTTTTTCTATAAATTGAAAACTACTAAAAATGTATGCTGTAAGGAAAATAGAATAGCATTGTAGTTACCTGTCTTTAAAAGTTTCTAGAATTATCTTGTGAAACAAGCTGGGCAAGGGCATTTTTTTTCAGGAGGTGAAAGTAGTATTTTGACAACTTTTTCTATTTTTATTGAAATTGATGCAATTTCAGTATTTTATACCTTGTAAAATCGCTTTGATCAAATATATATCCTGAGAAAAGTGAACATTCCATCTAGATTTTCAAAATTATTTTCATAATGTCAAAAAAAGTAATCTCATATTCTTTTAATTTCTTCTGTATTTTGGTATCAAATAAAATTTCTGTTGTTGTTGTTTTTAGGTGCTGGAGAGTCTGTTCCAACTCATAGCAACACTATGTACAACAGACTGAAACACCGCCCAGTCCTGTGCCATTCTCACAGTCATCATTATGCTTGAGCCCACTGTTGCAGCCACTCTGTCAGTCCATCACATTGAGGGTCTTGCTCTTTTTCACTGACCCACTTTTTTACCAAGCATGATGTCCTTCTCCAGGGACTGATCCCTCCTGATAACATGTCCAAAGTATGTGAGACAAAGTCTTCCCATCACTGCTTTTAATGAGCATTCTAGCTGTACCTCTTCCAAGACAGATTTGTTCTTTCTTCTGGCAGTCCATAGTATATTCAATATTCTTTGCCAGCATCATAATTCAAGGCATCAATTCTTTTTCGGTCTTTGTTATTCATTGTCCACCTTTCACATGCATATGAGGTGATTGAAAATACCATGGCTTAGGTTAGGCGAACTTTAGTCCTTAACATGTTTGCTTTTTAATGATTTAAAAGAGGTCTTTTGCAGCAGATTTGCCCAGTGAAATATGTCATTTGATTTCTTGACTGTTACTTCCATGGAAATTGATAGTGGATCCCAGTAAAATGAAATCCTTGACAACTTCAGTCTTTTCCCCATTTATCATGATGTTGCTTACTGATACAGTTGTGAGGAGTTTTGTTTTTCTTATGTTGAGGTATAATCTGTACTGAAGACTGTGGTCTTTGATCTTCATCAGTAAGTGCTTCAAGTCCTCTTCACTTTCAGCAAGCAAGGTTGTTTCATCTACGTATTGCACATTGTTAATGAATCTTCCTCCAATTCTGATGCCCTAGTCTTCTTCATATAGTCCATTTTCTTGGAGTATTTGTTTAGCATACAGATTGAATAGGTATGGTGAAAGGATACAACTCAGATGCACACCTGTCCTGATTTTAAAACATGAAGTATCCTCTTGCTCTGTTCTAATGACTGCCTCTTGGTCTAAGTACAGGCTCCTCATGAACACAATTGTTCTGGAATCCCCACTATTTGCAAGGTTATCCATAATTTGTTATGAGCCACAGAGTCAAATGCCTTTGTATAGTCAATAAAACACAGGTAAACATCTTTCTGGTATTCTCTGCTTTCAGCTAGGATCCACGTGACTTCAGCAATGATATCCTGGTTTCATCTCCTCTTCTGAATCTAGCTTGAATTTCTGGCAGTTCCCTGTTGATGTACTGCTGCAATAGCTTTTGAAAGATCTTCAGCAAAATTTTACTTGTGTGTGACATTAATGATATTGTTCAATAATTTCTGCATTCTGTTGAATCAGCTTTCTTTGGAATGGGTGCAAATATGGATCTCTTCCTGTCTATTGGCCAGGTAGCTGTCTTCCATATTTCTTGGCATAGACAAGTGAGCGCTTCTAGTGCTGCATTCGTTTGTTGAAATATCTCAGTTGTTATTCCATCAATTCCTAGTGCCGTGTTTTTCACCAATACCTTCAGTACAGCTTACCTCTTCCTTCAGTACCATCTGTTCTCAATCATATGCTAACTCCTGAAACCTTGGGATGTAGCTAAAGTAGCATTTGGTTTCGACCAGTTCTTTTTGGTACATTGACTCTGTGTATTCCTTTTCATCTTCTTTTGATGCTTCTTGCATCTTTAATATTTTCCCTGTATAATCCTGCAATATTACAACTCGAGGATTGAATTTTTCTTCAGTTCTTTCAGCTTGAGAAATGCTGAGTGTGGTTGAAAAAGTAGACTTGCCTTACTAGGTCTGTGAATTTGGACAAATTATTTAACTTCTCAGTTTGCCACCTATAAAGGGGATTGATAATAAAAGATCTTAAAGATTTTTAAGGAGTATATCCATTAGGGAAGGAGACTTGGTGGTGCAGTTTTTAAAGTGATCAACTGCTAACTGAAAGGTTAGCAGTTTGAAACCACCAGGGCTCCTTGGGAGACAGATGTGGCAGTCTGCTTCCATAAAGATTTACAGCCTTAGAGACTATGAGGTCTCTATGAGTTGGGATCAACTATATGACAGTGGATATGTTCATTAGCATATGTAAAGTGCTTAGAATATTACTTATTACATAAGAAGTACTATAGAAGGATTTGATATTGTGATTTTTGTTTATTTCTACATTAGCTTTCATTTTGTATATTTCAGCTTTATCTTGTTTGTCTTGAATAAGTTTTCTAAAATTTGCGCATTTTATTTTCCTTTCACGATCCAACTTTGTGAATCATATATTAAGTCTACTTTATTGTCTGGTTCTTATTAATCTTCTGTTTTCATCACTTTTCCCTTTCTTTCATTTTATTTTGTTGTTTCTACAACCAGCTAGTCGGGATTCTTAACTCATTTATTTCATTCTTTCTCATTTATTTTACAGGCAGTCCCTGGGTTAAGAATGTCTTACGTACAACCCGTAGTTATGAACCAACCCTCATAAAGCCTATTTCATTAAAACTTTGAGGTAAATATAATGGTTCATGATAACCAACAAGCATTACTTAGTGATTCTCATCAGAACATTATTATTATTATCATGTTAAAGATATTTCAGTGTATCTGGAAGTGTTTCTTTAATATTTTTTTAAGCATAGAAAGGTACCTACAAAGCCGTTGCCATCCAGTCAAGTCAATTCCAATTCATAGCAACCCTATAGGACAGAGTAGAATTTCCCTATAGGGTTTTCAAGGCTGTAATCTTTACAGAAGCAGACAAACAAATCTTTCTTCCTTAGAGCAGCTGGTGTGTTTGAAGCAGCTGTGTGCTTAGCCACTCCATCACCAGGAGTTAGTAACTTTTTATTTTCTGATATTAAATTAATGCCAATGTTATTGAATTTTGAACAGATGAGTTCTTTTATTTTTGAAATTTATTTAGATTTTTATTATGATGCAATATAATATCAATGGGAGCTTGAAAAGAAAAGATAAATTCTGTGTTTTTCTGGTTTTTGTCTTGGTTTATTTTTATTTTTATTTTTATTTTTTTATTGTACATCAGGTGAAGGCTTACAGAACAAATAGTTTCTCATGAAACAGTAGTCAACATGTTGTTTTATGACATTGGTTAACAACCTCACAACATATTAACCCTCTAACTTCTCACCCTTTTTTTTTCATGAAAATTCACATAGCCAAAGATACACCATTTCAAAAATTTCTACATACACAGTTCAGTGACATTGACTACACTCTTCCAATTGTGCTGTTATTCTCACTTAAGATAAAGGATTACAGAACAAAATAGTTTCTCATTTAACAGTTACT